>NC_084896.1:11645000-11962500 GCF_958979055.1 Alnus glutinosa | reverse complement strand
ACATAGTAAAGGTCCGAATTAGGGAAAAACTATTTCTGACATATTTGTTTTATTGTTTATTAGCTTTCTAACACCATAAATTTCATTGTCATCCAATATTTGAGACAAAAATTATGATCAAAACACTGTGACATATGCAGAATCCAAATTTGAATCCAATTCGATTTTGACTGTTAGTGGAGAAATTCCGATTTAATCCTTCACTTGATGTGATTAAACTTAACCACATCATATATGTCTTCTATTATGTTTGGTTAAGCTTAAACATATCATCTAAGTCTTCTCAAAGTGTGTTTTAAACCCAAAATCAAAGGAATTAATTGCATCTTTATTTAAAACCTGAAAACAATAAAACAACACAAAATCAAACAAATAACAATGCCAAGGAATTAACATATGCAAGTTAAGGGGCTTGAATGTACAACATTCAACACTTATCACACCCTCAAACTTACATATTGCTAGCCCCTCAGCAATACAAAATAAGAAATAAAACTGAAAAACAACAAGATAAATCCTTCTTTCATGGGATGTACGATTGCATTTAACGTATGCAACAAGCCTTTTAAACCCCTAAGACTCCCTAGTGGACAAGTGAAGTCTCGTGAGGGTTTGCCAGATTTGATACACACAAACATTATGCAAGATCATGCTATATATAAGATTGAAGTGTCACAAAAACAATGATTCTCATTCATTAGCAAGCTTAACAAAATAAACTCTATCTTCACAATTTCAGGGAATTAAAAATTAAGCTACTAACATGGCATTATGAGATATCACAAGATTCAATTAGTGTAAAGTGAACTTAACACATTGTCATGGGGTTTCAAAAACTAATCTCAATCATGAATGGTTCAACACTTAAAATTCGCTGGACTCCCCATAGAAAAAACAACCAAGGCATATATATTTATTATTATTATTATTATTATTATTATTATTATTATTATTATTATATATACAGGCCGTGCAATGTTTAGCTCCCTTAAGCTTTCTAATTGACTCATGTAACGAGTGTTAGGTCAATGACTCCCAAACCAGATGGTTTTCGGGCATTAGGTGTAAAACACCCTAAAGACTTACTAACTCGAGTCAAAAAGGCTACGAAGCTAAACTTAGCCATTTTATCAACCAAAGAAAACTTCCACTTTTTGACTCAAACACTCAATGTTTAATGAGGCAAGAGATCCGGTTACTCAGTGAAAAGCTCAAAGCGATCAATATTCTTCTTGTCTTTTTTTTTTTCTTTTTTTTTTTTTCTTTCTTTCTTTCTGGTTTTTATTTTTCTTTTCTTTTTTAATTCCAAGGTTATTTCTCCAATAAGTTTCCCAGCTGCATCAAAGATATTGATAACAGACATAACTGATTTCAAATTTTATTTTTCACAGACTACGTGCTAGTGTGCTTGTGAGAATCAAATTGAAACAAGAAATATCTCATGCTGCCAAAGAAAATAACAAAACTTCTTAATTCCCTAGTCAAGTGATCATGTGTTTATTATCATGTTAAGCTCACCAATGAAATACAAATCAAAATTAAAGTTCAACCAAATTCTTAGAAATAGCATGATCAGGCAGTCATAATATCTATAACAGGACAACAAAATGTTTTTCCCACCCCCAAACTTAAACGATACATTGTCCCCAATGTATAGATAGAGATACAATACCGGGTGGAAGGAAAAAAAAATGGGGCTGGTTGTACTCCCCCAAAATTCAACGCAAGAATGCCTATCCTAAAAAAAAACAAAGCACTACTCCAACTTTATAATAAGCATGAAGAAAATCAACAAGAGAAGTGTTAGTAAAGTGGGTTGCCTCCCATTAGCGCTAAGTTTAACGTCTTCAGCCAGACAAACCAGATCCACAAAGAAATCAAAAATAAAAATGAGGAAGGGTAAGAAAAACTCCTCTAGTCCAAGTAGATGGCATCCGTCAAGTGGATGGAAGCAGCATCTTCATTCTGTGCAACGCCCTCTATGTAGGGCTTCAATCTTTGGCCATTGACTTTGAACAAAGTGCCATCCTTTAGGTCCTGTAATTCGACGGTGCCATGTGGAGACACTGACGTGACTATGAAAGGGTCATCCCATCTGGAGCGAAGCTTCCCAGGAAAAAGCCGAAGTTTGGAATTGAAAAGCCATACCTTTTGTTCTGGCACAAAGGACTTGGGCAGAATATGTCGGTCATGAAATGCCTTTGTCTTTTCCTTGTAAATGCAGGCATTCTCATATGCATCATTGCGCAGCTCCTCCAATTCTGTCAACTGAAGTTTCCGATGAGAGCCAGCTTCTTTCATGTCAAAATTGAACTGCTTGATTGCCCACAGAGCTTTGTGCTCTAGTTCCACAGGAAGGTGGCATGCCTTGCCATAAACAATCCGGTATGGAGACATACCGATTGGTGTCTTGTAAGCTGTACGATAGGCCCATAGTGCATCATGGAGGCACAAGGACCAATCCTTGTGATCTGGCCTAACTGTCTTCTCTAGAATGTGCTTGATCTCCCTATTGGAAACTTCCACTTCGCCACTAGTTAGAGAATGGTAGGGAGTGGCTACTTTGTGTGTGACAGAATATTTAAGGAGCAACGTCTTTAGAAACCGATTGCAAAAGTGCTTACCTCCATCACTAATGTTGGCCCGTGGGGTACCGAATTGGCTGAAAATGTTGGCTTGGATGAATTTGACCACAGCCTTGTGATCAATAGTCTTGCTGGCCACAACCTCGACCCATTTAGAGACATAATACACTCCTACAAGAATATACTCAAACCCAAAAAGATGGCGGGAAGAGTCCCATGAAGTCGATACCCCAAACGTCAAAGATTTCAACAATAAGGATAGGGTTTAGTGGCATCATGTCCCTCCGAGACATAGCTCCAAGGCGTTGGCAGCTCTCACAAGCTCGACAAAACCCATAGGTATCTTTGAACAAGGTAGGCCATGTCAAGCCGCTCTATAGAACCTTGGCTCCAGTTTTCTTGGCACTAAAGTGTCCTCCACATGCTAGTGAATGGCAAAATGTAAGAATACTGTGGAATTCACTCTAGGGAACACAGCGGTGGATTATCTGATCAGCACAATACTTGAATAACTCCGGATGTTCCCAAAAATAAGATCGGACTTGCTCGAAGAAGCGGTCCTTGTCTTGTTTGGAACAATGAGAAGGGATCTGACCTGTGGCTAAATAGTTAACAATATCAGCATACCAAGGCGGCTCCCTCAAAGTAATCTCAAATAGTTGCTCATCCGGGAAGGAATCATTAACTGGAATAGGCTGAGGTTTCTCAAACATAATCCGTGACTGGTGGTCGGCAACAACATTCATAGTTCCCTTCTTGTCCCGTATTTCAAGGTTGAATTCTTGTAGAAAAAGCATCCATCAAATCAACCGGGGCTTAGTTTCTTTCTTGTCCAGTAAATGGCGCAGAGTCGCATGATCTGAGTAGATGATTACCTTGGATCCTAGAAGATATGAGCGGAATTTATCCAAGGCGAAGACAACGGCTAGCAGCTCTTTTTCTGTTGTTGTGTAATTGACTTGAGCATCCATCAGAGTCTTGCTAGGATAGTAGATGACATGAGCAAACTTGCCTTCATGTTGTCCTAGGACCGCACCCACAGCATAATCAGATGCATCACACATGATTTCAAACAGCAAAGACCAGTCGGGAGGCTTCATGATGGGAGCAGAAGATAGCATAGAATGAAGCTTATGGAATGCCTCTAGACATGCATCATCAAACTGGAAAGTAGTATCCTTGGCAAGTAAATTACACAAGGGTCTTGAAATCTTACTAAAATCCTTGATGAAGCGGCTATAGAAGCCGGCATGCCTGAGGAAGGAATGAATCTGCTTCACTGAAGTAGGTGGTGGTAGATTTTCAATCAGCTTAACTTTGGCATGATCCACCTCAATTCCTCTTTTAGATACTATATGGCCCAAAACTATTCCCTCTTGCACCATGAAGTGGCTCTTCTCCCAGCTAAAGATCAGATCTTTTTCTTTGCAACGTTGAAGCACAAGTGATAGATTGTGGAGACATGTATCAAAGGAGGAACTAAAAACAGAGAAATCGTCCATAAATACCTCCAAAAATTTTTGTACCATGTCTGAGAAGATTGACATCATGCATCGCTAAAAAGTGGCAGATGCATTGCATAATCCAAAGGGCATGCGCCTATAAGCGAAGGTGCCAAAGGGGCAAGTAAAGGTCATCTTCCCTTGGTCTTGGGGATCAACTGCCACTTGATTATACCCGGAGTACCCATCTGGGAAACAGTAGTAGCTTTGGCCAGCAAGACGCTCTAGGATCTGATAAATGAATGGGAGTGGAAAGTGATCCTTCCGAGTATGGGAGTTGAGCTTGCGGTAGTCAATACAGCGCGCCATCCCGTGGTTGTGTGCTTGGGAATCAATTCGCCAGCTGAGTTCTCTACGGATGTGATGCCAAACTTCTTTGGAACCACTTGGGTGGGGCTCACCCACTTGCATCGAGTAATTTGACCACCTCCTTCATCACTACCTCTTTCATATTGGGATTCAGTTGGCGCTGTGCCTCACGAGACAGTCGAGCATCTTCCTTGAAATGAATCCGGTGCATACAGATGGAGGGGTCAATGCCCTTCAAATCGGCTACAGTCCATCCAATAGCCTCTTTATGCTTCTTCAATACTGCTAATAAACTGTCTTCTTGGTCCTTTTGTAGATCTAAAGCAATGATGACCGGCAAGGTATCATTAGAGCCGAGGAAGGCATACTTGAGCTTGTCTGGCAGTGGCTTCAATTCAAGCTTCGGTGGAGACTCAAGGGAAGGAATGGGAGGAGTGCTTGAAGTTGGAGGTAGGGGCTCCATGGGTAGTCTCCATGGATGAAAATATGTACTGGCAGCTGTCTCTAGCAAGGCATTTACCTCATCAATGTATTGATTGGTGTTGAAGTCTTCAGAGCCAAAGTGAGTTAGGCAGTCTTCCAAATGATCCCTTGCCAAAATACTGGGGAGTGAATCTTCTACATATTCTTCAATGTTGTCCACAAAGAAACACTCATTCTGATCAGGTGCATGCTGGAATGCATTGAAGATATTTAGCCTGACCTTCATATTACCAAAGGAGATCTCCATGACTCCTGTACGACAGTTGATGCATGCATTGGCCGTGGCTAAGAAAGGGTGCCCAAGGATGACCGGGATTAGCTTCTCAGGATTGGGATGGGCTCAGTGTCAAGTATGATGAAGTCCACTAGGAAGAAAAACTTATCTACTTTGATGATGACATCTTCTATTACCCCTCTTGGTTTCTTAATAGACCGATCAGCCAACTGTAGAATCACTGTGGTGGGCTTCAGTTCCCCTAGGCCAAGTTGCTGATACACTGAATAGGGAAGTAAATTCACACCTGCTCCTAGATTTAGGAGTGCTTTATCAATCTCACTCTGTCCGATGATTCATGAAATTGTAGGGGATCCAGGATCCTTGAACTTCGAAGGAGTGTTGTGCTGAATCAGGGAGCTCACATGCTCAGTAAGAAGGAATTTCTTGGGAATATGATTTCTGCTTTTCCTTTTCTGAGTACACAAGTCCTTGAGGAATTTTGCATAGGCAGGTACTTGCTTGTTGGCATCAAGGAGTGGGAGGTTGATTTTTACTTGTTTGAAGACCTCCATCTTATCTTGTATTTTCTCTCCTTGTTTCCCAAAGTGAGAACGTGCCTTGAGACGTTCCGGGAATGGGACCTGAGGCTCATATGGTATCTCAAGAGTGGGAGCTGATGAAGAAGAAGCCTCAATGTTTACTTGCTTACCCTTTTCCTTCTGCAGATTCTGTGGGATCTCAGTTTGCTCATCCACCTTTTCTTGCACATGATTGTCGACCCTTCTTCCACTACGCAATGTGGTGATGGCTTGAACTTGTTGGTGATGTAAAGTATTGCCTTCTACCATGTAGTGTCCCTTTAGTTTGGCCACCGGCTGACTTGAAAGTGTCCCCTCTTCTCTCTTGTTGAGGGTATTAGCCATCTATCCCATTTGGGCCTCTAACTTGGCGATTGATTGAGAGTGAGAGTTCACTATTTGATTCTGAGAGTCCACTTTCTGATTGATGTCGCTCAGAAGTTTCAACATCTGAGCCTGAATGTCATAATCTGACTGAGAATATGGTGTAGCCTGAGATTGATGCTGTGGAGGGTGATTGGTAGGGCTGCCTGTTAGATTGAGCTTTGTTATTTTGTGATTGGCTTCATTCTGTTTAGGACAAAATCACTTGTATGTAAAGATGCTCTTCATAGGGAGTCCACTATTCAGAAGTATTTCAGAGATTCTACACTGGTTACAAGTCAGAAGAATCGGTTCCCTGTCAGCCGTCCGGACGACGTGTCATCCCGTCTGGACGCTCATCTGTCCACTGTTCCATCCTTCCGGACGACGTGCCATACCATCCAGACGCCAGACAGATCAAGCATCATCCGTTCGGATGACGTGTATTTCTGTCCGGACCCTTCACTGTATCGAAAAGCTTCTGTGCCAGCTTGCATCCGTCCGAACGACTCAACAACCCGTCCGGACGACATCCAGTGATTGATCAGCTTCAGATTTTCTTCCTAAGGTCAAATAAGGGAAGATTGATGCAACCGTCCGGACGACGTGGATTCCCGTCCGGACGCGCTCATACATAAGGCAATAATCGCAATTCAAATACATCCGTCCGGATGACAGTTAGCTTGGTTCGAACGCGCGCTCATCTAATATGGAAATTGCGTGTTGAAGATTAACCGTCCGGACGGCCATCCCCCTTGATCCGGACGCGCGAAGCCTTATAAGGAAATTACTTGCAGCGGACGTGCGATCGTCCGGACGATAGTGCCTCACCGTCCAGACGCGGCTCTTAAACATGAAAGTTTCTCAGCGAAAATCTCAAAAATTCTGCCGCACCGTTGTCCGTCCGGACGGCTCAGGTCCACCGTCTAGACGGCGTCTGTACTTATCACAGCAGTCACCCATTTAAACCCTCAGCCTATAAATAAAGGCCCCTGGGCATTGAGAACTGTAAGAATTCGGTATTGAATTCCATTAGAGCTTATAGAGTTATTTTGTGAAGTTATTGGAGCTGATTTGTTCTCTCTCAAGCCATTGCAAGTGTGCTGTTTCTGCGCTATAACTGAAGTTTATCTTAGGGGTCGGCCCTAAGATAAAGGATTCTGTTAAAGACCCCTTCAGGTAGGAGACCTGGTTGGGAGGCATTCATGTTGGGTTACACGTTAGAGAGCAAGGTACAACCACTGCATCAGGGGTATGTGAGTGTTACTATCTTGTATCTAGTCTTGTCTTCTGAATAGTGGATATCCTAGGTTGGGCTGCCCCAGAGTGGTTTTTCTCATCTTGAGTTTCCACTTCGTTAACAAAAATTTTAGTGTTGTTTATTTTCTGCATTGTTTACTTTTGTTAACACTTTGTGCACACACTTGCTGTTCATTTTAGAAGTCAATTCCATTTTTCAATTGGTATCAGAGCAGGCACACTCCATTGAAAGGATTTATTTCCTGAGTGTGATCCTCATATCTTTGTGACTTCTATTTTTTGATTACACCGTTTATCATGGATTTCTCTCAGTTATCTGAAGAAAATTATGATATTGAGCTTTCTAAAGTTTTTGCAAAATTTGATAAACTTATTTCTCCAAAAGAGCTCAAAAAGGTGAAGCAAGAAAAAGAATCTTTGATTGTTTAGTTGTCTGAATCACATGCTTTGATTGACTCTTTGAAATCTGAGAATACCATGCTATTTGACATTATTGATAAACTTGAGAATAAATTAAAAGAATCTGAAGATCTCTTGAAAAAATTCTCTAGTGATAATTTAAAGAGCATGTTTTGTATTCATTCAGATATTTCTAACAAGCCTTCTTTAATTGTTGATGATATGAGTACTTCTACTTCACATGCTTCTGATTTTGAATTAGATTCTGTTGATATTAAGCCTGTGATAGTAGATGCAGCTTGTTCTGAAAATTCTTGCTTGAATAACTGTGTGAAGCCAAAATACAAAGATACAGGTACACAAGCTCATGGTAAGTTTGTCCCTACTTGTCATAATTGTGGGAAGATTGGTCATATCAGGCCAAATTGTTATTTGTTGAGATCCCACAGGCCTTGGATTAAGCAGGATACTCTGAGAAAAGGTAAAGTTGAAGATTCTTCCTCATCTAAATATGTCCCTTCTCATAGGAGACATATAAAATGTAAGAGCAATGTTATTTGTAAGAATGCTAATCGTAATTCTGCAGAGAATGTCAAGAAGCATTCAAACAAAAGAAGCTTGCCCACTTGTCATCACTGCTGCATCATCGGTCACATCCGACCCAATTGTCCACAACTCCAGGCTCAAAAGTCAAAGGTTCAGAAGGAGCTGCCAACAAGAGCTACATCAGGCACTCAACCTCCTACGGCTCTTCAGGCTCCACAGCATCAGCAAAGGTTTGTTCCTACCAATCAGAGTGGCAAACCAAAGAAGAACAAATCAAGGCGCTACAAGAGAAAGCTGCAGAAGCCCAGTAGCAGCCATGGCTATGAAGGATTGCTGAGCCTAATACAGGGTATGCTAAGGAGTATGGCCAACATGGGCATGACCCGCAAATCATCTCCACGGGTTAAGAAGGTATGGGTCAAGAACGATGAGACCATTCACCCCTTGAGGGGGAGTGGACTCACCTAGTAAAGGTGAAGTCTTCCCATGCCTAGGATTTTGGTTCCTAAATCCAAGTGCATGTCAGGTATGTTTGCATTGCATTGTTTATCATGTCATATCTTATTCATGCCTTATATTCTATTTGAGGAACCTTTTTATTCTATCCCCATATTTTCTCTTGTTATCTTGAGAAACATCTGCAGATATTTTTTGGGGATGACAGTTAAAGCACGTCGGGCGGTTACTTTTTCTGTCTTGGTATTTCTAAACCTCTCTCCATGAGGACAGGTTTGGCATTACCTTACATGCTAGGGAATAGATGCCATTTCCTTTTCCATAAGCATGTCCTTGTTGTTTTTGTTCTCTGTCTCTTTTTTCAACAAAAAAAAAAAAAAAAAAAATTGGGGAGAAGATGTGGAACTTTATTTCTTTCTTTTGATAGCTTTTCAGATATTGTATATGTTTTTACCGGATATCTCAGTTCATTGTGCATTGATTAAATATGCTTATATATGATTGAGAGTTTATGCATGATATCTGCTATGTTTTCCTGTTGCATCTTAATGATAGATAGTTACTTTCTTCATGCGATGAAAATGTGCACTATCTAAGACTCCCTTAAGGTACATCTTTTCCTTCTCTGACTTTTTGCTTCTAGAAAGTCTAGATAAGAGAAGAGGTTTTTGATAAGATGGCTAAATTGACCAGATGCTAGTTGAACCTAGATTCTAAAGATTCTGGCATTTTCTCTAGGTTGCAGCATCAAAAGAATCAAGCAGTTAATCTTATGAATTATGGGCTATATATGTACATTCACTGCTTATGTGCTGAATTTGCAATATACCTTGTCTGGTGCAAGTAAAATTTTACCTTGTCCTTCATGGGACAAGTAAAACAATTGGGTGCTGCATCCTAGGGGGAGTGTATCGGATGAGGGTGGCTAGGCCCTAGTAATAAATAAGGTTTGACTTTTGGCTGATCTTTCATTGATTTTCTCTCTTGTTTGGAAAATCTAGTTTTTTTTGTCATATCAGTGAAT
Source organism: Alnus glutinosa (assembly GCF_958979055.1). Classification (NCBI taxonomy): domain Eukaryota; kingdom Viridiplantae; phylum Streptophyta; class Magnoliopsida; order Fagales; family Betulaceae; genus Alnus; species Alnus glutinosa. The sequence goes on along the minus strand of NC_084896.1, from coordinate 11,952,778 downwards.
TTCATTCCTTATTAAGAAAGTCTTCACACACACGCATTGCATGAGTTGAGTAATCTATTTAAAATTTCTATCTGTAGGGAAATTTGTGCTTATTAATTACTTAACTCTCATTTATATCTTTGCATATTTTGCAATGATGTTTGACTGTCTTATCAGTTGATTATACATGCGTGTTCTGAAGCTAACTTTAGGGAAAGATATTTTTCTGCAATTTTTTCCTCAAGTTTCAGTTTTTCAGTGTGAAGCATCCGGACAGACCTATTCTTACGTTCGGGCGAGCGCAGTCTTGCCATATGCTGACCTAGCAGTTGCCATCCGCATGGTTAAGTGACACATCCGGACAGGATCTCTACAGGTTTAAGACCTGCGTCTCTTTCTCTGCCATACACACATCTTTGCATTTTTATTGATTTGTCATGGCATGTTGTGTGTTTTTCTCGTGGATTTCTCCCGAGATTTTGGCATTCTTTGCACATCTCTTCTCATCCCATGATCTTCATTGTGTCTTCCATTATTCTTTTAAGTTGTTGTGCTTTTAGAATATTGGAATATTTGGTGGGATATTCTCTTCAGATAAGTGTGCATGAAAATCCTATTATGTCTGTGTGTTGGGTTGATATTGATCAGTTGGATTGCGATCTTTATTTTTTGTAATACTTGGGCATTCAATTAACAGCTGTCATAATACCACTTTCTTTTTAGGACTAACATGATCTAATATTTCTTTGTGGTGTTATTTTTGGAAATATTTTTGTTAAAATCTTTTCAGGAATATGTCGTCCAGCAGCTCCCAGCACAGTGTTTGACAGATGCATCCTTTGGAAATGGTTGAGGTCATGTGTTCAAAATTTCCAAGGGTCTCAGGATTTAAGATGAGCTTTTCCCCCCCCCCAGCTCATGCAGAGACTTCTGTAGCATTCCCTCAGATTTGTATCAGCTAGAGGTTCAGCGGTGAATCTCCTCATTTATCTTGCAGACCAGTTGCTTAGAGGATGTCAATCTGCGGATAACCAGGTCCAGGCTTTGTAAAATCAAGAGATTGAAGGTTTTCAGTCCATGGTTCCCGGCTTCTTGAGCTAGAAGCCGAAGTAGTACAAATCCAGCTTTTTATACGAATTTCTCTCCGTTACTTGATTTCAGTGGATCAGCAGGACTTGATACTTGGAAAATTTTTGTTCCTCTCTTTTGGGCCACTTGCAGACTCTTCTCTATTTTCCTATTGTTTTGGATTTTAGAATGTTTTTTTGTCTGTGGATATTATTACTCTGTTTACCCTTGTACTATTGAGACATTGAGGGGGAGTAATTGTTGTGTGGTTTTTTCTCATTACTTTGTTTTACCCTTTGTCCCTTTGTGAGAAAAAAGGGGGAGTAATATTTGATTTGGACCGGGATTGTATTTTTAACTGGTCAAGTGATTTTTGTCCCAGAATGGCCAAAGGGGGAGTTTGTTAGTTTGTGATTGGCTTCAATCTGTTTAGGACAAAATCAGTTGTATGTAAAGATGCTCTTCACAGGGAGTCCACTATTTAGAAGTATTTCAGAGATTCTGCACTGGTTACAAGTAAGAAGAATCAGTTCCCTGTCAGACGTCCAGACGATGTGCCATACCTTCTGGACGCCAGACAGATCAAGCATCATCTGTCCAGAAGACATGTATTTCTGTCTGGACCCTTCACTGTATCGAGAAGCTTCTGTGCCAGCTTGCATCTGTCCAGACGACTCAGCAGCCCGTCCGGACGATGTCCAGTGATCGATCAGCTTCAGATTTTCTTCCCAAGTTCAAATAAGGGAAGATTGATGCAACCATCCGGACGATGTGGATTCCCATCCGGACGCTCTCATACATAAGGCAAGAATCGTAATTCAAATACATTCGTCCAGACAACAGTTAGCTTGGTCCAGACGCGCGCTCATCTGATATGGAAATTGCGTGTTGAAGATTAACCGTCCGGACGGCCATCCCCCTTGGTCCGAACGCGCAAAGCCTTATATGGAAATTACTTGCAGCGGACGTGCGATCATCCGGACGACAGTGCCTCGCCGTCTGGATGCGGCTCTTAAACAGGAAAGATTTTCAGCGAAAATCTCAAAAATTCTGCCGCATAGTTGTCCAGACAGACGGCTCAGGTCCACCGTCCAGACGGCGTCCGTACTTATCATAGCAGTCGCCCATTTGAACCTTCAGCCTATAAATAGAGGCCCCTGGGCATTGAGAACTGCAAGAATTCAGTATTGAATTCCATCAAAGCTTAGAGAGTTATTTTGTGAAGTTATTGGAGCTGATTTGTTCTCTCTCAAGCCATTGCAAGTGTGCTGTTGTTGCGCTATAACTGAAGTCTATCTTAGGGGTCGGGCCTAAGATAAAGGATTGCATTGAAGACCCCTTCAGGTAGGAGACCTGGTTGGGAGGCGTTCGTGTTGGGTTACACATTAGAGAGCAAGGTACGACCACTGCATCAGGGGTATGTGAGTGTTACTATCTTGTATCTTGTCTTGTCTTCTGAATAGTGGATATCCTGGGTTTGGCTGCCCCGGAGTGGTTTTTCTAATCTTGAGTTTCCACTTCGTTAACAAAAATTCTTGTGTTGTTTATTTTCAGCATTGTTTACTTTTGTTAACACTTTGTGCACACACTTGCTGTTCATTTTAGAAGTCAATTCCATTTTTCAATCTTGATTGTGCACCCCTGGGACTGAGTTACTTGAAGCTTGAGCCTTCCGTGAGAAATTGGGATGATTTCTCCACTCTGGGTTGAAAATTGAAATTGACTTCTAAAAATAAAGTGTGTGCACAAGTGTCAACAAAAATTAAGACAGCTGATAATAAAAGACACATATTTTTGTTGACAAAGTGGAAACTTAATCAAGAGAAAAACCACTCCGGGGCAGCCAAACCCAGGAATTTCACTATTCAGAAGACGAAGCTAGATACAAGATAGTAACACTCACATGTACCGATGCAGTGGTCGTACCTTGCTCTCTGTCGTGTAACCCAACATGAACGCTTCCCAACCAGGTCTCCTACCTAAATAGGTCTTCAATGGAATCCTTTACCTTAGGGCCAACCCCTAAGATAGACTTCAGATGTAGCGCAACACACTTGTAATGGCTTCAGAGGGATCTTGAACTTCTCTGAGCTCTTGTGGAATTCAATACCGAATTCTTGCAGTTATCAATGCCCAGGGGCCTCTATTTATAGGCTGAGGTGCAGAATGGGCGACTGCTGTGATATGTACGGACGCCGTCCGGACGGTGAACTTGAGCCGTCTGGACGGACAACTGTGCGATAGGATTTTCCAAAAATTTCGCTGAAAATCTTTCCTGTTTAAGAGTCGTGTCCGGACAGTGAGACACTGACGTCCGGACGGTCACACGTCCGCTGCAAGTAATTTCCATATAAGGCTTCGCACGTCCGGACCATGGGGGATGTGGGTCCGGACAGCTGAACTTTAACACGCAATTTCCATATCAGTTATGCATGCATCCGGACCATGAAGGGCAGGCGTCCGGATGGTTGAAGTCGAATCGGGAATTTCCTTAACAGATGAGCGCGCGTCCGGACCAATGCTGACTGACGTCCTGACAGTGGTATTTGAATTACGATTCTTGCCTTATTTATGAGCGCGTCCAAACGGGAAACCACATCGTCCGGACGGTGTATCAATCTTCCCTTATTCTGAACTTGGGAAGAATCTGAAGCTGATCGATCACTGATGGACGTCCGGACGGGTTGCGGAGAGGTCCGGACGGATGCATGCTGGAATAGAAGCTTCTCGATACAGTGGAGGGTCCGGACGGATGATGCTGGTTTGTCTAGCGTCCGGACGAATGGAACAGTGGACAGATGGACGTCCGGACAGGATAACATGTCGTCCAGACGGCTGACAGGGAATCTGAAATCTTCTATCTTTTTCGCAGTGCAGAGTCTTCTGAAAATGCGCTGACAAGTGGAATCCATGTTTACAGCATCTTTACACATAAGTGATTTTGTCAAAACACAGAATGAGGCCAAAATACTAACATAGGTTATAAGTATTGGAGTATGGATCATTACCCGGATGTGAAAAAGCTGCATTGACCTGCTCTGTTGAATCATCAGAAAACTTTCCTGCAGTAGGACAATCATTTGTGTGATGCATAGGACTAGAACAGAATGAGCATGGTGCGTGCTGTGTGTGCATGTGAGTAGAATTAGGAGCAAAACCAGCAACCATCATTTGATCTAATTTCCTAGTGATAGCATCAACTACTTGGGTAGCTACATCTGAAGAATGTCCTATTTCAAAAAGACCTTCGGTCTTTGGTGCTTTAGGTACAGGCGCTCTACGTCTAGTGGATGCATGCTAAATGGAATTATTACTCAAGTTTTCAAATAATGTCCATGCTTTGTCCACACTTTTCATCATAGATGTTCCCCCACAAGATGCATCTACCATTTGTCTATTAGGCTCAGTCAAGCCTTCATAGAAGCTTTGCACTAGCTGCCACTTCGGGACAGCGTGGTGTGGGCATGATCTAAGTAGGTCCTTGAGTCTTTCCCGGTCTCATACAGTTGTTCTCCCTCATATTGGGAGATACTAGTGATAGCTCTCCCAATATCATTGGTCTTTCCTATGGGAAAATACTTCAGAAATTCTTGTTGCATTTGAGCCTAAGAAGTAATGGAGTTTGGTGCTAAGGAATGAAACCAATGTTTGGCTCTTTCCTTGAGGGAGAAGGGAAAAAGACGCATCCTTAGAGCGTCCTCGGTGAACCTGCTCAATTTAATGGTAGAACAAATTGCTAGGAATTCACCGAGAAAGTCGTAAGGATTTTCAGTACTAAGTCCTAGAAAAGATGGTAAACTCTGTATAGTGCTAAGCTTAATCTCATAGTGGGCTGCCGTAACATCTGGTAGCGTGAGACATGTGGGAGAAGTGTATGTGGTAGGGAGATAATGATCTCTCAAAGCCATAGGGTTATTGTCACCCGTAGTCTCAGTGGTGCGATCTCCTAGCAAATTAGAGTTCCTTTCGGATCTAAGTTGTCTAAGAGTGCGTTCAATGTCGGGGTCACAAGAAATTAAAGGCAATAATAGAGAACGACGACCCAGCATAAAACAAAAGAAAATAAAGGTAGAAACAGAATAAAAGCTCACAAATGGCCCGTAGGAATGCTGGAATTTAGCCGTTGCAGATGCTGATGGCGGTCAGGGAGGAAAACTGAAAAAGAAAAGGAAAAGAAAATATAAAAGCAAAATTAGAAACAAAAATCAAGAGTAAAAATAAAAATAAAAAGAAATAGAAAATAACGAAGCTAGATTTAATCTTTAAAACTTAATAATGTAACCGTTAAGCAGTCCCCGGCAATGGCGCCAAAAATTGATGTGGTCTTTTGTTTACCAAAATATATCAATAATAATTAACCACTCCAATAGGACGAATCCTTGTAGGATAAGGCTATAGAGAGGGTGTCGAATCTCAAGGACTGCAGGAGTATTATTATCAAGTTTATGAAGATTAAAAATAACTAAAGAAAAGATTGTTGATTTTGTAATTAACTAAAGTGCATAAAATAAACGTAAAAGAGAATTGAAATATAAGAGAGAGAAAGAGTAGAGTATTGACTTCACCGCTATCCGCACATCAATGGTTAATCATATTTAATTAGATAAATTCATTCTATGCATGTTATAAATAAACAAGAAATTACCATATTAAAGAATAAGTATAATCCATCTTTGGTTGGCACAGACCGTCCACTTAACCACTAAGATGCGGTACGACCCGTCTTCCCTAGGCATGGATTAGCTACGTCTTTAATAAGATACATACAATCAATGGAAAAGTATAACCCATCTTCGGTTGGTACGAATCGTCTACCTAAATTACACTAAACTAGGGTGTAGTACGATTCGTCCTACCTAGGCATGGCCTATCTAATCCTCTTGATCATATGTCAATTAAACCCATTGTATAATCATCATTCTCATAATCACAGAAAATAAGAATGATTTGAGTTCAATAAAGGTAAAAAGCTTTCTAAGACAAGAGAAGAATTCTACCAATATTGATTATGAATTGAAGAACAATTGCATTAAAAGATGAAGAACAATATCAAATTGTAGCAATTCTCATAATTATACAACCAGCATGCATAAACTAAAATTCTCTAAATTAAAATACAATCAAACCATTGTGCTTGGATAGGGCTACATCAATACCCTACAAAGGTTTTTAGCCGCTCATGACGTTGTTGCAATGGCCTCCTGCCATGATTACTTCTCTTAAACTCTTCAAGCCTTCAAGAAGTTTTTCTCTGAATTTGCTCTAGGTAGCAGTGTGTCTTTCTTCAATTTTTAGAGGCCTATTTATAGAGATTAGGAGAGGCCTAGAAGCTCTTGGAATTCCAGAAAAATAATAGTAGTAGCCTCTAAAGTAGGGAACATTATGCATAAAGGTTGTTGATTCAAATCAGGGGCGGCAAGCTCTTTCAAAGTACGATTTCCAGCCATGATTTCCTCCTCTTCTAAATTAGAATAGCTAGCAAATAGGATGTCAAGAGCCAAATCGTTCTCTCCAAAATTTCTCCGAGCTTCCCTCCTTAACCTGCGCAAAGTTCTTTCTATTTCTGGATTGTACTGAAATCACCTTGATTAGAAGATCGAGTTACAATCATAAACAATCAAGGAAACTCTATTAAACCATGAAAAAAAAAAAAAAAAAGAGGAATAGTCTAGAGTAACAAAAATAAATAAAAATAACGATTTTTCTTTTTTCTTTTTTTCTTTTTTTTTTTTTCTTTTTTTTTTTTTACTCAAAAATTTCAAGAATGAAATAAGGATCACAAGAAGCACAAAAATCAACTAAAAATCTCCCCAGCAACGGCGCCAAAATTTGGTGTACTGTCGCAGGCAACCAAAAATAAAACCTTTACTTTTGAAAATATATGTAGTAGTGCAAGTAAGGGTCGATCCCACATAGAGTATTTAGCCTAGGTTTATGCTACGTGAACAAGGATGGGGGGGTTTGAGCATAACGAAAATAATTTTAAGAAGAACAACTAAGGAACAATTCAAATTAAAGTATAAATCAAAAGAACAAACATTAGTCTAAGTCAACATCCACCATCGGAATTTTACAACTGATCATTGATGCAAGTATATATCAATTCATACTTTGAATATTCACCGTTGGAACTATTTTCCTATCTCTCCTTAGTCGTGGTTAATTAGAAAACAAACGATCTAATTAACCCTAACTACTAAACAACCCAAGAAAAGCGCTAAAGGTTTAATCTAGTAGCAGCCTTAAGAATTAGAGAGATCGATGAAGCGAAACAACACAAGCACAAGCGGTTGCATTTAATTTCGTCGGAGGTTCTTCCTAAAATTTAATAATTTCTGACGCAGCAAATCATTAAATCTTAGTTGCTTCACAAATTAAAGGGATCAAACAATTACGGATTTGATATCTAACCTAGTAGTAGATTGCAACGAATAATAAACTAGTAGGCCTCCTAGTAATTAAACGAGACAATCATGAAAATAGGCACAGAAGAACTTCTGATACTCAAAGCATAAATTGAACAATAAAAACAAATTAGATCTCACAGTTTTATTGATTCCGAGGCTTCTATTTCCTTCAACCAATTATGAAAGTTTAGCTGCGCAGGGCCATGATTAAAACTAAAAAGAGAAGTTAGAGAAGAGGGAAGAGAATGATTTCTAGTCTGATGATTCTCCCCCTTTATACACGTTCATCCTCCATATTAGAAGCCTACAAAATCTCCTAAAAATGTTCTAAAGCTTATCCCCTAAAGATATTCTAAATCTTATCCTAAAATAACAATATCCAAATCTGACTAATTAAGGAAAATATTAAAAACAAAATAAAGTCTTAATATAACTAGGACGGTGGTATTTTCAGCTGGACTTTCGTGCACAAGATCTAAAAACTTCCACACATAGACCGCGTATTAGAACTTCAACTTCAAGCCTGATTTATACCTTGATCCATTCAGTATCTCTCAAAAATGAAAACATGAAAGTTGTATAATATTTTCTTAGTGTTTTATAGCATCTTGAATCATCTCAATCGGAGCTCGGATAAGAGAGTTATGCCCAAATTACAAAGTGATGTCGAAACTATCGAAAATCACCCAATTAGCTTTGTTTTGCATTTAACGTCTCCATTTGTATCCTAAATCAAAATAAAAGAATAATGAGTATATTTAGGCACCAAATAAGGATAAAAGACTAAACATTAAGGGAGAAAAATATGACATTTTGCATTCTCATCAGGAGACACAAAATATTACAAATTCTATACGTAATATTTCTTTAAGTGTTCAGCATCCCATGCCCTTGGTATTAGTTTTCCTTCCTCTGTTGCCAAATGATAAGCGCCTTTCTCGTGACACTTGACAATCCAGTAGGGCCCTTCCCACTTGGCTGCAAGTTTCCCTTCAGCGGGATCTATGGTCATCAGATTTACCTTCCTCAGCACCTAATCCCCAACCTGGAATTTTCTAGGGCTAACAGTTTTGTTAAAATACTTCGCCACTCGCCGCTGATAAGCTGCCCACGCTACTTGCTCCTCGTCCCTTCATTCCTTTAGGAGGTCCAAATGCAAATCTATCACTTCGTAATTCAACCCCGGGTTGTAATGGGTAACCCTAAAGCTTTGGGAACCCACTTCAACCGGGATCACTGTCTCCATCCCGTATGTTATAGAAAAAGGGGTTTCACCAGTGGGCATCCACACTGTCGTTCGGTAAGACCAGAGTACTTCTTGGACATACTCCTCCCATGCTCCTATCTTTCTACCAAGCTCCTTTTTCAGTGTCCCCACCAAAGTTTTGCTAGTTGCTTCCACTTAACCATTTGACTGAGGAAATACTAGAGTAGAATAGTTATTGCGGATATGAAGTTCAGCACACCATTTCTTGAAAGGCACACAATTAAACTGCTTTCAATTATCTATCTCAAATGCATACGGTATCCCAAATCTACATATAATGGACTTCCATAAAAATTTCGTTATGTTCTCCGTGATGATGGCCGCGAGAGCTTCAGCTTCCGCCCACTTTGTGAAATAATCAACTGCAACAACGAGGAATCTTCTATTTCCTTTTCTTGCAGACATTGGCCCTACAATATCTACTCCCCATTTTGTAAAAAGCCACAATGACGTGATTGGGCTTAGATTCTCCGGGGGGTTCCCCATTATTCGAGCGAATCTCTAACATTTGTCACAACTTCTGACCATGTTGATTGAATCTTTGTTCATCGTCAGCCAGTCGTACCAGCTCTTGTCACCTTGTGCACCAACATTCGTGCCCCCAAATGACTTCCACAAATTCCCTCATGAATTTCACATAAAACATAGTCAACTTCGGCAGCCGAAAGGCACTTGAGCAATGGGAGAGTGAATCTTCTCCAGTATAGGATCCCGCCAACTTCAACATACCGAGCTGCTTGAAGTCTCACTTTCCGAGCTTTAACCTTGTCTTGAGGCAATGTTCCCTGCTTCGATTGCCCATTTCGATTCAGCCTCGTCTACCTGCATTACGTCCACCTCCAGGGAGATGAAAGATGTGGTTCTGACCAGAACAATATGTCTGCCCAGACGAATTTTCAATTTAGTTCCAAAACCCACTCGAGATAAGGCGTCCACATGGCTATTCTCCTCCCTGGGAAATTTTGTTACCACAACTCTATTAAAATGGGATTGGAATTGGCGTACCTTATCAAGATATTTGGTCATTCTGTCTTCTTGTGTTGTAATGCCACCACTAATCTGCGGTACGACCACCTGGGAATCTCTCCGAATCTCCAAGTTCGAGATCCCCATTTCTCGAGCTATGAACAGCCCTATAAGCATTGCTTCATATTCAACCTCGTTGTTCGTGGTGTGAAAGTCCAATCTGACCGCATAGTTAAACTTTTCTCTGTTCAGGCCAACAAGGACGATCTCGGCCCCACAGTGTCCGCCTATTGAAGAACCATCCACATAGGCCACCCAAGTGGAATCCTTAGGAAGTTCCTCGTTCTCTGGTATACTGCACATTTCTAATATGAAATCAACTAGGGCCTGCCTTTTGATTGCAGTCCTGGGATGGAACTCGATGTCAAATTGTCCGAGCTCCACCTCCCAATTTACAAGCCTTCTAGAAAGGTCTTGCTTCTTTAACACTTTCTTCAAAGGGTACTCTGTGAGCACCCGTATAGCGTGGGCTTGGAAGTAGGGCCTTAACCTCCAGGCGGATACAACCAATGTGAATGCCAGCTTCTCGATTCGGTGATACTGTGCTTCCACCCATGTAGTGCCTTACTTGTGAAATACATCGATCTCTACACCCTAGAATCTTCTTGGATCAGTGCCAAGCTAACAGCGGATGTGGACACTGCCAAATAGAGGTATAGAATCTCGCCCTCCACTGGCCCGCTTAGGAGTGGGGGACTCATGAGGTATTCCTTCAACTAGCTAAAAGCTTCTTCTCATTCTTCATTCCAGGCAAAGGCCTTCTTTAAAATTTCAAAAAGGGGAGGCATTTATCAGTGGATCTGGAAATGAATCTGTTAGTATTTTAATTGGCTACATTCTGTTGACAAAATCACTATAATGTAATGTTGCTGCTTTCACAGGGATGCCGTATATTTCAGAGTCTTCATATATTCAGATTTTATTTCTCTGATGTGGAAATAGCTGTTTTATGACAAGTTGCAAGTGTCACAAGCTTTATGAAGGCTATTTCAGTGTTCAAGGAAGATTCTGTGTAGATTCCAACTCAGAGAAGTCCGATCCCAAGCAATCATCTGAACGATGTGGTGTTCCCGTTTGGACACTCATCAGTTAGCAACATCCGTCCAGACGACGAGAACTTTCCGTCCACACGCCCATCAATGTCTAGAAACTTCGAACTGTTCAAGATTGCATCCGTCCGGACATAATGGCAAATCGTCTGGATGCTATTAAGAGTTCGAGAACAATCCAGTGTTCAAGTGCATCTGTCCAGACGACATGCCAATACCGTCTGGACGCCATTCAGAGTTCGACAAGCAATAGGGTTTCTATCTCAGACACAGATATGGGAAGACAGTTGCAAACCATCCGGACGATGTGGTGTTCCCGTTTGGACGCTATCCTTGGTAAGGCAAGTCGTACAACAGAAGTGAAACTGTCCGGATGCTAGGGCAACACCGTCCGGACGCGGCCTTGATATGGAAGCTTTCAGCGCTATTTTGGAAAGGCGGTTGCAGTTGATCGTCCGGAAGCTCGGTCAAGCCATCCGGACGCCCTCTAGTGTTTTGATCATAACTTTCTGTTCAAATATCGGATTGGGATGAAATTGGCATCATTAGAAAGCTAACGAAAAGATATAAAACCAAATTATCTGGAAGGACAAGAGAAACGGCCAAAAACGTGCCCAAAACAGTCCAGACGCATGGTAGGCTTCTAGGAAGATTTATGCACACGTCTCAGTATTTTTATCATAACTCTCTCCTCGAGTATCGGATTGAGACAAAATTGGTGTCGTTGGAAAGCTAAGAAAAAATCAGACAACTTATATGTCTGGATGACATCCAGACGGCCCAAATTCTGGACGGAAAGAGAGTAGCGTCCGGACGGCCTCCAGGATTGTGCTGTTTCTGAAGTATATCGCAGAAAACCATCCGGACGTGGCTAACTTCCATCCGGACGCTCGACAGACAGAGTCTGAATCTCAGCAGTTTTTGAGGTCTCTTGAAGACTATAAAAAAGGGGGCTCTAGGTCTGTGTTTTGTACATGAATTCAGTATCGAATTCCATAGGGCTTTGAGAGGGTGTTTAGGGAGAATCGAAGATCTGCTAGCTCTCAAGCCGTTGCCGGTGTGTGCTCAAGTGTTCGTATGAAGTCTATCTTAGGGGTCGGCCCTAAGGTAAAGGAATCCATCAAAAACCCCTTCAAGTGGAAGATCTAGTTGGGAAGTGTTCATGTTGGGTTACACGTCAGAGTTAAAGGTATGACTACTGCATAGGGTTATGTGAGTACGAGTGTCTTGTAACTAGCTTTGTTTTTGGATAGTGGATTTCCTAGGTTTGGCTGCCCCGGAGTGGTTTTTTCTCTTCATAGAGTTTCCACTTCATAACAAATATCTTGTCTCATTTAAATTCCGCATTTAAAGATATTTGTTTGCACACAAACACACACTTGGTTTAAATTAGAAGACAATAAATTATTTTCAGAATCGATTCAAGGCTGCTATCCTCCAGGTCAATTGTTAAACTGCTTCATTGTCCGGGGGGGATACATCTCCAAAATGGCTTTCACCTTCTCCAGGTTCTCCTCAATTCCCCTTTGTGACACCATAAACCCCAAGAACTTACCAGATAAGACTCTAAAAGCACACTTTGCCAGGTTCAATTTCATTTGACAACGTTGCAGTTTGTTGAACGTCTCTTTCAAATCATCTACATGGTCACCAGAATGCAGACATTTAACAAGCATATCGTCTACATAGACTTCAACATTCCTACCAATCTGCTCCTGGAACATCTTGTTGACCATCCTTTGATAAGTCGCCCCTGCATTCTTCAACCTAAACAGCATCATACGATAACAGTAAAGTCTGTGATCGGTGATGAACGACATCTTTTCTTGGTCCTGCTCATCCATATGGATTCGATTGTACCCAAAAAATGCATCCATAAAGCTTAAGAGCCCATGCCTCGATGTCAAGTCAACGAGCAAATCTATCTGCGGTAACGAGAAACCATCCTTCGAACAAGATTTATTCAGGTCAGTAAAGTCTACACACGTTCTCCATTTCCCATTCAATTTTTTCACCAATACTACATTGGCGAGCCACTCCAAGTAATCAACTTCTCTAATGAACCCGACTTCTAGTAACTTATGCACCTCTTCAGCAATTGCTTGATTCCGTTCGGGGGCAAAGATCCTTTTACGCTGTTTTATGGGCTAGTGATTTGGGTCCATGTTTAACTTGTGGACTATGACCGAGGGATCTATCCCGGGCATATCCTCATGACTCCAAGCAAAAACATTATTGTTGCACCGTATAAACGCAGTTATTTTCTCATTTTCCTCTCTGGGGAGCTGCAATCCAACTCGAATCTTTTGACTTGGGATCCTGACTTCCAAATTCCTCCAAATCCTCGACCGACTCCCCCAACTGTAATTGCTATTTTCCATCCACCTTTGCCTTCTCTCTGAGGATTGTTTCCCCTAGAAAGCCTTTCAAAGAGGCGTTATAGCATGTCCGGGCTACCTTCTGCTCACCACGACCTAGTCCCACCCCTTCATCAGTTGGGAACTTCATGCATAGGTGGGGTATTGATGTTACGACCCTTAATTCCATTAGTGTTGTCCTCCCAAAGATGGCTTTGTAAACGAGGTTCCTTCAATAATGAGAAATTTCACCTTGATGGTTTTCTGTCTTGGCGAAGTCCCGACTGTAACTTGGAGCTCTATTGACCCTAACGGCATCACCTGTTCACTAGCAAAACCCACAAACTTCCCTTTATCAATCTTCATCAGATCAAAAGCGAATTTATACAAAATATCTGTTGAGCTACCATTATCTACGAGAATCCGATGTATCTTGTGATTGACTATTGCTAGCTTCACCACGAGTGCATCGGTGTGGGGTAAATAGATACCCTCATAATCTTCATCTGAAAAATTTGTGATCAACTTTTCGCACTTCCTTGTCATTGGGGGCCTCCAGACTGCGTAGACCAAAGCCTCTTTCATTTCCCTCGCATATGACTTCCTAGCGGATCGAGATTCTCCTCCTCCTGCAAAGCCTCTAGCAATGGTCTGCTCGGGTACGACTCCGGCTCCTCTGACAATGGTCTGAGGCCAAGCACGACTCCTTCCTTGATAGTATCGACGCCGTTCTGGGCGTACAGGGGCTTCAGCTTGGGTTGGCCTTTCCGTTCGTTGGGAATCTTGAGTTGCCTTTTGCCGGCCTTTCTAGTTGGCGAGGAAGCGGGTCAACTTTCCGTCAGCAATGAACTTCTCAATGAGCTCCCTCATTGTTATGCAAGAATCTATCCAGTGGCCATAAGAGCCATGATTGGAGCAATACTTGTGCGCATTATACAGGCATGGCGTTCCCGTGATCGGCGGAGGCTTCTTATACGTCAGGTCCTTTTTGATTTCAATGCAGATCTCCCTTGGTGTGGTGTTAAGTGGCGTCCATCCGTATTCCTCAAATCTCTTAGGTGCCTTTTGTTCAGCTGCATTCTTCACGTCCCTGCTCTCCTTCTACTTTTGTCTTCTCCCATCATTTACTTTGCTCGTTCTCGTGCCCTCGACCCTTTTTGAACGCCTAGAGCAGTTCCTCTTGATTTACAAATTCTTCCGTCCAGTCTAAGAATTCTTGGAGTCCACGGGAGGTCTTTCTAGCTAGATTAGCCATTAGGGGCCCGTCTTTCCTGATGCCCTGATACATGGCACAGTGAATGAACTTTTCAGTTTGGCTTTCTGCAGCCAGTCTTTCTAGGTTGAACCACTTCAAGAAACTTCGTAGTGACTCTTGTGGGCCCTGTTTAATGGTCATCAGGGACACTATGGGCTTTTTTCGAACAATTCTACCCATAAATTGCAATAGGAACATTCTCCCCAGGCTCTCAAAGTTAACAACAAAGGCTGAGGGGAGTTTCCTTAACCATTCCGGAGCACTTCCCGCAAGCGTGAGTGGGAAAGCTCTGCTGGAGACTTCATCTGGGGTCCCATGCAAGTTCAGATGGGCTCAAAAGTTTTCTAAATGCTCAATAGGATCACCTTGTCCGGAATAAACTGAGATATCAGGGACTTTAAATTTGTCAGGGAGATAGTAGGTTGTAATCCCTTCGATGAACGGTGAGGATGAGTTCTGACATAAGTTATCTACAAGGACAGTCTTCCCTTTTCCTGAGGACTGTGAAGCATTGGCAAGGAGGTCATAACACTGTTCCAGCTTCACAAAATTTTCCTTCCACTCCTGCTGTTCTTTCTTCCTCTCCTTCCAAAAATTAGCCATCTCCGAGTTACCCGTTTCACCGCCTCCCCTCTCGACAGCCCCTCCGTCATCATGTCCTTCTAGTCTTTCTCTTGTATGACTATTATGAGCATCTCCATCCTCCTCGCGTCCTCTTAGGGTGTTGTCCTTAGCTTCCAAATCCCTTTCCATTTGCGCTATCTCCTTGTTCAAGCGGGCTATCTCAGTTTGAGGATCGTTCATAGTTTCAAAATTCTGATAAGTGTTTCCCTCAAATATTACCCCTCAATCTTGATTAACCCTGGAACGTGTTGACACCATTGCGGATTCGTGTTTTTTGCAAGAACGGTGTAACGTTCCCACAGACGGCATCATATTGTTAGTGACCGTTTCCGAATGATGACGTGTCAAGCTCCAATTGGGTCTTCACATGGAGGGAAATAGATATCTGCAAAACAAATAAGGCTTGCTGGGAGTTGGTCGGCGACGCCTCCTCCGATGGTGAAGTCAGTAAGGGTTTTAATGATGGAGAGTAAATGAATTTGTAGGGAAAATTCATTACCTTACCTGTGTCAAATTTTCCTTATATATCAATGTTGTTTTTCTCAAACTTACCACTCTAATCTCAAAGATTCTCTGCATTTATTGCTACCACATGTGGATTACCTCATGAGCAGCGATTGGACGTTGCTAGAGTTCCCGGTATGGTCCTTTGGGGAAATTTTGGCTTTGATAGGTACAACTTGTCTCAGTCGTGCGATCCTGTTTGACAAGTCCAAGTACAAATTTCATTAAATGCTTAGATACTAATAAATGAAGGGGACCTCGTGCATTTAATATTCCTTAATTAGTTTGGCGGTCAGCACAGAGATGCCCCCGATCCTTAGAGGTTCCGGGTTCCCTGTTATTTGTGATCTTCACGCGCTTATGAGTAGACACCTCATACGAGGGTCAAAGCGCTTTTTCTACACTATTGAAACTCAGCCACGTAATCACCATAACGTCTTGACTGGGCTTGCCCCACGGTGGGCGCCATTCTTAAGGACGGTAAGTAATATTTCCCCAACACTTATATTTTGCTTTCTTTTTTTTCTTTTTTTGGTTTGTCTTTACATTACATTTGGAGCATTTGTGTGTTTTTCATTTTTGTTTTGGTTTTCTTTTTTCCAAATATAACAAATAAAAAATTGAATATATATATATATATATATATATATATATATATATATATATATATATATATATATATATATATATATCTTTCATTTCATTGCTTTTAATTTTTAATTGCTTTGCATAGTTTTTTTTTTTTTTTTTTCTATTTTTATTTTTGAGTGTATAAATAATTTTATGCTTGCAATTTTTGTGCATCTATTAAACATGTTAATTTGCCGCTGTGGTAGGCAATCATTGGTGGGGATAATACATTTTATAGGATCAAATTGATCATAATCTAGTTGAACCTAGGGCTTAATTTAATGTCTCACCCTAATCACTATGGTTTTATTGCGGGACACTTTTGGCATAGCAGACGTCCGAATTAAGAAAATCATATTTCACAATGATTTGTAGAAAATTGAGTTAGCTTTCCAACGCCGCTTAATTCACCTTAATCAAATATTTGAGCTGAAAGTTATGGCCAAATTACTATGACATATGCATAATCTGAATTCTAATCCGATTTTGACTCCAATTAGAGAAATTCCGATTTAGTCCTCTCCTTGATTTGGTTGAACATACCCACATCCTCTAGGTCTTCTCAAAGTGTGCTTTCTTTTACCTTAAAGCTATTGTTTTCTCTCAATGACCTGCAAAATACTAAAATATCAAAACTAACCAAAAACATTAGAAAATAACAAAACTAAAGGTTTAGTAAATGCAAATTAAGAGGTCCACATATGCAATATTTGACACTCATCAAATACCCCCAAACTTACATTTTGCTAGTCCCTTAGCAAAACAAAACAAAACATAAAATGAAAGCTTGAAACATAAATCCTCTTTCGTGGGAGAGACGATTGC
Organism: Alnus glutinosa; assembly: GCF_958979055.1. Classification (NCBI taxonomy): domain Eukaryota; kingdom Viridiplantae; phylum Streptophyta; class Magnoliopsida; order Fagales; family Betulaceae; genus Alnus; species Alnus glutinosa. The sequence continues at coordinate 11,935,787 of NC_084896.1, read as the reverse complement.
ATTTAGCATATGCAACAAGCCTTTTAAACCCCTAGGACTCTCTAGAGGACGAGTGAAGTCTCGTGAGGGTTTGCCAGGAATGATACCCATAAACATTTTAAAGCACTATGTTGTTGAAAAACAAGAATCCACACAAACACATGGTTCAGACATCATGAGTAAGTTTAACAAACTGAACAACATACTCACATCATCAGGACATCAAAAATCATTTAACTCATAGTTGGAAAATTGAGACCACTCATGCTCAAATAAGTGTAAAGTGAGATTAACATAGATTCATGAGGTTTCAATTTTCTCAAAGTTTGTATACCCCAAAATTCATAGGAATCTTGTCAGATGAAACAACCAAGGCTTAAATCAAAAGAGGTTTTTTTTTTAATAGGCTGTGCAATGTCTGACTCCCTTAAGCTTTTTAATTGACCTATGTAACGAGTGTTGGGCCAATGACTCCCGAACCAGATGGTTTCAGGGCACTAGATGTAGAAATATCCTAAAGGCTTAATTACTCAAGTCAAAAAGGCTACGAAGTCAAACTAACCATACGATCAACCAAATTGAATTTCTCATCTTTTGACGCGAACACTCAATGAGAAGTCAAATTGGTGATATTATTAATTTTTTTGTTCTTTTCTTCTTCTTCTTCTTCTTTTCTTTTTTTTTTTTTTTTTTTTTTTTGAATTTAAGCCAAGATTTCATCATCCTACAAATCTCAAGTAGGGGTGTGCATGGGGCGGGGCGGTGCAGGTTGAAAATTTCCAACTCGCAAACCGCACTTGATAAAGACTAACCGTGCAGGGCGGGTTCGCGCGGGGCGGGGATTGCGGGGCGGGTATTTTGAGTGGCATTTATGTAATTTTGATTTTATTTTGTAAAAAATAAAAATTCGAAAAAATACTGGTTTTTTTAATAAAAAAATTAAATTCATATTAATTTTTCACAGAATCTTATGAATGCAAAGTCAAATTTTTAGGAAATCAACTCTGTTTCATTAAAGAAAAAAATTACAATTTCAAAGCTCCTTAAATTTAGTCCTTCGACATGTTGACACATATCTTTCAATCGTTCCTATTTCCATACAAGAACATTTTCCATGGAATTAGCCTTGTAAACTAAACTAAAAACCCTATTAATTACCCTATTAATTATAGATAAAATTCTAAGAAACATGATTTATTTTTTCTTTTTTCTTTTTTTCTCCTTTGTGTGGTGCGGGGCGGGGCGGGGCGGGGACCCGCATTTTTTAAAAGGCTAAACCCGCAACCCGCCCCGCCCCGCATAAATTTCTCAAATTAGGACCCTAACCCGCAAAAAAACCTGAAAACCCAATCCTCTAAGGGGTGGGGTGGGGCGGGTGCTGCGGGGCGGGGATTGCGGGTTTTGCACACCCCTAATCTCAAGATACACATTCCTCAATTCAAATTTCATACCTCACAGAACCAATGTTAATGTGTTTGTGATAAATAATTCAAACAAGTGAAGTCTTTCTAATCCAACAGATGAGTCAAAAAATTCAGATTTCTAAAGATATGCAGTGTTCAATATGTTAAACAAACCAATGATATGCAGACCACAGTTGAGATGTAATTATGCTCAAACAACAACATAACACAATTTTTTATTTATTTATTTTTTTTTTCAAAAGCAATGAAAATTACAACAAAAACACCAACAAAAATAATAAAAATAACAAACAAAAATGTCTACCCCACCCCCAAACTAAAATGACACATTGTCCCCAATGTGACCAGAAATACAATACCGAATGGGTGATGTAAGTCGGGTGTACCGTAGAAGAACGCTCCCCCCAAACTTGAATGGCAGACACTTGTCCTGAAAAGCACAACAAAAGCAAAACAAACAAACAAACAAACAAAAATAAAGTGACAATAAAATAAAAGGAAAGGTGGGTTGCCTCCCACAAGCGCTAAGTTTACCGTCTTTAGCTAGACCCAGCAGCATATGAGGATCAGTGAGGATAAATTGAGTCCTCCAAGGGCATTTCTTCAATCTCAGGGATCTTCAACTCCAGAAACGGTTTTAGCCGTTGACCATTTACCTTGAAAGTGTCTCCATTCTTTGGATCTTCTATCTCAATGGCTCCATAAGGGAAAACTGTACGAACTAAGAATGGTCCAGTCCATCTAGATTTTAGCTTTCCTGGGAATAGATGCAAACGTGAATTGTAAAGGAGGATTTTTTGACCAACTTCAAAAGATCTTCGCAAAATGTTTTGGTCATGGGCCTTCTTCATCTGAGTTTTGTACAGCTTGGCAGAGTAGTAAGCATCATTTCGCAGCTCCTCTAATTCATTGAGCTGGAGCTTCCTTTGAGAGCCGGCCTTGGTGAGATCAAAATTCAGCTGCTTGATTGCCCAATATGCTCGATGCTCCAATTCTACGGGTAGATGACAAGCTTTCCCATACACAAGTCGGTAAGGAGACATGCCAATTGGAGTCTTGAATGCTGTCCGGTATGCCCACAATGCATCATTGAGTCGCAGAAACCAATCCTTTCTTGTCGGGCTCACCGTCTTCTCTAGTATCCTCTTGATTTCTCTGTTAGATAGCTCAACTTGACCACTTGTCTGAGGATGGTAGGGAGTCGCAACTTTATGAGTAATACCATACTTCTTCATGAGTTGCTCAAAAAATTTATTGCAGAAGTGCTTCCCCCCATCACTGATAATGGCATGTGGTGTCCCGAAACATGTAAACACATTATCCTTCAGAAATTGCAGCACAACTCTATTATCATTGGTTTTGCAAGCAATAGCCTCCACCCACTTGGAAACATAGTCAACAACCACAAGAATGTAGAGGTACCCATAAGAGTTCGGGAAGGGTCCCATGAAGTCGATGCCCCAAACATCAAAAAGCTCCACAACCAAGATCAGGTTCAACGGCATCATATTCCTTCTTCCAATACTCCCCAATTTTTGGCATCGCTCACAGGCTGAACAATAAGCATGGGCATCATGAAAAATGGATGGCCAATAGAATCCACTTTGAAAAATCTTCGCAGCGGTCTTCTTAGAACTGAAGTGGCCTCCACATGCATGATCATGGCAGAAGGAAAGGACATTTTGCTGGTCACTCTCAGGAATACATCTCCTTATAATCTGATCTGGCAATATTTAAATAGGTAAGGATCATCCCAAAAAAAATGTTTTACCTCAGCCAAGAATTTTGATCTGTCGTGCTTGGTCCAATGAGAGGGCATCTGGCCGGTGACAAGATAGTTCACAATATCTGCGAACCATGGTGCATGAATCTGGGAGATGTGCATCAGTTGTTCATTAGGGAACGTCTCAGCAATGGGCACATCATCTTCAGTGAAGTCTACAGTCAACCTGGACAAATGGTCTGCTACCACATTCTCGGAACCCTTCTTATCCCTAATCTCAATGTCAAATTCTTGCAGCAACAGGATCCACCGAATGAGACAAGATTTAGCATCTTTCTTGGACAATAGATACTTCAAAGCAGCATGATCTGAGTAGAACAATACTTTAGACCCTAGTAGATATGATCTAAACTTATCCAGAGCAAAAACGACAGCTAACAACTCTTTTTCAGTGGTAAAGTAGTTAAGTTGTGCGCCATTCAGGGTCTTGCTAGCATAGTAGATGACATGAGGAAGCTTCTCCACTCTTTGCCCCAATACAGCTCCCACAGCATAATCAGAAGCATCACACATTATCTCGAATGGCACAGTCCAAGTAGGTGGCTGAATGATTGGTGTGGAAGTCAAGGTCTTCTTCAGACTTTCAAAGGCTGCATGGCACTCTTCATTGAAATCAAAGGGGGCATCTTTGGCAAGGAGGCTGCACAAAGGTCTCGCTATCTTACTGAAGTCCTTGATGAATCTTCTATAGAACCCAGCTTGCCCTAGAAAGGAGCGAATCTCTTTCACTGTTCGCGGGGGCGGAAGGTTAGAGATCAGATCTACCTAGGCTTTGTCAACCTCAATACCTTTGTGGGAAACAACATGCCCCAAAACAATCCCCTGTTTTACCATGAAGTGGCATTTTTCCCAATTTAAAACCAAGTTCTTCTCCTTACATCGTACCAACACCAAGGTAAAATGGTGTACGCACTCCTCAAATGAAGATCCAAAAACAGAGAAGTCATCCATAAATACCTCAAGGTGACGTTCAACCATATCTGAGAAAATACAGATCATACACCACTGAAAAGTAGCAGGTGCATTGCACAAACCAAAAGGCATACGGCGATAGGCAAATGTACCGAAAGGACAAGTAAAAGTCGTCTTCTCTTGATCTTCTAGGTCCACTGAAACTTGATTGTAGCCAAAGTAGCCATCAAGGAAACAGTAATACGCATGACCAGCCAATCTCTCCACCATCTGATCTATGAAAGGCAAAGGAAAGTGTTCTTTCCTTGTGGCAGAATTCAGCTTCCTGTAGTCAATGCACACCCGCCATCCCGACTGAACACAAGTTGGGACCAACTCATTCTCCTTGTTCTTGATTACTGTAATTCCAGCCTTCTTGGGCACCACATGAATTGGACTCACCCATTTGCTGTCAGATATTGGGTATATGATTCCTGCATCCAAAAGTTTGATCACCTCAGCTCGAACTACCTCTTGCATGGCTGGATTCAACAGTCTCTGTGGCTCACAAGAAGGTTTAGCATTTTCTTCTAGGTGAATCTTGTGCATCACCACTGCAGGGCTGATTCCTTTTATGTCTCCAATGGACCAACCGATAGCTTCTTTATGTTCTTTCAACACATCTAGCAATTTCTGTTCTTGAGTCTCATTTAGGTCAGCGGCTATGATCACCGGTAGAGATTCAAACGGGTCAAGATATTTGTACTTCAGAGTGTCAGGCAGAGGCTTTAAGTCCCGCTTGGCAGCCTCAACTGCTAATGGAGATGGATCAGGGGATGATGTCTCAGTGGTTTCCCCAATGTCAGTTTCTGTCTCAGGAGTTGAGTCCAACAAGGTGTCAGCTTGCTCAAGTAATGTTTCCAGGTTCATGTCGCCTCCAAATGTAGTAAGGCACGTTCCCAACTGGTCTTCAACAATTGGCTCATTGACAGTCTCTTCCACTATCTCTTCTATTGCGCATGCACTTCTGACCCCTTCATAGTCAAATGGTTGCCTACTGATATCAAAAATATTTAGCTCCACTATCATGTTCCCGAAAGATAACTTCATGACTCCAGTCCTACAATTGATTAGGGCATTAGCCGTATCTAAAAAGGGACGCCTTAGTATTACTGGAATCTGAATCTCCACATTCATAACCGGTTCTGTGTCTAAAACGATGAAGTCCACAGGGTAGTAGAACTTATCAAATTTGATCAGAACATCTTCAATGATTCCCCTTGGAACTTTCACAGATCTGTCGGCCAGCTGAAGTGGGTTTTAGCTCACCCAATCCCAATTGGACATAAACTGAATATGGCAAGAGATTCACACTAGCCCCCAAATCTAACAGAGCTCTTTCAACTTTGCTGTCACCTATCATGCATGCAATTGTAGGACAGCCAGGGTCTTTGTACTTGACAGGGATCTTACACTGAAGAATAGAACTGACCTGCTCAGTTAGGAAGGCTTTCTTGGGAACATTTGTCCTTCTCTTAATGGTTACCAAATCCTTCAGAAATTTAGCATACGAAGGCACTTGCTGAATGGCATCGAGGAAAGGAATGTTGATCTGCACGTGTTTAAATACTTCCAAAATGTCATCAAACTTTGAGCCTTTCTTGGGAGTCGCCAATCTTTCTGGAAAAGGAGCTTTGGGAACAAACTTCTGGGGAATCTCCTTAGCAATTGGAAAGACAGTGTCTGGTCCAAGATCTCTATCAAGCTTGTCCTGGCTTTCCTCCTCTATTGCTGCCTCAGTGACTTCTTCAGGCATGGCCACTTGATTGTCCACTCGCCTTCCTGACCTCAAAGTTGTGATTGCTTGCTCATGCTCTTGCCCACGAGAAGGACCGGATGTACTCCCAATAACAAATTGCCCTTTTGGGTTGGGCACTGGTTAACTTGGGAATTTTCCTCTTTCTCTTTCCCCCATTTGATTGGCTAGTTGGCCAATTTGCCCTTCCATCTTGGCAATAGCTTGATGTGTGAACTGCTTTGAAGACACGACCTCGTTTTTAAGCTCTTGTATAATCTGACTGTTGTTCATGGTGACCTTCTGAAGCTCTTGTATATTTTGGTTGTTGCTCATGGTGGAACTCTTAAGCTCTTGTATATTTTGGTTGCTTGTCTGAATGAATGCTTGGAGTGTTTCTTCCAATGATGACTGTGGTGCTGGTTGAGGCTGCGGCGCTTGAGTGGTTGACTGGAACTGATTCTGAGCCTGTGGAAGGAATCCAGAAGAATGTTAAGCATGAGCTTGATTCGAGGTTCTTCCTTGATTTTGGGGTTGATTTTGCTTCCAAGAGAAATTGGGATGGTTGCGCCACCCTGGGTTGTAAGTCTCAGCAAAAGGTCCACTTGTTGGTTTCCTGTAATCATTGAAGGCATTGACCTGCCCTGGTGGATATTCTGCACCTGTCGACAGAGATGGGTAGTTCTGAGTAAAGTGCATCGGGCTGGCGCATAAAGAACATACGTCAGCTTGATAAGTATTTGCTGCAATTACTGGCTTGTTCAGAGCAATGGCTTCAATCGTACGCATGAAATCCTTGAGTTGCCCCCTGATATCTCATTGTCCTTCACCCCATAGAGTCCTTCCTTCTTGGTGGTAGTGGAACTTTTACCCCGACGACTTGAAAAATCCCACCGTTGTGAATTATCGGACAGTTCATCCAGAGTCTTGTAGGCTTCTTCTCCTGTAAGATTCAAGAACCCGCCACCATTCATGGACTCAATCATGTAACGCTCCAATTGAGTTAACCCACTGTAGAAAAATTGAATGAGCCTCCAAGTCTCAAAACCATGGGGCGGACACTTTATAATTAGCTCTTTAAATCTCTCCCAGCTATCACAGAATTTCTCGTCCTCCTCTTGACTGAAACTGCTGATTTCTTGACGAAGTTCATTAATCCTCGAGATTGGGAAGAATTTGTTGTAGAAGTTGGTTAGTAAAATTTCCCAGGAGGTGATGGATCTAGGCATGTTGGAATGTAACCATGCTTTCGCCCTACCGCTTAGGGAAAAAGGAAATAGCCTTAGCCGCACCGACTCATCTGAGAAATTTTGAAATTTGAAAGTGTTGCACCTCTCCAAAAATTCCTTTACATGAGCGTAAGGATCTTCATTCTCTAAACCATGGAAAGTAGGAAGGATTTGAATTACACTCGGCTTCAAATCAAAATGAGTAGCATTAGTAGCAGGCAACACTATGCAGGATGGAGTGTCGGTAGTGATGGGTGCAAATAATTCTCTGAGGGTTCTGGGTGGATCCCCATTCCTAAGTGGTTCTCCCATCTCAACAGACTTTTCCGACTCAGACTCTGAATTTTTCAGCAAGCTTAGATTCTCTCGAGACACTTGGATAGTGCCGTAAGCACACACTAGCAATATTTTTATTTTTTTTAAAAAAAAAAAAGAAATTATTACAAGATAAAATAAATAAAAATAACTAAAGAAAATTAACACAGAAGCAGAAACTAACACACCAAAAATTAAAAACAAAAACTTATAAGTTGACCAAAAATAAACTAAAACTAAAACTCACAAAATCGACCAAAAATAAATTTGGCAAAATTCTGCAGCTACTGAACTTATTGATGAAGCCTATGAGCAGAGGCGTATCCGGATAGTGCTACGGCAGAAAGTTGAGCGGAAGCTGCAAAATAGGCCAAAAACAAAAAATTCTATCTTTTTTTTTTATTAGCACAAGGAATAAAACATTAAAAACTTAAAAACAGGAATAACAAAAACAAATTGCAAATAAAAAAGATCCTAATTATAACTAGTAGAAAGATAAAATCAATTTAGAAATAAACAATTTTCAAAAATTCAAACAACTCCCCGGCAACGGCGCCAAAAACTTGATGTGAATTTTAATTGTACTCGCAAGTGCACGAATCGTTTGCAATAAAGGGTTTTGCAAGTGCGAGGTCGATCCCATAGGGAATTGTGTTCTTGAAAACAAATTTATGACTAAATTAATTAAATCTTAACCTAGTTCCAAAAAAAAGTTTGATTTTAATAAATAAAACAAAAAAAACATAAATAGAATAAAACAAAAGAAAAGATACTAAGATTTTGGAATCCACACCCACCAAATCATAGCAACATATTCTCATGTTCATCAACACACATCCAAAGTTCTCACCATACAAATCTTATGTATGTTCTACTATGCTTCAAAAAATCATTAAATCATTCAATGAATCCGTTCTTTGCACAAATCACAAAAGATATCCGGTTTTAACCAAATCATCAAATGTATCCGTAGAACGAAACACAATGAATATCCAACGTTTTGATAAATAAAAACCCAAGCAATCAATTATGTGAAATTATCTCAAATCATCAAATGTATCCTTGAATCACAATAGATATCCAAGAATCATTCCACAAATTGAAAAGAAGTAAAACATAGGAAAAATTAAACCAAATAAAATCGGATAGTATAAACTTACATGAAAATATTGTTAATCTTCAATGGTGAGGCTTCATCCTCAACCTTAGTTGAAAAATTAGCTACACATGGCTATGAAAAATAAATCCTAAACTAAAGAAAAACTAAACTAAAAAGAAAAGAATATATTTGGTCTCTAGCTTCTTCCCTTTTTATCTTGAGACTTAGAGGTCTATTTATAGGGAGAAAACAAATCCTAGAAGCCCTAGAATTCCTAAAAAAATCGGAGGTTAGTCTCCTAGTTTGAGTAGGAGACTCAAAACTCAATCCAAGAAGGAAAAGGACTCCAAATCCGTCCAAATTTGCGGTCTTTTATTGCGAGAAACTTTTGGCATAGCAGACGTCCGAATTAGAAAAATCATATTTCACAATGATTTGTAGAAAATTGAGTTAGCTTTCTAACGCCACTTGATTCACCTTAATCGAATATCTGAGTTGAAAGTTATGGCTAAAATACTATGACATGTGCATAATCTAAATTCTAATCCGATTTTGACTCCAATTAGAGAAATTCCGATTTAATCCTCTCCTTGATTTGGTTGAACATACCCACATCCTCTAGGTCTTCTCAAAGTGTGCTTTCTTTCACTTTAAAGCTATTGTTTTCTCTCAATGACCTGCAAAATACTAAAATACCAAAACTAACCAAAAACATTAGAAAATAACAAAATTAAAGGTTTAGTAAATACAAATTAAGGGGTCCACATATGCAATATTTGACACTCATCAGTACACATGCAATATAGAAAGAACCAAAAGGTGGGGAAAAAAAGCACTAAAAGGTGAACATTGCATGCCAAAGATTCAAATCCTCATGTCGTTATAGAAATAGTCAATGTTAATTTATTGTGAAAAAAGTCAAACAATTAAAATGGACTAGGATGACCATTTATAGTGCTTGGTGGAGTTAGGGGAGATTGCTCATAAATTTATTAGCAATTTCCAACCTCCTCTTAAATTTAAGTTCATGTTGGAAATTGCCCGCACATGTCATGCAAGCATTATTTAGTTGTTAAATACTATGATTGCACTTGTGTGAATTGAAATCCATCAAACTTTTGAAACTGTATTGCATTTGAAACAAAATTTGATCTCCTACATAATTTAATTTCATTAAGTATCAAATGTCTTGTGATGTATTCCACGGCGTGAAAAAATATTTTGATATATCATGTAGGGGGAGAAATTATTTTATGCCATAAAATTTATGGAAAACATTGTCGTTTTTCAAATTTTTTACACTGCTTTCCACAAATTTTTTGATTTCACGTTCGAATAGGATCGAAAGGTCACGTTTTTAAGTGATAGGTCTCAAATGTGATAGTAGATACAGCTTGTTTAGATAGCTCTGAAATTTTTTGCTTAAATAATTATGTGAAGCCTAAGTCCAAAGATTCAGGAACACAAGCTCATGGTAAGTTTTTTCCTACTTGTCATAATTGTGGGAAGGTTGGTCATATTAGACCAAATTGTTTTCTGTTAAAAACCCACAGATCTGGGATTAAGCATGATGCTCCAAGGAAAGGTAAATTTGAAAAACCTTCCTCATCTAAATATGTCCCTTCGTGATGTGCAAATTTTACTCGCAAGCGCACAAGTCATATGTAGCATAGTACATGCAAGTGCGAGATCATATCCACAGGGAAGTGTGTGTAAAGAAAAGAAAATCAATTTCTATTTAAATTAATTTTGCTTTAACCTAAAGCCGCGATTTTGGATTTCTTTTAAGGACAAAGAAATTAAAAAAAAAATGAGTAAATAACTCAAAGAAGAAAAACACTAAGGTATCGAAATTCACCAAATCAAATCAAACATCCTACTCTTGCATTTTATTCATAAATTAGATTCAAGGAACTCAATATTCAAGTTCTTAAATAACAAAGCGTGAAAACATTTGATGAATCCAACTCAAGCAAATCACAATGATTATCCCTTAGAGTAGAAATCATCAATTGTATCAGGAAATCACAATAGATATCACAATCTCAAAGAAATCAATCGATGTATCCATCGGTTGAATTACAACAAACATCCAATAAAAATTATCAATCTAAAGAAATAATTCAATAAATTGAAATGGAACTTGAATATAACATAAAAACATCGAATCTATGAATATCATGACAAGAGTGTTGGTGTTATCATTGATGAGGTTTCATCCTCAACCTTTGTTGAGGATTTTAGCCTCTCATGACTAAAAACACCTAACAATCTTGAAATGAAAACATGTAGTGATTAAAAAAAAAAACGAAGAAAAGAAAGAAGAACATAAATTAAATAACTTTAAATAAAAGGAAAGCGATAAATTAAAATAACGAAGAAAAGAAGGAAGAATGGAAACTAAATAACGGTAAATAAATTAAAGCAATAAATTAAAATGAAGAAGAGAAGAAAGAAGAACGGAAAATTAAATAACTTTAAATTAAAAGAAATATGAACGAAATATCAACTTACAAAAGAAAAGAACAAGGCAAGAGCTAAAACAAATGCTCTGAAGAAAGAAAATTGATGCTCTAAGTGGTGCCTAGCATGGGGTATTTATAGCAGAAATTATGTTAAACCCAACTTTTACAAAATGGTACATCTACCCCTCTAAATCCTAATAGGAGAAAAGAACGCTAGGGTTTAGGGCCATATTTTCAAAATGGCGCATCTACCCCTAGAAAACCCTAATAGGAGTGTCAACAGTTGTCAGAGCATTGAAATTCATGCATGCCACGTCAGCCCTAATTGTTGCTCGATCGACTATCTTGGTCGATCGAGCAATATTGCGCTTGATCGACTATCTGGGTCGCTCGATCGACATTATACTTGAGCCCTTGTGCACCTTCCAGGTGCTTGATTCTCCAAAGATGCTTCCACGTCAGTCCTAACACCCGTGCTCTGAATGGCTCTAACGACTTCTTCTCCTGTTTCTTTGCAAGTCCCACAGTAATACTGCATTTTATCTCAAAGTCCTGCAAAACACTAAAACACCAAAACTATCCAAGAAATCAGAAAATAACAAAGCTAAAGGTTTAACAAATGCAAATTAATGAGTCCAAATATACAATATTTGGCACTCATCACTCCGCATAGGAGACATATAAAAGGTAAGGATAGTGTTATTTGTAAGAATGCTAACCTTAATTCTGTAGAGACTATCAAAAAGCATCCAAACAAAAGAAGCTTGCCCCACACTTCATCACTGCGGCATCACCGGTCACATCTGACCCAAATGTCCACAGCTCCAAGTTCAGAAGTAGGCTGTTAGAGATTTAATTTTGGAATGAGGTTGAAATTATGTGATGCATATCTGCTATATTGGGATTATGTTTTTAGGACTAAAATTGTGATAAATTCTGCCTATATTTTTGCAAAAGTCATTTTTACTGCTGTTATTCTGCCTAATGTATTTCATGACCTAACAAGACTATTTTTGGATTTTTGCTGCAAATCTTGTTGGTTTCTTGTACAGAATCATGTCTGCAGGTAGTCCACAGCGCAGGGTCCGCCAGAAGACTGTGGAAGATAGGGCTACACTCCAGGCCAAAACTATGGACCGCATAGTCATTGCTGAGCGGAATATCATCCGTTCTGATATCATGGTGCCGCCTCTGGATAGCATCCATGCCATTATCCAGACGTACAATTGGGGATATCTACACAGTTGTGCCTGTGTGGTGTACACCAGACTGGTAAAACTTTTCTACGCCAACCTGGAAGTGGTGCAGAATGATGATCGTGGATTGGTGCTTCAGTCCACCGTTCAGGCCATAATATCACTGTTGATCCTCAGGTCATTAGTCACATCATCCGAGTCCCAGTGCTCGAGATTTCTGCCAGCCCATACAATGAGATGGTGCTTCCTCCTTCCCTAGATGATCTCAGGGAATTCTTCCATGCTATTCCCCAAGGCGAAGAGCGTTCTACCTCCATCAGGATTGGTGCATTATCATGCTGGCCAAGATCATTCAGCAGAACATCTGGCCTATTGCTCGGCGCAATGATCTGATCCTGAAACGGGCCTAGTTTGTCTATGCAGTTCACCTTCGCTTGCCCTTCTGCCTGTGCAAGCATATTCTGGGTGTTATGTTGGAGGCCCGTGATGAGGGAAATGTAGGTCTCCCCCGTTTGGCTGCCTACTCACTCAGATTATCCTTCAGTCGGGATTCAATGTCACTGGCGAACTGAAGATGAAGATCCAGCAGCCCCTTAGCAAGCAGACATTGATGAAGTCCAATGCGCAGCTCAATGATGAGATGCCCATAGCTGCTACCATGCCTGTTGGTTTTCAAGATATGGCTTCATCCTCGCAGACCGTCCCGTCATCTGAGCCGGAGGTCAACTATTCACAGATCATGGAGGCTCTTACTGCCATTCAGGGGGGATGAGCGCTATGCAGGTGACTATGTCCTCCATGCAGCAGGAGATACACTCCATCAACCTCCATGTCAAGCAAAACCAGCTGGACCTTCAGGAGTGCCTAAAATTTCATCATCCTAGCAGTAGTGATGATAAGGATGATGCAGATAGGACTGTACCCCTACTTGAGGATGTTTGATTTTGATTCCCTCTTGTTTCGTTTTGTTGTCTTTCTATTTCAGATATTTGACTTATATTAAACATTTTGACTTATATTACTCTATTTCCTGGGTCCTTCTGAGACCGTTAGGGGGAGTAATTGTTATTACAGTTGGTTTTTATTACTCTGTTTTACAATTTGTCCCTTTGTGACAAAAAAGGGGAGACATTTTTGTGTTTGGACTGGGAATGTATTTTCAAACCGGTCAAGTGATTTTTGTCCCAGAATGGCCAAAGGGGGAGTTTGTTAGTATTTTGGTCTCATTCTGGACAAAATCACTTGTGTGTGTAAAGATGCAGTAAACAGGGATTCCGCTATTCAGAGCACTCTCAGAAGACTTTGTACTACGTGAAAGATCGAATATTTCGATTCCCTGTCAGCCGTCCGGACGATCAAGCCATCCCGTCCAGACGCCTATCTGACCACTGTTCTATCTATCCGGACAACGTGCCATACCGTCCGGATGCCAGTCAGACCAAGCATCATCCGTCCGAACGACGTGCATTTCCATCCGGACCCTACATTGTGTCGAGAAGTTTCAATCCAGCTTGCATCTGTCCGGACAACTCAGCAGCACGTCCGGACGCCTATCAGTACTCAACCAGGTTCAGATTCTTTCCAAGTACAAATATGGGAAGACTGATTTAACCGTCCGGACGCACGTCTCCTTAAGGCAAGAATCGCAATTCAAATATCACCGTCCGGATGTCAGTCAGCCTTGGTCCGGACACTCGTGCAACTAATATGGAAATTGTCGATTCGACTTCAACAGTCCGGACGACTACCTCTCATGGTCCGGACACCCGCATAGCAGATATGGAAATTGCGTGTTGTAGTTCAGCCGTCCGGACGCTCATCCCCCTTGGTCCGGACGCGCGAAGCCTTATAAGGAAATTACTTGCAGCGGACGTACGACCGTCTGGACGATGAGCCATCCCATCCGGACGCAGCTCTTAAACAGGAAAGATTTCTCAGCGAAATTTTCAGAAAATCTTGTCTCACAGTTGTCTGTCCGGACGGCCATGACCACCGTCCGGACGGCGCCCAGCTATATTTTGCCAGACGTTCATTTGAGTCCCCAGCCTATAAATAGAGGCCCCTGGGCATTGAGAACTGCAAGAATTTGGTATTGAATTCCACAACTACTCAGAGACGTTATTTTTCCTCTGAAGCCATTGCAAGTTTATTATTGCTGCGCTACATCTGAAGTCTATCTTAGGGGTTGGCCCTAAGGTAAAGGATTCCATTGAAGACCTCTTCAGGTAGGAGACCTAGTTGGGAAGCGTTCGTGTTGGGTTACACGTTAGAGAGCAAGGTACGACCACTACATCGGGTATATCTGAGTGTTACTATCTTGTATCTAGTTTTGTCTTCTAAATAGTGGAATTCCTGGGTTTGGCAATCCCGGAGTGGTTTTTCTCTTGATTGAGTTTCCACTTCGTCAACAAAAATCTCTGTGTCATTTACTTTCCGCTGTGCTTATTTTTGTTGACACTTTGTACACACACTTGCTATTTATTTAAGAAGTCAATTTCACTTTTCAGATAGTTACTTTCCTCATGCGATGAAAATGCGCACTATCCAAGGCTCCCCTAAGGTACATTTTTTCCTCTCTGACTTCTTGCTTCTGGAAATTCTAAATAAGAGAGATGTTTTTGATAAGATGGTCAAATTGACCAACATGCTAGTTGAACCTAGAGCCTAAAAATTCTAGCATTCTCTCTAAGTTGCAGCACCAACAAGAAACAAGCAGTAATTCTTTTGATTTATGTATTATATGCTTATATTCACTGCTTTTGTACTGAATTAGCTTTTTATCTTGTCCTTCATGGTGCAAGTAAAATTTTGTCTTATCCTTCATGGTACAAGTAAAACAATTAGGTGCTGCATCTTAGGGGGAGTTTATCAAACGAGGGTTGCTAGGCCTTAGTAAATGATAAGGTTTGACTTTTCACTAATCTTTCATTAATTTTTCTCTTTTGTCGAGAAAATCTGGTTGTTTTTTGTCATGTCAGTGAAATCCATACCTTTTGAGAAAGTCTTCACACACACACACACATATGCATTGTATGAGTTGAGTAATCTATTTAAATTTTCTGTCTACAGGAAAATTTTGTGCTGATTGAAATCTGAACTCTCTTTTATAGATCTGCATAGTTTTGAGATGCTATTTGATTGTTTTATCAGCTGATTATACATGCGTGTTCTGAAGCTGACATTAGGAAAAATATTTTTTTTGCAATTTTTCCTTCAATTTCTATTTTTCAATGTGAAGTGTCCGGACAACCTCTCCTTGCGTCCGAACAAATGCAGCTCAGGTGTCAGGATGGTCAGGTAATACGTCCAGACGGGCGCGACCTGTCACATGTTTATGTGGCAACGCGCGTCCGAACGAGTTAATGATCCGTTCGGATGGGGACCCCACAAGTTATAAATCGATGCTCAAACCCTAGTTGCCGCATCACTCTTTTCCCCACTCGTTTTTCTCTTGCTTTTTTGTCCGTTTGAGTGATTTTATCATGGTTAGTGCATATTCTCGGCATTCTTTGTCTTTTTGTGCTTATTTCTCTCCATTCTAGGTACTTTTCTGTTCTTTCTATTCTTTTCATTGTTTTATTCACTATTCAAATATTAAATCTTTTGGGGAATGTGTTTTGAGAATAAAACTGCATATCTGTGATATATGCTGTGTTGGGACTATCTATTTTGGCAATCTCTTGGACTGTATTGAAATATTTAATGTTTGTAACTTTTGGAAAGTCCATTTTTCTGCCATTATAATGCTGGATTTTTATTAAGTGTCTAATATTTTTAAGAATATTTTTGGCATACCTTGTTGGTAATTACTTTTGTAGAATCATGTCTGCTGACAGTCCACAATAGAGAGTCCGACAAAGAACCGAAGAGGATGTGGCAGCTTTTAGAGCTAGAATTCTGAACAAAGCAGTCATTCCAAAAAGGAATGTCATTCGTACTGATCTCTTGGTTGCTCCACTGGATAGCATTAATGAGCTCATCCAGACATATCATTGGGGCTACCTCCACAACTGCGCCTGTGTAGTCCTCACCAGATTGGTTTGACTTTTTTATACCAATCTTGAGGTTGTGCAAAATGATGACAATGGCATTGTCTTACAGTCTACCATTGACGGGCATATTATTATGGTTGATCCTCAGGTTATCAGCCAGATCATTGAAGTGCCAGTTTTCCAGATTTTTACCAGCCCTTACAATGAAGTTGTTTTGCCACCTTCCGTGGATGAGCTTAGGGAATTCTTTCATATTGCCCAGGGTGAGGAGTGATCTACTGCCATCAAGATCGGTGCTTTGTCTCCCTCGCACCGCATGCTAGCAAAGATCGTCCAGCACAATCTCTGGCCTATTGTTAGGTGATGAGTACCAAATATTGTATATTTGGACCCCTTTTTTATTTTGGACCGGGAATGTATTTCCAAACCGATCAAGTGATTTTTGTTCCAGAATGGCCAAAGGGGGAGTTTGTTAGTATTTTGGCCTTATTCTGTGTTTGGACAAAATCACTTATGTGTAATGATGCGGTAAACAGGGATTCCACTTTCAGAGTGATGTCAGAAGATTTTGCCTGCGAGTCAGAAGAATTTCAAGTTCCCTGTCAGCCGTCCGGACGATGTGTCATCCCGTCTGGACGCCCATCTGTCTACTTTTCCATCCATCCGGACGACGTGTCATTCCATCTGGACATCAGACAGACAAGCATCATCTGTCCGGACGACGTGCTTCTTCCGTCTGGACACCTACATCGTATCGAGAAGCTTCTGTGCCAGCTTTCTCCGTCCGGACGTTTCAGCAGCACGTCCGGATGCCTATCAGTTCTCGAACGGTTCACTGATTCTTTCCAAGTTTCAAGAAAGGGAAGATCAATCAACCATCCAGACGATGTGGTATCCCGTCCGGACACGTATCTCCATAAGGCAAGAATCGCAGTTCAAAATGGACCGTCCAGACGTCTGATAGCTGTGGTCCGGACGCTGGTGCATCATATATGTTAACTGCCGATTCGACTTCAACCGTCCGGACGTCTCCCCCTCATTTTCCAGACGCACGTGCATCAGATATGGAAATTGCGTGTTTTTGGGGCCTTCTCAATTGCCTTCTCAATTGCATGGGTTTGCACTTGTAAGTGCCACTCTGATTGGCTGGTACAAACCGCTGTTGAGGCCACTGACGTTGAGGAGCATGAAACCAAGGGGCTTGGAACTGAAGTCTTGGTGCTTGTCCCAATGGTGCTTGATAGGATGCCTGATGCCAAGGAGTCTGATGCTGAGCTGTAGGTACAGTGCCATACTGAGCTTGTCTAGGCACTTCTTTCTTGGCTTTGGCCTTTTGTGCTTTCAAGAGGGAGCACTGAGGATGTATATGCCCACTGAGACCGCAGTGATGGCAAATAGGAGGTCTTCTGATGGAATGAGGCTGCTGAGTGCCTAGAACATGATCATTGGCCTTTTCCTTCTGTTTATCTTCAATAACTGGAGGAAGCTCTGGGACTGTAGGAGGCACAAACACAGTCTTTGAGGAAGAAGGAATATCAGAAGAGGAAGCTGCATACCCGAGACCAGTCTTGTCATGTCGGCTCTTCTGGATGGACAGCATACGAGTCAACTTCTCATCAGTGACTCTCTCTAGCTGGAGTTGTGTCTCAAGTAGCTTTTCCTCGAGCTCTTGTATCTTAAGCAGCAATGAACTCTTCTCAATATGTAGACTGTTCAGATCATTAACTTGCTGCTTTCGGCCTTCCCTCAGCTTCTCAAACTCTTTGTAGAGAGTTTTGTATGCTTCCTTGAGCTCTACCTCATTCTCACTATGCTCCGAATAATATGAGTCTTCTTCTTCAATATAAGGGGCCACAAAAGCCAGAAATTTGTCAGACTCTGGAGCATCTTCTTCGGACTCATCACTGAGAGTCATGATAGGTTTAATGAACATGGTCTTATGAACAGACATATCATGTGAAATAGAAACAATTTAATCCATACTCAATATAGACATAGTAGAAGTCAAAAACACTCAAGAAATTTAATCTTCTCATAGTGTACCAAGCTCTGATACCAATTGAAAAATTGAAATGACTTCTAAAAGTAAAGTGTGTGCAACATGTGTCAACAAAAATTAAAGCACAGCGGAAAGTAAATGACACAAAGAATTTTGTTGAAGAAGTGGAAACTCAGTTAAGAGAAAAACCACTCTGGGGCAGCCAAACCCAGGAATTCCACTATTTAGAAGACAAAGCTAGATACAAGACAGTAACACTCACATGTACCGATGCAGTGGTCGTACCTTGATCTCTGACGTGTAACCCAACACGAACGCTTCCCAACCAGGTTCACCTACCTGAAGGGGTCTTCAATGGAACTCCTTACCTTAGAGCCGACCTCTAAGATAGACTTCAGTTTACAGCATAGCACACTTGAAAAACGGCTTCAGAGGAGATATCACGTCTCTGAGCTCTAATGGAATTCACACCGAATTCTTGCAGCTCTAAGTGCCCAGGGGCCTTTATTTATAGGCTAGGGGTCAGAATGGGTGTCAGGCAAAATATGCCTGGGGGCCGTCCGGACGGTGAACCATGGCCGTCCGGACGGACAACTGTGTGACAGGATTTTCTGAAATTTTCACGGAGAAATCTTTCCTGTATAAGAACATCGTCCGGATGGGATGGCTCGATCGTCCGGACGGACGCACATCCACTGCAAGTAATTTCCATAACAGGCTTCGTGCGTCCAGACCATGGGGCAGGAGCGTCCGGACGGCTAAACTTCAACACGCAATTTCCATATTTGATGCACGTGCGTCTGGACAATGAGGGGGAGACGTCCGGACGGTTGAAGTCGAATCGGCAGTTACCATATACGATGCACTAGCATCCAGACCACAGCTGTCAGACGTCCTGACAGTCCATTTTGAACTGCGATTCTTGCCTTACGGAGATACGCGTCCGGACGGGATACTAAATCGTCCTGATGGTTGATTGATCTTCCCTGTCTTGAAACTTGGAAAGAATCAGTGAACCATTCGAGAACTGATAGGCATCCGGACGGAGAAAGCTAGTACAAAAGCTTCTCGATACGATGTAGGTGTCCGGACGGAAGAAGCATGTCGTCCGCACAGATGATGATTGTCTGTCTGATGTCCGAACGGAATGACACGTCGTCCGGACGGATGGAACAGTGGACAGATGGGCGTCTGGACGGGATGACACATCGTCCGAATGGCTGACAAGGAACTTGAAATTCTTCTGACTCGCAGGCAGAATCTTCTGACATCACTCTGAAAGTGGAATCCCTATTTACCGCATCATTACACATAAGTGATTTTGTCCAAACACAGAATAAGGCCAAAATACTAACACCCTTGATTCACATTAGTTAGACCTTTAGCCATGCTATTTTCTGATGTTTTTGTTAGTTTTTGTGTTTTTGTGTTTTATAGGTCAATAAGAGAGGAATGGCAAAATTTCATGTGGAAATTTGGAAGTCCTGGAAAGTCGATCGATCGAACTCAAAAGTCGATCGATCAAATTTTTCCCGAAGTCGATCGATCGAATATAATTCGATCGATCAATTTTTCCCAGAACTGACTATTGCAGAAGCGGGCCAGAACGCCTAATCAGGAGCGTCTCCATGATAAAAGCAGTTCTCCCTCTGATTTTCGCAGCAAAACACGCTGGTGTCGTGACCTTTGTTTCTCTAGCAAGAGAGGAACCCTAGAGGGGGTTAGAGGAGTCATTTTACATGGGTTTCTAACCCTAATTTCCTTCTATAAAGCCATAGCCATGCCTCCTTGTTGGCCAGAGTTCTTAGAGCAGTAGCTAGGTTTAATTTCGTGCATTTTGTAGTTTATTTCAGTAGCTCTTTTCTTTAGACATTTGTCTTTGTAAAGCTTTTCTTCTATTTTCATGTTTGTTCTTCAATTTTTTGTTGTGTTCTTAGTCATGGGAGGCTAGAACTCTCAACTAAGGTTGAGGATGAAACCTCTCCATTGATGACACTCACATTCTTGTAGTACTACTTGCACATTTAATGCTATATCATTATGTTGTTCAAGTTCCATTCATTTAATGCTTTATCTTTTGCAATGAATGTAGTTGGTGGTAGAAATAGGACATTTGATGTGTTTCAACCGATGGATACATTGTTTTATCGGTTTGAAAGATGATATTCATTGTGATTTATTCTTTGAATGGATACAATGGATGATTTGATTTCAAATGGGTACTCTTTGTGATTTATCTTTTCGTTGGATTCATTTAATGGTTCTAAGGTTTATGGTTGAGAAACTTGAATGACACCCTAAGCATAATGTTCTTTGGGTGTTCAAGTGGAAACCAAGAGTGTGAATTGTTGGATTTGGTTTGGTGAATTCCTTAGCCTTAGTCCCTTTTTACATTTTGCATTTCTTCCTCTTTAACTTAGCATTTTTGGTGCATGTTTAACCCTCAAACTCTTGGAACTAGGTTAGAATGAGGTTGATTAAACAAGACACTAATTTTTGACCATTTCCCTGTGGATTCGACCTCGCACTTGCATAACGCTATATTGCAAACAATTCGTGCACTTGCGAGTACATTTAAAACTCACAACATTAGGCAGAGCAATCTAATTCTAAAGAGGGCACAGTTCATTTACGCCATCTATTTGCACTTGCCTTTTTGTCTGTGCAAGCATATTATGGGTATTATTTTGGAGGCCAAAGATGAGAACAATACTGGCCTCCCCTTCAGCTGCTTGCTTACTCAGATCATTCTGCAGTCAGGCATTTCTATAGATGGAGAGCCGGAGATGAAGATCCAGGATCCCATCAGCAAGCAGACATTGATGAAGTCAAACGCCCAGCTGAGGCATGACGATCAAGATGAAGACCCTCAGCCGGATCCTGTTCATGTTGAGATACCGGACATTGCTTCTTCATCTCAGACTGCTCCACCACCGACACAGCAGGATGCCGACTATGCTCAGATATTGGAGGCTTTGGCTACACTTCAGGGAGGCATGAGCTCTATGCAGCTGGCAATTTCTTCTATGCAGCAAGAGATTCACTCTATTAACCTCCGTGTGGAGCAGAGTCAGCTGGACATCCAGGAGTGTCTCAGGCATCATCATCCGTCCAGCAGTAATGATGAGGACGATGTGCCTATGGCTAAGGCATCTTGATTTTTTTTTTTTTTTTTTTGTGTGCCTGGTTTTTAGTTGTTTTGAGACAATTTATCTTTCTTTTTGTGGATTATTTGTTAAAACATTATAACTCTTGGATATTATTACTCTGTTTACCCTTGTCCTTCTGAGACATTTAGGGGGAGTAATTTTTATATGGTTCTTCTCCTTACTCTGTTTTACCCTTTGTCCTTTTGTGACTGTTAGTTTGTAATTAGCCTCATTCTGTTGGACAAAATCACTTCTATGTAATGATACTTTAAACAGGGATTCTGCTATTCAGTGGTCTTCTAGAAGATTCTGCACGATCTACAAGTCAGAAAAATCGGATCCCTTGCAGCCGTCCGGACGACATGATATACCGTCCGGACGCCCAACTGTCCAAAGCATCATCTGTCTGGACGATGAGAACTTTCCGTCCGGACCTTCCTCTATGTCAAGAAGCTTCGAACTGTTCTTACTTGCATCCGTCCAGACGTTTCAGCAGCACGTTCGGACGACATTCAGTGTTCGACCAACTGTAGGATTTCTTTCCAAAACACAGATATGGGAAGATCGCTGCAACCGTCCAGACGATGTAGATTCCCGTCCGGGCACGCTCATCCATAATGTAAGTTGCGCATTCAAAATTCAGACGTCTGGATGTCAGCCTTTATGGTCCGGACGCGCGAGTTACTTATATGGAAATTACGTGTATCAGATCAACCATCCGGACGACCATTCCCTTGGTTCCGAACACGCAAAGCCTTAATATGGAAATTACGTGCAGCTGAAGTGCGACCGTCTGGACAACAGGGCACCACCGTCAAGACACAGCTCAAATCAGGAAAGCATTTTTGTGAATTTTGGAAAGCGGATCGCACAGTTGTCCGTCCGGACGCCTTATGTCTACCGTCTGGATAACGCCTAGGTTTATCAAGCTAGACGCTCATTTGAACCTGCAGCCTATAAATAGAGGTCCCTAGGCTTGAGAACCGCAAAGAATTAGGCATTGAATTCCTCAATGCTTAGAGAGTTATATTATAGAGTTATTGTGCTGAGTTAGTCTCTCTTAAGCAGGTGCTGTGTGTGCTATTGCTGCGCTAATCTGAAGTCTATCTTAAGGGTTGGCCCTAAGGTAAAGGATTCCATTAAAGACCCCTTCAGGTAGGAGACCTGGTTGGGAGGCGTTCGTGTTGGGTTACACGTTAGAGTGCAAGGTACAACCACTGCATCAGGGGTATGTGAGTGCTACTACTTTGTAACTAGTCTTGTCTTCTGAATAGTGGATATCCTGGGTTCGGCTGCTCCGGAGTGGTTTTTCTCTTATTGAGTTTCCACTTCATTAACAAAATTCTTGTGTCTTTTATATTCCGCATTGATCTTATTTTGTTAATACCTTGTGCACACACACACACTTGATTTATATTAGAAGTCAATTTATTTATTTTTCAGTGACAAAAAGGGGGAGTGTTTTTTGATTTGGATCGGGATTGTATTTTTAACCGGTCAAGTGATTTTTGTCCCAGAATGGCCAAATCGGGAGTTTGTTGGTGTATAATTGGCTACATTCTGCTGGACAAAATCACTTTTATGTAATGATGATTTTATACAGGGAAGCTGCTTTTTCCAGAGTCTACAATTCTGTTTTGTTCTTCAAAGAAGACTGTGTGCAGATTTCAAAGCAGTTAAATTCTGTTCCCTTGCAATCATCCGGACGACGAGATATTCCGTCCGGACGCTCAACTGTCCAAGCATCATCAATCCGAACGACGAGAACTTTTCGTTCGGGCCTTCTTCTGTATCGAGAAGCTTCGAACTGTTCCAACTTGCATCCGTCCGAACGTCTCAGCAGCACGTCCGAACGCCACTCAGTGTTCGATAAGCTATTGCATTTATTTCCAAAACACAAATATGGGAAGTCAGCTGTAACCGTCCGAACGAGCTCATTCATAAGGCAAGTCGAGCATTCAAATTTCAGACATCTTGACGACAGTCTTCATGGTCCGGACGCTCAAGCTTCATATATGAAAATTGCGTGCATTAGATCAACCATCCGAACGACAGATTTTATGCTCTGGACGCGCTAAGCCTTGATATGGAAATTGCGTGCAGCTAAAGTGCGACCGTCTGGACGCTATGGCAACACCGTCCGGACATGGCTCAATTCAGGAAAGAATTTCAGCGAAATTTGGAAAGCTGATCGCACAGTTGTCCGTCCGGACGCCTTATGTCTACCGTCTGGACGGCACCTAGCTATTTCAAGCCAGACGCTCATTTGAACCTGTAGCCAATAAAGAGAGGCCACTAGGGCTTGAGAATTGGATGAATTCGGTATTGAATTCCGTAGTGCTTAGAGAGTTATATTTTAGAATTATTGTGCTGAGTTAGTCTCTCTCAAGCCTTGCCAAGTGTTGTTACTGTACTGAATTGAAGTCTATCTTAGGGGTTGGCCCTAAGGTAAAGGATTCCATTGAAGACCCCTTCAAGTAGGTGACTTGGTTGGGAGGCATTCGTGTTGGGTTGCATGTCAGAGTTCAAGGTACGACCACTGAATAAGGTTATGTAAGTGCTACTGCCTTGTAACTAGTCTTGTCTTCTGAATAGTGGATATCCTGGGTTTGGCTGCCCCTGAGTGGTTTTTCTCTTAACTGAGTTTCCACTTCGTCAACAAAATATTTCTCTTTTAATTTCGCATTTTGATATTTTGTTGCACACTATTGCACACACTTGTTAAAATTAGAAGTCTATTTAATTTTCAAGTCATCTCTACTAGGTGAGTCCACTCCCCCTCAAGGGGTGAATAGTCTCATCCTTCCTTACCCATACCTTATTTACCTAAGAGGCATGGTTCTAAGCCATGTCCAAATTCAGTCTGACTAGGACACTCTTCATCATGTTGACAAGACCTTCATAAATCTGATTCTTCTTGGGCTTGTGAGGCTTTACTCTGAAGCATTTGGCCTTGGTGTGGCCATCCTTACCACAGTGACGGCATGAGGGAGAGGCCCTTTGATCCAAGGCTTCTGATGCTGGATCTGATGATAGTGTGGCCTGATGTGTCCTGTGACACCATAGTGATGGCAGGTAGGTTGTCTTTGTTTGCTGAAATGCTTGGCTCTGCAATTTTAGGGTTAGCATTCTTACACAGAACAAAGTTCTTACCTTCTTGGTCTCCTATGGGGCGGACATATTTATCAAAAGAAGGTTTCACAATATTACCCTTTTTAGGAGCAACTTGCTTATTCCAAGCCCAGTGGGATTTTAACAAATAACAATTTGGTCTAACATGACCAATCTTCCCACAATTATGACAAGTAAGAACAAACTTACCTTGTGTTCTTGATTCCTTGGACGCTAAGCTTCTCACCATTATTTAAGCAAGAATTTTCAGAATTATCTAAACAAGCTATATCTACTATCACAGGCTTAATAACAATAGAATCTAATTCAAAATCAGAAGTATGTGAAGTAGAAGCAATCAAATCATCAATAATCAAGTCAGGCTTATTAGAAATATCTGTATGAATACAAAGCATGCTTTTTAAATTATCACTAGAGATTTTTTTTCAAGAGATCTTAAGATTCTTTTAATTTATTCTCAAGTGTATCAATAATGTTAAACAGCATGGTATTCTTAGATTTCAAAGAGTCAATCAAAGCATGTGATTCAGACAGTTTAATGATCAAAGACTCAATTTCTTGCTCAACCTTTTTGAGCTTTTTATTGGAATTTTTAGAAATTTTACTCAATTTAAGAAAATCCTCAAGAGCTCATTATCAGAAATCTCTTCAGATAGCTGAGAAGAATTCATGATAGACGAAGTCAATAAAAATATGGATCACACTCAGGAATTTAATCCAAATATGAGTGTACCTGCTCTAATACCAATTGAAAAATAAAAGACTCCTAATTTACCGTGTGTGTGTGATCAATTTGTAACAAAATATCTAAATGCGGAATTTCAAGAAGACAAATATTTTGTTAACGAAGTAAAAACTCAATTAAGAGAAAAACCACTCCGGGAAAGCCAAACCCAGGATATCCACTATTCAAAAAACAAAGTTAGTAACAAAGCAATATCACATACCCCAATGCAGCGATCGTACCTTGCATTCTGACACGTACCAATACGTGAACGCTTCTCAACCAGGTCTCCTACTTGAAGGGGTCTTCAATGGAATCCTTTAGTTTATGGCACCTCCCTAAGCTAGACTTCAAAACTGATCAATCACACAACAAACCTCAGAGAGCTAGCTAATCTCACAATATCTACTTAAACACCCTCTCTAAGTACAAAGGAATTCAATACTGAATTCTATAAATAATACATGCCTATAGACCTCTATTTATAGGCTTAGAAGACCTAAATCGCCACTGATTCGAATTTCTCTAGGCGGCGTCCAGACAAAGTCAAAGAGGGTTCGGATGGTGAACTGTGCAACTACCTTTTCATAACGCACTTCACGCGTTTCCATATTAAGGCCTCGTCGGAACGGTTGCAAGTTGTCTTTCCCGACCTGTGTCTGCAATGAAAAACTAGATTCTTCTCGAACACTGAAAAGCATCCAGACGTGTTGCCTTGACGTCTGGTCGGATGCAACGCTGAGCTTGTCAGAATCTTCTAGACACTGGAGGGCGTCCAAACGCATCACTAAGACGTCCAAACGGAAATAAGGGATCCGACTTTTGCTAAGTTGTCAACTGCGCAGAATCTTCCTGGAACTTCTAAAATTGCCTTCTTGATGCTTGTGACATTGAACTTGTCAGAATAAGGCTCTTTCTATCTTAAAGAAATAAACTCTAACAAACTGGAGATTCTGAATAATACGGTAACCCTATTTTGAAAGGCAACAATACAATAAAGTATTTTTGTCAACAGAATGAAGCTAATAAACTAACACTCTAGGTTGCAGCACAAGAAATAAATAAAGCATTAAAAATCAAAAAAATTCGATTCAAAAGATCCACTGCTAAATGTGCTTAAAAATATATTCTTGAACTTGTCATTATAGAAATAGTTAGTGACCAATTCATTGCAAAAATAGATGGTTACTAATGGACTAAGTGAAAGAAAAAAAAAATGTTGCTTCTTAGGGGAAGTGTATCAGATGAGGGTGATTAGGCCTTAGTAAGATAAGGTTTGACTTTTGATTGATCTAACATTGAATATTTCTCTCTTGTTTAGAAAATTTAGTTATTCTAAATTATATGAGCAAACATCATACCTTATTGAGAAAGCTTTCACACACACACGCATAGCATGAGTTAACTCATCTATTTAAAATTTCTATCTGTAGGAAAATTTGTGCTTATTGAATACTTAACTCTCAATTATATCTTTACATATTTTTGAATTGCTATTTGACTGTCTTATTAGTTAGTTATACATGCTTATTCTGAAGCTAACTTTAGGAAAAATTATTTTTCTAAAAATTTTCCTCTGATTTCAGCTTCTAGTGTGAAACGTCCTGACGAACCTGTTCTTTGGTCCAGACACGCACGACTCTGTCGATCGATGATCTGGCAGTGTGCCGTCCAAACAAGTGAGTAACACGTCCGGACGCAAGCCCATTGCTTTCTCGGCCAACAGCACAACAGTGCCTTTTTTTGTTGATTTATCATGTCATGTTGTGTGCGTTTTCTCGCGAATTTCTTCCAAGATTTTGGTATTCTCTGCACATCTCCTCTCATTCCTTGTTTCTCTTTGTTTTCCTTTGTTATTTTAAGTTGTTATCATTTTTAGACTAATGGAATATTTTAATAACTGGAATATTTTCTGGAGATATTATGAATGAAAATCCTATTCTGTCTATGTGTTGGGTTGATATTGATATATCTATGTCATTTGGATTGCTATGTTTATTTTTGTAATTTGTTTTTGCATCCAATTGACAGTCGTCATAATACCACAATTGTTTTGGAATTATTGTGATCTAATCTTTCTTTGTGGTTGTATTTTTGAAAATATTTCTGTTTAAATTTTTTTTTAGGAATATGTCATCCAGCATCTCCCAACACTGTATCCGACAGATGGATCCTTTGGAAAACAGGATGTTGAAGTCATATGCCCAAATTCCAAAGGTCTTAGGATTTAGATGAGCTTATTCCCCCAGTTCATGCAGAGCCTTCCATACCATATTTCTTCAGATCTGCACTAGTTAGAGGTTCAGTGGTGAAGCTTCTCACTCGTCTTGCAGACCAATTGACTAGAGGATTTCAATCTATGGATGATCAATTTCAGGCTTTGGAGACTCAAGTGACTGAAGGTGTTCAGTCTATGCATACTTGGCTTCTGGAGCTAGAAGTCGAAGTGGCTCAGCTTGATAGCAGAGGACCAGCTTAACTTGACTTGGTGCCTTGAGGATTTTCTTTCTTCCTATGGTTATTTGAGCTACTATTGAGACACTTTACTATTATCCTTGTTATTTTGGATATTAGTACTGTAATTACTGTGGTTTTAAAACTAGGTTTACCTTTTGTCCTTTTGAGACAAAAAGGGGGAGTATTTTTAATTTTTGGACCAAGATTGTATTTTTAACCTGTCAAGTGAATTTTGTCCCAAAATGGCCAAAGAGGGAGTTTGTTAGTTTTATTGGCTACAGTCTGTTGACAAAATCACTGCCATATTAGTGTACTGCTGAAACAGGGACGCCATAATTATTCAGTCTTGCAAAATATTCAGAGCATATTTTCTCAACTATGGAAATGCCTTAATATGACAAGTATCAGTGTCACAAGCATCTAGAAGGCAATTTTCAGAGTCCAAGAAGATTCTGCGCAGTTTACAACTCAGTAAAGTCGGTTCTCTAGTTGTAGTCCAGACGCCCATCAATGTTCGAGAAGATTCTGAACAGCTCAGCAGACACTGTTGATGAAGACAGCATGCAACCATCAGGACTCTAGGGCAACATTGTCCGGACGGGAAAGACTGGAGTTTAATGAAGAAACGCGTGAAGCGCATTATCGAAATGGATTGTTGCTTGCAGTTCAAACTCCTACTCTCTTAGTCCAGACGCCGCCCAGAGAACTCCAAATCAATGTTGTAATAGGTCTTCTAAAGCCTATAAATAGATGTCTTTATGCTTGTATTATTTACAGAATTCGATATTGAATTCCTTTGTACTAAGAGAGGGTGTTTAGTCAAAGATTGGGATATGTTCTAGCTCTCTTAAGGTGTTATTGTGTGATTTGATCAACCCTTTGAAGTCTAGCTTAGGGAGGAGCCCAGGAGTCCATTGATGACCCCTTCAGGTAGGAGACCTGGTTGGGAGGCGTTCACGTATAGGTACGTATCAGAGTTAGAGGTATGACTACTGCATCGGGTTATGTGAGTATTAATGCCTTGTAACTAGCTTTGTCTTCTGAATAGTGGATTTTCTGGGTTTGGCTTCCCTGAAGTGATTTTTCTCTTAATTGAATTTTCACTTCGTTAACAAAATATCTATTTTCTTTTAATTCCGCATTTAGATATTTTGTTACACAAATTGATTACACACACATTTAAATTAGAAGTCTATTTATTTTCAAGCATGCATTACATAATGATGTATGTTATGATTTGGAAATGATGTGTTGATGTCATTGATTTGCATGCTTAGAAATACATGTATGCTTGAGTTATCCCGAGATATGGAATACTTGTATACATGTATAGCTGAGTCACTTGATATGTGTGTGTGTGTGTGTGTGTGTACATTGTAGTGAGATTATTCTAGTTGTGAAATGCTTGTGTGTTCTCTATCAGCTACGGAACATTTTCAAAACAAAAGTATTATGTTATTGGTAGCTGTTACTGTAAACGTAAGGTAGGAACAAAATAATGGCTCATTGCGAACACCAATGTGTGATATACTCCTGAGATGGTTGTTAATTTAAATATTGACTTCTAATTCAACCAAGTGTGTGTGTGTTTGTGTGCAACCAAATATCTTAAATGTGAAATTTAAATAAGACAAGATATTTGTTGCGAAGTGAAAACTCTGTGAAGAGAAAAACCACTCCGGGGCAGCCAAAACCAGGAAATCTACTATCCAAAAACAAAGCTAGTTACAAGACACTCATACTCACATAACCCTATGCAGTAATCATATCTTTAACTCTAACACGAAGCCCATCGTGAACGCTTCTCAACCAGATCTTCCACCTGAAGGGGTTTTTGATGGATTCCTTTACCTTAGGGCCAACCCCTAAGATAGACTTCACATGAACAGTTGAGCACACACCGGCAACGGTTTGATAGCTAGTGGATCTTCGATTCTCCCTAAACACCCTCTCAAAGCACTATGGAATTCACTGTCGAATTTTGTACAAAACACAAGCCTAGGGCCCTCTATTTATAGGATTACAGGAAACCTAAAACTGCTGAGATTCGAACTCTGGCTGGCGAGCGTCCGGACGGAAGTTAGCCTCGTCCGGATGGTTTTCTGTGATATCCTTTCAGAAACAGTGCAATTCTATCTTTATCAGGTTCACGTCTGGACGGCTTGACCGAGCGTCCGGACGGTCTTCGTTAAAATCCTTTCCTCTTTCGAACGGAACTTTGGCATATTCTGAAATACTGGACATCGTCTGGACGTGTTGCCACGTCATCCGAACGGCTTGTAGAGACTTCCCAAACAGTGTCGACTTCTGAAATCCAACTACTTGTTGAATACTGATTGACCTAGCATCCGGACGATGTTGCTCTAACATCCGGACGTCTTCATCATTATCTGCTGGACACTGAGGGGCATCCGGACGCCTTTAAAGGCCCGTCCGGATGGTTGCACAGGAACTGGCTGTTTTGTCTTGGATTTTGCAAGGACTCTTCATGGACATCTTCTAGAAGCTTGTGATCAGATAATTTCTTTGATTTGAACATTGTCTGAATACATGAAGATTCTGAACAGGAAACTGACCATCCTGTTAAATTGCAATCGTTAGATAAAATGCTTTTGTTAACCAGAATGTTGTCAATATAAAATACTGTTAGTTTGTAATTGGCCACATTCTGTTGGACAAAATCACTTCTTTGTAAAGATGCTTTTTATCAGGGATTTCGCTATTCAGAAGTGTCTCCAAAAGATTCTGCACAGTTTGCAAGTCAGAAATTTCGGTTCCCTGCCAGCCGTCCGGACGACGTGTCATCCCGTCCGAACGCCCAGCTGTCTAATGCATCAGCCGTCCAGACGACGTGTCAACCGTCCAGACGCCCATCAGACTAAAGCATCATCCGTCCAGACGACGTGGATTCCCATCTGGACCTTCCTCTGTGTCGAGAAGCTTCAAACTGCTCCAGCTTGCATCCGTCCGGACGATTCAGCAGCTCTTCCTAACGATCCTCAGTGTTCGATCAAGCCTCAGGATTTCTTTCCAAAACACAGATATGGGAAGATTGCTGCAACCGTCCGGACGACGTGGATTCTCGTCCGGACGCGCTCATCCATAAGGCAAGTATCGTAATTCAAATCCAGACGTCCGGACGCCAGTCAGCATGGTCCGGACGCGCGTGCATCAATCAGCCGTCCGGACGCACGAAGCCTCTATATGGAAATTACTTACAGCGAATGTGTGACCGTCCAGACGACAGGGCATCACCGTCCAGACGCGACTCTTAAACAGGAAAGATCTTTAGCAAAATTTTCAGAATTTCGGTCACACAGTTGTCCGTCCAGACGACCTATGACCACCGTCCGGACGGCGCTCAGTTTTATCAAGCCAGACGCTCATTTGAACTGTCAGCATATAAATAGAGGCCCCAAGGCTTGAGAACAGCAAGAATTCGGTATTGAATTCCATTAGTGCTTAGAGAGCTATATTGTGAGTTTATTGAGCTGAGTTGATCTCTCTGAAGCCGTTGTTGTCTGTGCTGTTGCTGCACTTATCTTGAAGCCTATCTTAGGGATTGGCCCTAAGGTAAAGGATTTCATTGAAGACCCCTTTAGGTAGGAGACCTGGTTAGGAGGCGTTCATGTTGGGTTAGACGTTAAAGAGCAAGGTACAACCACTGCATCAGGGGTATGTAAGTGTTACTACTTTGTATCTAGTATTGTCTTCTGAATAGTGGATATCCTGGGTTTGGCTGTCCCGAAGTGGTTTTTCTCATATTGAGTTTTTCACTTCGTTAACAAAAATTCTTGTGTTATTTATTTTCCGCATTGTTATTTTGTCAACACTTTGTGAACACTTGCTTTATATTAGAAGTCAATTTCTATTTTTCAAATACTAACAATGGTGAACTCATACTTTCACATCTATGGACGAGGCTAACACCATGACCATATAGACATTAATGCTTTGGTTGTAGGTACCGCAGATGTCGACAACGACCCTGTGGCAAACTAC
Organism: Alnus glutinosa; assembly: GCF_958979055.1. NCBI lineage: Eukaryota > Viridiplantae > Streptophyta > Magnoliopsida > Fagales > Betulaceae > Alnus > Alnus glutinosa. Next base: position 11,904,156 of record NC_084896.1, on the reverse strand, counting down.
TTGGGATACTACGACTAAAGCTCGTCGCTCGGGTTGTAAATGTGTTGGACTTGGATGGTCCATTTTGATATACATTTTGTTTATGACTAGTGTCGCTTGTGACACCTAGTTTGATAGCCATTCTTTTGTTGTATAAATTCTTTATGTCTAAGCTTTAAACAGATAGATGTTAAATGGCCCTTTGTGTAATTAACAATTTATGTTATTAGAGTTGATTTCCATTGTTTAGATTTGTATTCCATTGCATAGTTATTATTACTCTGATATATCAGGTACAGGTTATGAGACTTGTACTATGAGTTGGCTGAGTGACAAATAGTCGTGCCACTGTGGTGATCCATTTTGTATGTTTTCAAAAAAAGAGTCATCACAAGCAACTTTGTGCGTGATTCCATATTTTCTCATTAATGCTTCAAAAGGCCTATTACAGAAATGTGTACCCACATAACTGATAATGGCTCGAGGTGTTCCAAATCTAAATAAAACATTTTCTTTTAAAAATTTCAAAACCATTTTATGGTCATTAGTCTTGCATGGAATTGCCTCAATCCATTTGGAAACATAATCAACTGCTACCGGAATGTAGAGATTCCCAAAAGAATGGGGAAATGGCCTCATAAAATCGATGCCCAACAATCAAATATTTCTATAATCAAAATTAGGTTTAAGGGCGTCATATTTCTATGGGTGATTCTGCCTAACTTTTGACATTGCTCACAAGCTTTGCAAAATTCTTAAATGTCTTTAAAAGGATAGGCTGATAAAATGCACACTGTAAAATTTTAACAGTGGTTTTCTTAGTAGAAAAATTACCCCCACATGGTTCAGAATGGCAAAAGGAGAGAATACTCATGAACTCATCAGGGACATATCTCCTAATAATTTGGTCAAGACAATACTCGAATAAATAGGGATCATCCTAGAAAAATTTTCTTACCTCATTCAGAAATTTCTACCTATCTTGTTGACCCCAGTGTTGGGGGTAGGTGTCTGTAACAAAATAATTAGCAATGTTAGCAAACCATGGCATCTTAGAAATGGGAAACAATTGCTCGTCAGGAAAATTGTTAAGTGACAATTATTTGTGACAAGTGATCAGCCACAACATTGTTTACTCCCTTTTTGTCTTTAATTTCAATATGGAATTCCTAGAGTAGGAGGATCCATCTAATCAACTGCGACGTAGAATCCTTCTTGGTGAGAAGGTACTTGAGAGTTGCATGGTTTGTATACGCATAAACCTTGGATCCAATCAAGTAAGATTTGAGTTTATCAAGAGAAAATACTATAGGCAAAAGGTTTTTATTTTTTCTTTTTCTTTTTCTTTTTTTCTTTGTAGTAGAATAATTAATCTGAGCATCATTCAAGGTTTTACTTGCATAATAAATTACATAAGGCTTCTTGTCCTTTCTCTGTCCTAAAACAACACCTACAGTATAATCACTTGCATCGCACATGATCTCAAAAGGAAGATTCCGATTGGGTAGTTGATAATGGGAGCTGAAATGAGCATCTCGTTTGGCTTATCAAAAGCTAACTGGGAAACCTCTGTCCACTCAAATGAAGTCTCCTTTTGTAGGAGATTACTGAAAAATTAAATGGACTTCTAATTTAACAGTGTGTGTGAACAGTGTGCAACAAAATATTAAATGCGGAATTAAAGGAGACAAATATTTTGTTGACGAAGTGAAAACTCAGTTAAGAGAAAAACCACTCCGAGGAGCCAAACCTAGGATATCCAATATTCAGAAGACAAAGCTAGATACAAAGCAGTAACACTCACATACCCCTGATGCAGTGGTCGAACCTTGCTCTCTAACGTGTAACCCAACACGAGCGCCTCCCAACCAAGTCTCCTACCTGAAGAGGTCTTCAATGGAATCATTTACCTTAGGGCCAACCCCTAAGATAGACTTCACAGCTGATCAAATCACATACTGGCAAAGCTAGAGAGCTAGCAGATCTTCAATATCTCCCTAAACACCCTCTCTAAGCTGTAGAGAATTCACCACCGAATTCTATGTTGAAAACATGCCTAGAGCCTCTTATTTATAGGCTTAGGAAACCCTATTTTGAGTCAAAAAAGGAGTCTGTGGCACGCGCGTCCAGACGGGAGCCAGGGCCATCCGGACGGGCAAATCTTTCTGTCCGTACTGAGGCCTTCCGAACGCTATTAATTGTAACGCCCCGCCTTTTACAAAAAGGCGTAAGTGAAAATTTTTCGATTTCCACGTGACATTACTACAACATCAGAGTTATAAATTGGTAGCGGAATATAATATATCCAACAGGCTTGGATTAAATAACACATTAGAGCTTTTAAATTAAATACCTCTAGACATTCATTAGAAAATACTTAGAACAAATACATGGAAACAGGTGTCCATAGTGACACAAGAGAATACATGGAAATTATTAGCAATCTTGTCAACATAAAATGTTATAAACACAGAAGACTACAAACAAAATACAAACTATATATCTTTAACTGGAAGACCACTCGAGCTCTAATCTTTGTCTATAAACCTGCACCAATGTATATATATATATATAGAAATAAAAACACAAAACAACCTAAGTGAGTCCACTGTTTCCCATAATAATATGAATGCTGATTTATTTAATAAAATACCACATAATGCAAATATGGTTTTATAGTCACGTATATACGCAATATATAAACCGTGGTAGCTAATCACAGTCATATATTAAATGTATACCTAACCATAAAACAGTAATATGACAGTTTTAAATGCAAGGCTTAATTATCAATTTTATGCACTCCTCTCGTGAAGGAACCAACGGTCCGGATTAGCGTGTCACGGGAGCCAACGGTCCCAGTTGGTAATACCATCAACACCCCAGCTGTATTAGCCAACTCTCACATTTATTAGTTTGTTACTAGAATCCAAAGGTCCCAGCAGACTATGAGCCAAAGGTCATAACCCGTTTAATTAATTTAGTGTCACGGAAGCCAAAGGTCCAACTGGCAGCCATCACCCCCCCGCTGAATACCAGCTTTGTTATTAACCATTTTAGTTAAAAATAGAAAACATGTAAGATCACATGCGCAAACAAATAAATAAAGCAGTAAACACAATATCATGGAAAAATCCACCAGTTTCTTCCTCAGTAAGTATAGAGATACTTACAGCCTTTTGGTGCAGTTCTCATAATAGCTCATATTCTGCAATAAATATATGTTTGTACACTAAGTGTTAACATTAATACTCGTGAATATTAATTATATATATATGTATATTAACATGAGTTTAAGGAACTCAATATCATTGTCATAATTTTTAATTAAACCATATAACAATATTAATTGATTATCTTGGAAGTTAATTTACAGTTTCTTTAACACTCAAAATCATTTTACTCCAAAATCATCAATAAACCCAAACACTTCTCAATACACCACAAATTAGTACCCAAAACCCATATCATTCGGCCACCTACAAAAACCACAACTCAACTCAGCTAATACCCATCAAAATATAGCCATCAGGAGTCAATACCCATGTGTCCAAAATACTATAATCATAACCAATCCAAAATATCTCAGAACCGAAACCTCTCCTGCCAACACACACACAGCCGAAACCAAAAAGGTACCCAATATCACCATTCAGTTAGGACACCCACAAGAACAGAGTATTCCCCAGGCTTTGAACTATACGGGTTCTACTCATGAGCCATCATCAACCAACCAAAAATACTACCCACAGATTGACCAACAAAAACACCACATACACGAACATCACAGTATTCGGCCAATCAAAGGAAAAACAGGGGAATTAGTTCAACTTGGCAAAAGTCCATAAAACATCAACTTCCAACTCAAACAAAACCACCCACATACGGCCAAATTCATAACAGAGCACACGGCCAAAGACCACTACAGCTCAAAATCATCAATAAATCCAACAAGAAACCCAATCGGTTGAACCCACAAAAATACCCATTCTAAATCAGTCCTTCCAGAAAATACCCAACATCAAACCTATCTAGGAATCACCCATCTATGGGTACAGGGGATCACACGGCCGAACACCCACACAAAACACACACACGGCTAACCCGGGTCAATCCAAATACTCAATAAATCCAAATACATAACAGAAAACCACAATAAATCAAACAGAAATTACAAGAAATCATTAGGAATTTAAGGCTGGGGAAATTCACCAGAAAATCACCCATGGAAGTCGCCGGATTTCCAGCCAGAATCGCCGGAAATCACCCCTAGATCAATCGGCCAACGACCCACCGGAAGTCGACTCGCCGGAAATCGCCACAGGGACCGGCCAGAATCGCCGAAAACCGCTACTGGGACCGTCACCGGCGATGACCCATGGAGGATCGGGTCTGGGTCTCGTCGGAGGGCCGGGTCTCTGTTCCGGTTCTCCTGGGTTTCGGATCCTCCTGGGTCCGACGGGTTTTCTGGCTCCACCGGAAGCTTGGCCTCCGGTCGGGTCTTCTCCGGGCTTCTCCCGGTTTCACTCTCAGCTCCGGTCTTTCTCCCTCTCACGATCGGCGTCTCTTCTCTCTCTCTGATTCTCTTTCTCCCTCTGTCTCTCAATCTCTCTCTCGGTGAGAAACAGAAAAATAGAGAAGAAAGAAGAAGAAAATAAACAAGGAGAGTGATCTCTCTCTCTCTCTGTTTCACTCTCTCTCTGGCTCTCGGTTTCAGAAAAGAGAAGAAGAAAGAGGAACAGAAAAGAATGAGAAAGGAAGAAGAAAGAACAAATAAAGAAGAAGGAAGAGCTTCAGTTAATTCTCACTGAAGAGGTGCGATTTTCTGATGAAGAAGGGAGTTCGGATTTTATAGAAGAGAAACCGTGGGCAGCAAGGGTGATGCACAGAGATTACGCAATAGATTCCTTCACCCAGATTCAATTAACTCGCAGATTCGACTAATCTACAGATTCAATTAATCTGTATATAAAATATTTTCTGAATATTTTTATATCGGGTCTTTACCATTTAATAAATCATTAGAATATAATTTTAAACCCGTTTTGAGTCCAAATCATTTCATAAATAATGTTAATTTTTAAATAACATTATTACACTGATAATATTATTATACAAAATAATATTAGATCAAAATAATATCTTGTACAATAAATATTTCAAAATAATATTATATATTAATAATATTATTCCACAAAATATTCTCGTATAATAATATTAGAGATATTATTATTCCAATCAATTTACTAAATATTTAGGTTTTGGAACAGATAGCACATAAAGATGCAATTTATCAGAATAATGTCGATCAAGCAATTAAAAGTGTGAATTAATCACCATAGGTCTTAAATTCTATTTAAAACGCTCTGTCTTAAAATCTGGGGTATTACATTAATGGCCGTCTGGATGCTCAAATTACAGAACTTTTTCTTAGCTTTCCAACGACGCCGATTTCATCCCAATCCGATATTTGAGTAAAATGTTATTACCAAAATACCCGAGGTTGTCCGGACGGCTTGACCGAGCGTCCTGACAGTAGACTGCAACCGCCTTTCCAAAGTAGCACTGAAAGCTTCCATAACAAGGCCACGTCCTGACGGTGTTGCCCTAGCATCCGGACGGTTGCACTTCGGCTGTACGTAATTACCATAATAAGGCTTGGAGCGTCCGGACCCTGAAGGCTGATGTCCGGACGGTTGAACTGGTGCACGTAATTTCCATATTTGAAGCTTGATCGTCCGGACTAGGGTTGGCAATTTTTGACACAACCCGCGAACCCGACACGGGAAAATAGGGTTTGATTTTGGTGTAATCGGGTTCGGGTCATAATCGGGTCAACCCAATTATGACACAATTAGACACGGTTTTTTTTTTTTAAATAAAATAAAAAATAAAAAAAAAATAAAAAAAAAATAAAAAAAAAATAAAAAAAAAAAAAGAGAAAGAAAGACCGAAGTCGAGTAGAGTCAGTAGAACAATGAAGATTGAAGAATCTAGAAATAGAGAATTGGAGAAAGTTGAGAAACTGAGAAAGTAAGAAACGAATCGGAAGTTCGGAACCCTAGCCCGCTACTCGGCGTAGCCGCACCGGCCCGCACGGTGCACGCACTCCACAGTCAGAACCCTAGCCCGCTAGTCGGCGTAGCCGCACCACCCGCACAGCGCACGCCCGTTGCCCGCGCTCCGCAGTCGGAACCCTAGCCCACTAGTCGGCGTAGCCGCACCGCCTGCACAGCGCACGCCCGTTGCCCGCGCTCCGCAGTCGGAACCCTAGCCCGCTAGTCGGCGTAGCCGCACCGACCCGCACGGCGCAAGCCCGTCGCCCGCAGTCCGCACTCCCGCACAGCCGTACTTCTCAAGTTCTCACTTCTCACTTCTCATCTTCTCTTGAATCTCTTCCAGATTTTCAATTTTTCACTTCAGTGTTTCAGTTTCACCATTCGGTAGTTCGGTCCTGTCCCGATTTAGGTGAATTTTCCATTAGATTTGTTAATGTTTGTATTGATTTTGTTTTGATAAACATTGGGTTCTCAATTCTCTACTTCTCTGATCATTGATCAATCAAGGATTCAGAATCTTAGATTTCAGGGGTTGAAACAAACGTGTTACCCGGGTCGTGTTCGGGTAACACGGCTGGCAGGCGAGTCGGGTTTGGGTTCAGAAGTTCAACCCGATTATTAATCGGGTCGGGTTCGTGTCAAACCCGATTGTGTAATCGGGTCAGGCGGGTCGACACGAACCCGACCCGCCGACCCAAATTGCCAAGCCTAGTCCGAACCATGAAGGCTGACGTCCGGACGGTTGAACTTGGTATGCACGTTCTTGCCTTATAGAGGACATCGTCCGGACAGGATCACACATCGTCCGGACGGTAGCGGCCGTCTTCCCATAACTGTGTCTTGAGGCAAAAACCCTAATTCTTGTCAAACACTGAATGGCGTCCGGATGGTATAACCACGTCGTCCGGACAGATGCACTGGAACACTGGGATCTTCTCGAACTCTGAAGAGCATTCGGACGATTTGCCATTACGTCCGGACGGATGAAACCTTGAACTGTTCGAAGCTTCTAGACACTGATGGGCGTCCGGACGGAAAGATCTCGTCGTCTGGACGGATGTTGCTGACTGATGAGCGTCCGGACGGAATACCACATCGTCCGGACGGCTGACAGGGAACTGAAATAAATCCTTGAAAACTTCACAGAATCTTCTCGAAGAACATAGCTGAAGAGTAGACTCTGGATAAAGGAGTAACATTACATAGAAATGATTTTGTCCAACAAAATGTAGCCAACACAAAAACTAACAATTACATAAAGGTCTAGATATGACACTAAAATCCTTTATAAATCTCCTATAAAAATCCGCGTGTCCTAGAAAAGATCACACACCCCGAACATTCCTAAGGGCGGGTAAATTATAAATCAAATCAACTTTAGCCTTGTCAACCTCTATTCCATTAAGAGACACAATTTGTCCCAACACAATTCCTTTGGTCACCTGAAATGAAATTTTTTAGAATTCAGAATTAAATTCCTTTTGGTCCTCACATCTTGATAAAATTAATTTCAAATTAGATAAGCAGTCATCAAATGATGAACCAAAAACAAAGAAATCATCCATAAACACTTCCAAAAAGCATTCAATCTGGTCAGAAAAAATATTAAGCATGCATCTCAGGAAGGCCGCTGGAGCATTACAAAGTCCAAATGACATTTGCTTGTAAGCAAAAGTACCAAAGGGACAAGTGAAAGTGGCTTTCTCTTAGTCCTCAAGGTATATGAGAATTTGGTTGTGCCTAGAATACCCATCTAAGAAACAATAGTACTTGTGACCAGTTAACCTTCCAAACATTTGATCAATAAAATGCAAGGTAAAGGGGTCTTTCCTAGTGACAGAATTCAATTTCCTATAGTTAATGCACATTCTCCAACTAGTAGGCACTCTAGTAGAAATCAACTCATCTTTTGCATTCTTGACTATAGTGATGCTGGTTTTTTTAGGTACAACCTAAGTGGAACTTACTCATCTGCTATCAGCTATAGAGTAAATAATATATGCATTCAACAACTTTAAAACTTCAACCCTTACCACCTCTTTCATGTTGCGATTCAACCTACATTGCGATTCACGATAGGGTCTTACTTCCTCCTCTAGGTGGATTCTATGTGTGCAAATGGAGGGACCAATCGCTTTGATGTCAGCTATGGTCCAACCTATGACTCCTTTGTGCTCTATTAGTACATTCAACAATTTACTCTCTTGGGTTGCATACAAATGAGCAGATATCACAACAGGCAAAGTCTCATCTTGACCTAAGTAAGCATATTTTAGCTTAGAAGACAAAGGCTTTAGGTCAAGTGTTGGTGCTTGGATAATAAATGGAAGAGGTTTACTAGGTGTAGGTAATTCCTCAAAACATGGCCTCCACCCATTAGTCCATGTTCAATTCTATATTATCATTGTTAGGATTTAGCAAACATGCTTCTATAGGATTAGACAATATAGAATGAGCCAATTTACCTTCCACCCAACTTCGGATCATGTTTACCTCATGGACTTCCTCATGCTCATCATCAATAGTAGGTTGCTTGCAAATGTTGAAAATGTTCAGCTCAATGGTCATATTTTCAAATGTAAGCTTCATGATTTCATTCCTATAATTAGTCAAAGTATTAGAAGTAGTTAGGAATGGTCGTTCCAAAATAATAGGAATGTAGGTGTTAGATTGTGTAATAGGCTGTGTGTCCAAAACAATGAAATACATAGGAAAATAGAAATGATCAATTTGCACTAACATATCTTCTACTATCACTCTCGGTATACGAACAGATTGGTCGGCAAGTTGAAAAATAACTTTGGTAGGCTTTAATTCATCGAGATCCAACTGTTCATAAACCGATTATGGTAATAGATTGATATTAGCCCATAAATCAACCAATGCTTAGTCAATCTTAGAATCGCCTATGGCAGCTAAGATGACATGAAATATGTAGTTGACACGTGTCGACTTGATGCGGTACGCTGTTAATTAATTAATTAGATAATAGTTGACGAAAATGATTATTTGAAATTAGGATAAAATCTAAAATTTAATTGTTAAAATGAAAAGTTTGAAGATTAAATTAAAATTGCAAAAAACAAAAAATAAATTAAATTTGATTTTTTCTACGAGAGAGAGAGAGAAAATGTTCTTCATCATAATAAAACAGGGCGGCCGGCCCATAGGCTCATATACAAAATTGTATAACCAGTTGGACCAATTGGACTCAAAGTTCAGCTGCAGCAATTGGTGTAGTGAATGGAAGCAACAAATCCGTGAGAGAGTAGATCGAGGTTTTGCTCTGCCCTCTGCTCTTCATTTTGTTCAATTGTTATTTGTTTCATATCATTTTCCTGTTCTTCTTGTTCGCCATTTCTATAAATCACGTAATTGTGCTATTTCCAATTTCATTTACTTATGCCTTGATTTCTTGATTTTTGACTAGATTTTTCCCATTAATTCATGGGGTTGTTGGATTTTACTTGGGTTGGAAATTATGCCCTAAATTCTGCTGATTGGATTGGATGAACTCAAAATTCGTTTATTTTCAAATTCTTCATTTTCTGTTTCTTCTGTAAAGCTTGGGGTTGGAAAAATGGCTTCGCAGCTTGCTTCCTTCTGATTTTGTAAGTTATGAACAAATTCACTGAATCTGGGAGTCCAGTTCTCACATTGATATCTTTCCGGTGGCTTATTTTTATACAGACTACTGAAGAAACGGTAGAATTGTGGTGTAAGAGAGATGGAGAAGAAGAGCGTGTTAGAATATATTCTGAATATATTCAGAATATATTCTGATACTCACCGTAATTCCCTAATATTTTGTAATTATCAGAATTACCGTTACGTATTTCCTTGTATAGGTTTGATTTGATTTTGTAATATTGTCCATTAATTCTCTAATTGTATTTCCTAGTTTACCTGGCCCTATTTAACTATAAATAGGCCCTTCTGTACACAGTTACAACACACAGAAATAAAATATTCAGTTCTTTCCTATATTCTCTAGTTATTTTAACATGGTATCAGAGCCAAGTTTTGGTCTTGTCTAGAGGAATAGGAAAACCGTACGATCTTTGTACGATTTGAAGACTTTTTCGAACTTGTTTTGGTATAAAAATTATACCAACAAGTTCTAAATTCTTCGATCTACAATCTGGTGTTTTCAGATCGTCGTTCCTGTGCTCCACGCGCTCCCACGCGCCACCCGAAGTTTCTGTGTCTTGTCAAGCGCTCCCACGCGCCGTTGCCGGCCACCACGCGCCGTCCTGTCAGCCGTTTCCAAAAGCGGACACCACCACCAGATCGGAGGCTGCCGATCTGCCTCGCTGCCTCCAGCACGCGCCTCTGCCACCTCAGACGCGCCGCCACGCGCCGGTCCAGCCTGTTCCAGCCAGTTGAGCTGCAGTACACGGTCTTACCGTGGTCGCTGCCGCACCAGATCCCAGCCCCAGCCAGTTGAGCTGCAGTATACGGTCTTACCGTGGTCACTGCCGCACCAGATTTGAGCCCCTGCAGTACACGGTAACTTCCCTGCACCCTACCACACCCGATCCTAGCCGCTTTATTTCTCAAAAAAAAAAAAAAAAAAAAAAAAAAAAAAAAAAAAAAATCTTCCAATGGCCTCATCTTCTACTATCACTCTCCCCAATACCAAAGATATTACCCAACCTATTCCAATCATTCTTGATGGCTCCAATTACCCCGCATGGGCTCAATCTATGAGTAGGTGGCTTAAAGGACATTGTCTTTGGGAATATGTATCTGGCGAAGAATCTAAGCCTGTTGCTGCTAAAGAAGAACCTGCTGATACGACCTCTAGCCGCATCCGAGCATGGCAAAGTATTCATCACAGGATTATTTCTTGGTTCTCCAACACATGTACAGTCTCGATTAGCATGACTTTTGGTAGCCTTGACAATGCCAAGGATGTTTGGGACATGTTAGCCCACCGTTACAATGCTGCCAACCTTGCTCAGAGCTTTCAGATCGTCACCAAGCTCAATCGCATGCGCCAAGAACCAGGTCAGAGTATTGTTGAATTTTATTCCCAAATGACTTATCTTTGGAATCAAATGTCTCTTTGTGAGCTAGAATGGGTCAATCCAGTTGATGCATCTCGGTATATCGCTTTTCGCGATAGCATGCGCCTTGTCGAGTTCTTAACAGCAATTCGTGATGAATTTGAAAATACTCGAGCTTCTCTTCTCCATCGCTCACCATTGCCATCCTTGGAAGGTGCTCTTAGTGAACTCATTTCAGAAGAAACCCGATTCTCTACTATGAAACTGCACACCTCTGAGATGGTCATGGCCACTGCTCCACACGATACACGTGCTTCTGGTTCCAATCCTGTTGGATCTTCTTCATATACTAAGAAAATACAATGTCACTATTGTCATAAATTTGGCCACAGGATCAATGAGTGTAGAGCAAGGCTTTCTCGAGGAAATTACAGGGCTCCTAGTCATAAGGCTGCTGCGGTCACTCATACTGATACATCAGATATGTCTCACACCAATACTGTACCCCAACCTAGCACTCTTTCCCCATCAGATATTGAGGCTATTGTTCATCAGGTTTTATCTAAGTCTAATCTCCATACAGCAATGTCCACCACATCAGGTAATTCTTCTTGGTTTCTTGACTCTGCTTGCTGCAATCACATGACACCAGACTCTTCCATCTTTTCCTCTAAATCCGTTTTAACTGATCCTCCTAGCATTTACACTGCCAATGGCTCACACCTAAATGTCAGTCATATTGGGTCTGTTTCCACTAAACAATTGTCTGTGTCTGATACATACTTAGTTCCTCATCTTTCACTAAATCTTTTGTCTGTGGGTCAACTTTGTGAACTTGACTTAGAATTACATTTTTCTAAACGAGGTTGTGATCTGCAGGATTCGCAGACGGGACAGCTAATTGGGACCGCCCGTAAGATTGGACGTATGTTTGAGCTTTCATCTCTTCATCTTCCTCGCACCGTGTCTGCTGCTACTCCATCTCGGTCATCATCCACCACTCTCAGTTTATGGCATTCTCGTTTGGGACATGCGTCTGTTTCTCGTGTTCGTTCTTTAGCTACTAGTGGTCAGCTAAGGTCTGTTGAGTTTGAGTCTTTTGATTGTGTTGCATGTCAACTTGGAAAGCAAAGTGCTTTACCTTTTAATAATAGTGATTCTGTTTCTTCTGCTCCTTTTGATTTAGTACATTCTGATGTTTGGGGCCCTGCACCTACTCCCACCATGGGAGGATCTCGTTATTTTGTGATATTTGTGGATGACTATTCTCGATACACATGGCTTTATCTTTTACAAAACCGTTCTGAACTTCCCAAAATTTATTTTGAATTTCAGAAAATGGTCCAAACTCAGTTTTCTCGAAACATAAAAATTTTTCGTTCTGATAATGCCATGGAGTATCTTGAATCTTCCTTCCTTGCCACTCTCAAACAAAATGGCACTCTTTCCCATCGTTCCTGTCCGGGTACTTCTCAACAGAATGGTCGCGCTGAACGCAAACATAGACACATCTTAGACACAGTTCGGGCATTGCTACTTTCAGCTTCTATCCCTGAACATTTTTGGGTAGAGGTTGCGCTTACTGCTGTTTACACTATCAATAGGGTTCCATCTCCCACTACTTTCAATAAGTCTCCTTATGAACTCTTGTATGGTTCTCCTCCTGATTATCAATCCCTACGAGTCTTTGGTTGTGTTTGTTTCGTCCTTCTTCAACCCCATGAACGTACTAAATTAGAACCTCGTTCTTGTATCTGTTGTTTTCTTGGTTATGGCATAGAACATAAAGGATATCGTTGTTATGATCCCATTGCTAAGCGTCTTCGTATTTCCCGTCATGTCACGTTTTGGGAACATAGGCTCTTTAGTGATATGGAGTCTTTTTCTCCTAGTCCACCTTGTTCCTCCCCTATCTTCACTGATGTCTCTTTTAATTTGTTCCCCGACTCTACTGATCTTGATGCAGGGATGACAAGCTCTCCAGACGACTCTTTGACGGACGGCTCCAATGCCCCTGACCCGCCTGTTGATCCATCTACTACTCCTCCTGAGCCTGAACTTTCTAGCCCTCGTCGTTCTACTCGGGTAAAAGCTCTTCCTTCTCATCTTCATGATTATCATTGTTACTCTGCCATTGCTACTTTACACGAACCTCACTCCTTTCGTGAGGCTAGTACTGATCCTCTTTGGCAGCAAGCTATGTCTGAAGAACTTACTGCCCTTACCAAAACTCATACTTGGGACTTAGTTGATTTACCTCCGGGGAAAACCGTTGTTGGGTGTAAGTGGGTTTATAAGATTAAGACAAAATCTGATGGATCTGTTGAGCGATACAAGGCACGTCTTGTGGCAAAGGGGTTCAACCAGGAGTATGGTATTGATTATGAGGAGACTTTTGCACCAGTGGCTCGGCTTACCTCTGTACGATCCCTTATTGCTGTTGCCTCTGTGCGTCGTTGGGACCTTTTTCAGATGGACGTGAAAAATGCATTTCTCAATGGGGATCTTAGTGAAGAAGTTTATATGCAGCCTCCTCCTGGATACACTCGTCCACCACACAAAGTTTGCAGACTTCGCCGTGCATTATATGGGTTAAAACAGGCTCCACGTGCTTGGTTTGCCAAATTCAGCTCTACTATCGCACAGATTGGGTTTGTTTCTAGCTCTTATGATTCTGCACTTTTTATTCGGCGCTCTGATGCTGGTCTTATTCTCCTTTTGCTGTATGTGGATGATATGATTATTACCGGAGATGATGTTGCTGGCATTCGTGACCTTCAACAGTTTTTAAGCCAGCAATTTGAGATGAAGGATTTGGGCTCCCTTGGCTACTTTCTTGGGTTGGAGGTTTCTTCAGATTCAGATGGTTACTATCTTTCTCAAGCTAAGTATGCTTCTGATCTCATCTCACGGGCTGGCCTTTCTGATTGTAAGCTTGTTGATAGTCCTCTCGAGACGAATGTCAAGCTTCGCGCCACTGATGGTGAGTTACTCCCAGATGCCACTCTCTATAGACAATTAGTTGGGAGCCTTATCTACCTTACTGTCACGAGACCAGATCTTGCCTATGCAGTTCATCTTGTCAGTCAGTTCATGACCGCACCTCGCTCTGTTCACTATGCTGCTGTTCTTCGCATACTTCGCTACGTAAAGGGCACATTGTTTCATGGTTTGCATTTCTCTTCTCACTCATCATTAGACTTACATGTGTATTCAGATGCTGACTGGGCAGGTGACCCTACCGATCGTCGTTCCACAACTGGTTATTGTTTTCTTCTCGGCGATTCCCTCATCTCTTGGCGTAGCAAGAAACAGTCTGTTGTTGCCCGCTCTAGTACTGAAGCTGAGTATCGTGCCCTTGCTGACACCGCTTCTGAGCTCCTTTGGCTACGATGGCTCCTCCATGATATGGGTGCTTCTCAGACTTCTAGCTCTCCTATATTCTGTGACAACCGAAGTGCGATTCAGATTGCGCATAACGATGTTTTTCATGAGCGCACTAAACACATTGAGATAGACTGTCATTTTGTGCGCCATCATCTTTTGCAGGGAACTCTTCATCTTTGTCCTATTGCTTCCGCTGATCAGTTGGCTGATGTGTTTACCAAAGCACATCCACCTGGACGCTTCCGTGCTCTTGTTTCCAAACTCAAGTTGGCTTCTACATTACCACCTTGAGTTTGAGGGGGGATGTTAGAATATATTCTGAATATATTCAGAATATATTCTGATACTCACCGTAATTCCCTAATATTTTGTAATTATCAGAATTACCGTTACGTATTTCCTTGTATAGGTTTGATTTGATTTTGTAATATTGTCCATTAATTCTCTAATTGTATTTCCTAGTTTACCTGGCCCTATTTAACTATAAATAGGCCCTTCTGTACACAGTTACAACACACAGAAATAAAATATTCAGTTCTTTCCTATATTCTCTAGTTATTTTAACAGAGCGGAAGGAAGGTGATGGAGGACAAGGAGGAGGTTGTTCACAGGGGAATTGCGGCCTCATTCCTGTGCATTGCAGTGTTTGCATTTTTGGTGCGAGTGGCCGTATCCCTTCATCCTTATTCCGGTGCAGGAAATCCTCCCAAGTATGGGGACTTTGAGTCACAGAGGCATTGGATGGAGATCACCCTTAATTTGCCACCCAAGGAATGGTATCGTAACAGTACAACCAATGATCACAGCTACTGGGAACTTGACTATCCTCCCCTTACTGCTTACCAGAGTTATGTCCACGGTCTACTTCTCAGATTCTTCCATCCTGAAGCAGTTTCTCTTTTCACTTCTCGAGGCCACGAGTCTTATCTTAGGTTTGTATTATCTGGGATTCTTTTCCAGTAACTGATTTTCCTTTTTATATACTTCAATTTCCATTTTCTTGATGAGCGGTAATGATACGTTTGAGTTTCCCACTGCTGTCTATGCTTTTTGAGGCATAATATACGGGGGACGTTTACCGTCCCCAGCCTCTTTTAAATAAAAAGTTTAATTTTAATTAAAAAATTGTCTTTATTGTAACATTAGAGACAACTTTTTAATTAAAATTAAATTTTTTAGCATAAAGATGGTGCTGACCGTCCCCAAAAATCGTTTTCTTTGCTTTTTTTACTGCAGAAAACTTCTCATGAGGTGGATAGTTCTTTCATCTGATGCACCGGCGTTCTTTCCTGCAGTTTTCTATTTAATTGTTTTGTATTGATAAGCTCTAAATATTATATATTTTGATTCCTTAATTTATATTTATTAATTTTTAATTTTATTATTTTTTAATGTTTATAGTTAGTTCTAATGTACTAGTGTTTTGCCCGCTATCGAAGAAAAATTATGATTTTTAAGTAAAATTACAGAAAAAGGGAAAACCTTTTCAGTTTGACTCGCTTTCCCACGAAGTGCGTGAGGTTTATGCAGATTTTTAAAACCAAGCAAAAGAGCACCAACTCTTCTCTTATTTTTCTCAACGTGCACGTGGAATGGATTACACCCAGCAGACACGCACCGAACAGCAGATTCTCCAGCTCATTCTTTCCATAAACTGGCACGAGATTTTTCCTATGCATTGAAGCAGCAGCTGGAGCGTGAGTGATACAAGACACATAATCTTTCCAAGCCAAGACCCAGCCATGCACGTGAACTAAAGCATCGGATCAGCACATATTCTTTCCAAACCTGGCATTGAACGCACAGGTTGTTTCCAAATAAAGCAGCAGATGGAACACGGTTTTCTTTCCTTAAGAAGCACCGGATTGTTCTCGATCTCCATACAAGAGACCTGGCAGCACACGACTCCCTCTATACTTGGCAGCACCCAAAATCATGCACAAAGAGCAGACCAGGCAGTAAGAGCACTCCCAATGAATTATCTATTTGTAACTTTAAGTTAGAATAGATAATAAAAGTGTTAAAAAGAGACTCCATCAGCTTATGTATTCTAACTTTATAATAGATTTTCCTTAATTCCATAAATAGTAGAACTCTACATGTAGAGTTATATTATTCACTTATCTATTTTTTTTATTCTTTATCTCCACTTTTTTAGCTTTGCTTTTTTCCTTTTTCCCTCCACCACTCCACGTTCTTTTTTTTTTTTCTTCCTTTATAGTGGAGATTTAAGAGAAAGTGTGCAAAGTAGTGGAGTTATAAAGCGGGACCCACGTGAAAAAAAATACTATAATGAAATAAATAAATTAAAAATAATAAAAAAATAATATAGAGTTAAGAATAAATAATCGGATGTATAGTGCATTTAAAATTCATTAGCTAAACTAGATAAAATAGATTTTGATTAGCTATTCTAGATTGAAAAATACATAAACCATTGGGAATGCTCTAAGAGGACGTGATTATTTCCATTCCAGGCAGCACTTAAGGTTTTTTTTTCAAAGGAAAGAACAGCACCAACACCGAAAATCCCAGGATTGGCGTGCGTGATTCTCACCAAAAGGAAGCAGCACACGTTTTCCATATCTGGGCAGCAGCTGTGCGTGAGTTTGTTACAGCACCGATTCTTTCCATTCCAGAGGAACGCACGACTTCTTTCCATACTGGCGCAACGTATTAGATAATAAACAGTTTCTGTTTAAGCTGTTAAGTAGTTGGCTTAGTTAGTTCGTTTTTTATCCACGTGTAATCTTATTATTAGTTCAATTCTTGTATAAATACAGAAGTCTTTGTATTCGAAACCAAGTTAATCAATTCAGATATTCATTTCCACAATCTCAAACTCTCTTCTCTTCTTCCTTATCTTTCATCTAAATCTCTAGATTCTGATACGGTATCAGAGCACTCAACAATGAGTGATTCCTCTACTAACTCTGGTTCTCTTTCCAATGAAAATTTCTTGAGCCCCTTTTTTCTTCACCAAGTCGATAGTCCTGGTGCAGTGCTGGTTTCTCAAACCTTAAACAGCGATAACTACAGCACATGGCGGCGATCCATGGAAATGGCTCTAACTGCCAAGAATAAGCTCGGATTCATCGACAGTACTATTCCTAAACCATCTTCTACTGATACATCGTTTCATGTTTGGACACGCTGCAATACAATGATATTATCTTGGATCTTGAATTCCATTTCTCCTGAAATTGTGAATAGTGTGATTTTTGTTGATTCTACTTCCGCTATGTGGTCTGATTTGCAAGAAAGATTTTCTCAAAGTAATGGTCCTAGGATTTTTCAATTACAAAAGAGGATTTCATCTCTTACACAAAGAAGTAATTATGTGAGTGCTTATTACACTCAGCTCAAGGGCCTTTGGGATGAACTATTGAGTTTTCGCCCAATTTCTAATTGTACTTGTGGTGGTTCGAAAGTTTTGGTTGATCATCACCATTAGGAATATGTTTTTCATTTCCTTATGGGATTGCATGAGTATTTTGCCAATGTTCACGGTCAGATTCTGTTAGCTGATCTGTTTGCCTCCTATTAATAAAGTTCTTTCTTTGGTGATCCAAGAAGAAAGACAACGAGAACTGTGTGCTTCTTCTTCACTTACTCATGATTCGATTGCTATGTTGTCTAAAGGCCAAATCATCTGCATCAGCTCATCCTTTTCCACATTTGCTCCTCCTCAAGACCATATCTTCTCAAATATGGCAGGTAACATCAATACTACTTCTTATACTTCTTTTCCTTTAGATAAGAAGTATTCTATTTTTTCATGTTCTGCACATGTTAAACTTCAATCCTTTCATCATACTTGATAGAACTAATATATTAGGCTGTAAAACTGTGCTCTATAGATGAGCTTTCATTGAATATATTTAGGAGTATTACAAGAGATAAACATAAACAAGGACTCATAAGTGGATTTGGAGTCTTGAGTTGTAGTTGTTATTGGAGTTGTGTTAATACCCTCCTTCAAGATCAATGGGGGAGATCGCACGTTGAGCTTGTAACAAAAGTGAAGAAACTTGGCAGAAACTAGTGGCTTTGTAAGGACATCTGCAATCTGATCCGAAGTAGGAACAAAACGAACAACTAAAGATTTATCAGCCACACGGTCACGGACAAAGTGGAAATCAATTTCCACATGTTTCGTGCGAGCATGAAAAATCGGATTAACCGACATGTAAGTGGCTCCAATATTGTCACACCAAAGAGTTTGTGGAGTTGAGTGAGTGATTCCAAGTTCTTTAAGAAGTGCACAAATCCAAAGTAGCTCGGCTGTAGTGTTGGCAACAGCTTTATATTTGGCCTCAGTAGATGATCGTGAAACAGTCTGTTATTTGCAGGAGCTCCAAGAAATTAAATTGGAACCTAGATAAACACAATAGGCACCTATAGAGTGACGATCATCGGGACATCCAGCCCAGTCCGCATCGGAATACGCTTGTAAAGTATTAGAAGAATTGTGATGAAGAAGGAGACCATGAGAAACCGTATGTTTCAAGTATCGAAGAATTCTTTTAACCGCTTGCCAATGAGGTTTGAGAGGCCGATACATGAATTGGCACACACGGTTGACTGCATAACTGAGATCTGGCCGAGTGAGAGAGAGATACTGTAAGGATCCAACTGTACTACGGTAGAGTGATGGATTTTCCATTGGATCACCTGTAAAAGCCGAGAGAGCTGATGAAGAAGCCATTGGAGAGGTGATCGGTTTTGCTTCATACATATTTGTTTTCTTCAAGAGGTCCATGATATAACGATGTTGTGAAAGTAGAAGACCCAAATTGAGCTTGATCACCTCCACACCGAGAAAATAATGAAGATCGCCCAAGTCTTTTACAACAAAATCTGCACTAAGAAGCTGTAAAAGTTCGGTAATGGCTGCTGGATCTGACGCAGAGATGATGATATCATCAACATAGATAAGAAGATACATAGTAAGAGTCTTGGTGCGATAAATAAAAAGAGAAGTGTCAGCTTTAGAACCCACAAAACCAAGTTGAAGGAGCTTGTCACTAAGTCTTGAAAACCAGGCTCTTGGAGCCTGTTTGAGGCCATAGATTGCCTTTTGAAGCTTGCAAACATGTTTAGGGAAGGTAGAGTGAACAAAGCCTGGTGGTTGCACCATATAAACATCTTCCGAAAAAAGCCCATGGAGAAAAGCATTTTGGATATCAATCTGTTTCATGGACCAGCCAGCAGAATAAGCAAGAGATAGGACTGTCCGGATCGTGGTAGGCTTCACTACTGGGCTGTAGGTTTCTCCATAATCCACCCCGACCTGTTGATGAAAACCCTTTGCAACAAGACGAGCTTTATGTCTTTCAATAGAACCATCAGCCTTTCTTTTAAGCTTAAACACCCACTTGCATCCCACAATGTTTTGAGAAGGATGAGGAGGAACAAGTGACCAGGTCTGATTTTGAAGAAGTGCATTGAACTCGGTTTGCATAGCTTGTCGCCATTCTGGAATAGGGGCAGCATTGGAGTAGCAGGTTGGTTCAATATTGGTAGGAGAAGCTGCTGCCATGAGAGCATGAGGAGCTGGATACCGAATTCTACCATCTGTGAGTTGTCGTGGCTGCACAATGTTGTTCATTGACCTAGTTCTCATAGAGTGTACTCGAGCAGGAGGCTGATCTGCAGAGGAAGTAGAACAAGGCATACTGGAAACTGCTGAAGAGTTATTGGAAATAGCAGGGGAGGACTGGGAGGGAGAAGATAAAATAGAAGGAGAGTCCGGGGGACATATAGTGGTAGAAGGAGGAGGAAACAAGGATGGAGGAAGCACAACAGAAAGGGAGACACTGGAAGATTCAGGAAGAGGAGAGCCCTTGGAAAAGGGGAACCGGTCTTCATGAAAGATGACATCTCTAGAGATGTACATCCGGTCAGATTCTAGATGGAGACATTTATAACCTTTGTGATGTTGACTATACCCGAGAAAAACGCACTCCTTTGAGCGAGGAGAAAATTTGTGAGAATTATAGGGACAAAGATTTGGATAGCAAGCACACCCAAAGATTTTGAGGAAAGTGTAGTTGGGTGTTGTATGAAAAAGTTTTTCAAAGGGAGATTGATTTAGTAACACTGGAGTTGGCATGCGATTTATGAGATAGCATGATGTAAGACAAGCTTCATCCTAGAATTTTTGAGGAAGATGACTGTCAGCGAGCAATGCCAAGGTGGTATCAATAAGATGCCTGTGTTTACGTTCAACACATCCCTGTTGTTGATGTGTATGAGGACAAGAGAGACGATGAGTAATACCAACAGATTGAAAATATGTATGAAGGTTACGATACTCATCACCCCAGTCAGATTGAAAACTTATAATTTTATGATTAAGGAGACGTTCAACCATGACTTGAAATTTAAGAAAGGTGGACATGACATCAGATTTTGCTTGAATAGGGAAAACCCATGTATATCTAGTGAAAACATCAATGAACGAAACATAATATCGATTTCCATTAACTGAAATAGTTGGGGATGGTCCCCATACATCGGAATGAATTAATTGTAAGGGCTTACAAACTTTAGAAATAGAGGGATAAAATGGCAATTGATGTCCCTTTGCTTGAGCACAAGCTGAGCAAAACGGATCAGCCTTATTGGAAATAACAGGAAGCTTAAACTGAGATAGGACACGATGGACAATGCGAAAAGCGGGATGACCTAAGCACTTGTGCCAGGAGACCGGAGTGGTGCGTTCACCAACAAGAGCTTGATTTATTGATGATGACGAACTAGAGGAAGACGGAAGCAACTGATAAAGGCCATCTTTAAGGTGCCCGTGATGAAGGAGGAGCCCAGTGTGTTTGTCCTTGATCAAAAAATAAGAGGCGTGAAATTCAAAGAAAACAGAATTGTCAAGGGCAAATTTTCTAACAGATAGAAGATTTTTACAAATAGAGAGGACATGAAGAATTTGCTGTAAGTTGAACTTACGACGAGACAAAGGAAGAGAAGCAGTGCCAGTATGAGAAATATTCAAACCTGTTCCATCCCCTATGCGGATTTGGTCCTGGCCGTGATACTCCTCTTGTGCTAAGTTGAGATTCTCAAGGTGGCCAGTGAGATGGTGAGTTGCACCAGTGTCAGGATACCACAATTCTTCAGCTGGCAAGGTAGGTGCGGAGTAATAACCTTGGGGATTGGACGACTGGTACGGCTCGGGCGGTTGAGACGACTCAGATTGGTCCTGTTGGTAGAAGCAACAGATTGTTGTATGTCCGGGCTTGCCACAAATTTGGCAGATAGGTCAAAAAGAGGCTGGATCCGTGGAGAAACAGGAACCGCGTCCTCTGTTGTTGAAAGATCCACGTCCCCGGTTGGAGGATCGGCCGCCACGACCACGGAAACCTCGACCACGAAAGTTGGACGTGCGGGTGGTGATGTTCGCAACGGGTGGGTGAACATCAATGCTCGGAATTTGTTGTTCCAGTCACATCTCGTGAGCAAGGAGGTGGCCATAAAGTTCATCAATGGACAGTGGGTCGACTCTGGTTGTGACCGAAGTCACAAATGGATCGTATTCGGAGCCGAGCCCTTTGAGAAGAAAAGAAACACTCTCAAAATCGTTGAGAGGCTGTCTGGCGGCAGCAAGAGTATCACTCAACGTCTTTATAGTCTGAAAATATTCGGTGATCGAGTTGGTGCCTTTCTTGACCGTTGCGAGCTGGAAGTAAATTTGCATGACCCGAGCACGGGCCTGAGAAGCAAACATGGTGAGCAGCGTGTTCCAGAGATAGGAAGCCGAGGGAGAGCCGACTGCATGGACAACATAGGGCTCGGACAGTGTAGAAATTAAAATACTAAGGATCATCTGATCCCGTTGATTCTAGGCGAGGAAGTCTGGGTTGACGATGGTGGCGGGTGCTCCAGCAGCAGTGCTTGGATTTGGAATCGTCTGGGCAGGAGGAAGAGAAGAACCATCAAGGAAGCCATAAGCGTCTTGGCCTTTGATATACGCAAGAATCTGAATTCGCCAGGCCATGAAGTTACCTTTGGTAAGTTTGATGCTGAGGTTATGATTCATATTTGGGACTGAAAAAATAACAGAGGGCTGGGCGGGTGGTGGGGGATGCTGTGAAGCATGAGAAGCTGCCGATGTGGTAGAGGATTCGGAGTCGGAAGCCATGGATCACGACGTTAGTCGGTGATATGGCTCTGATACCATGATAGAACTAATGTATTAGGCTGTAAAACCGTGCTCTATAGATGAGCTTTCATTGAATATATATATAGGAGTATTACAAGAGATAAACATAAACAAGGACTCCTATACATAATTGATCTAGGACTTCTTTAGCTCTCAAATAACTAGAATACAATTTATCTTAGAACTCTCTCTTCAAATTAGAACTCTATCTTCATATTAGGACTCCGGATAGGATTAGACCTCAACTCAATAGTCTTTGGATTATGTAGTGCCGCACAAGACTCATAAGTGGATTTGGAGTCTTGAGTTGTAGTTGTTATTGGAGTTATGTTAATAATACTTAGATCATAGACACAGGAGCTACCGATCACATGGTATGCTCTGTTTCCCTTTTTACATCAATTACTGCCCTTGTTTCTCATCGTGTTAAACTTCCAAATGGTGACTTTGCTGAGGTTACACATATTGGTACCATTCAAATTTTTGAACATTTAACTCTTACAAATGTTCTTTGTGTCCCTTCATTCTCTTTTAATCTCATTTCTGCTAGTAAATTGATCAAGAATATCAATTGTTGCCTTATATTTCTTGATGGTTTCTGTTTTATACAAAACTTGCACACTTGGAGGACGATTGGACTCGGTAGAGAGCATGGTGGATTATTTCATCTCCTGCAATTATCCAGGGGTTCTATCTTCGCTCCTGTATCCCCTTTTATTTTTGTTTTAGTTTCCAATAATGTCAAAGATGTTTCATCAGATATTTGGCATTTCTGATTGGGACATTTGTCTCAATCACGCATGTCTTTGCTATATGAGTTTCTTCCTAATATTCCTTGTAAAAACAATGATGTTTGTACTGTTTGTCCCTTAGCTCGACAACGTCGGCTTAGCTTTCCAATAAGTACCTCTGTTTCTGCTTCCATTTTTGAAATAATTCATGTAGATATTTGGGGATCTTTCTCGGTTTTGTTAATAAATGGAAGTTCATATTTTCTTACAATAGTTGATGACTTTAGTCATTTTACTTGGATTTATTTGTTACAATTAAAGTCTCAAGTTCGTTCTTTGTTCAAGCTTTTTATCAACTCATCAAAACTCAATTTCAAGTCAGAATTAAAATCATTCAGTCTGATCATGGTCATGAATTTTCTATGACTGATTTTTACTCTTCTGAACGAATTTCTCATCAACTGAGTTGTGTTGAGACTCCACAACAAAATTCTGTTGTGGAGAGAAAACATCAACATCTTCTTAATGTTGCCCATGCCTTAAGATTTCAATCGCATTTACCTTTAAATTTTTGGGGTGATTGTGTGTTAATTGCAGCTCATATCATGAATCGGATCCCTACTCCAAATCTTTCTAACAAATCTCCTTATCATTTACTGTTTTCTAAACCTCCTTCTTATCATATAAAAGTGTTTGGTTGCTTATGTTACTCTTCCACACTTACTCGTTATCGGTCAAAATTTAATGCCCGTGCTAAACCATGTGTTTTCATTGGATATCCTCCTAATTCAAAAGGTTACAAACTGTTTGATTTAGTAACCAAATCTGTTTTTGTGTTTCGTGATGTTGTTTCTCATGAGACTGTTTTTCCCTTTGCTTCCACACTTACTACTTTCAATTCTGATGGATGTCTTGGTATTCCAAAACCTATTTCTGATTCTTCTCATTCTGATGGGTATTCACCTGAGTCTTTTGATTCTTCCAATTCGAATTCTGCTCCTGAACCCATTATTCCACCTTCAAGTTCATTCACTCCTATCAGAAATCCACTAGACTTCATCATCCACCTGGATACTTACAAAATTATCATTGTAACTTTGCTGCTCAACCTCAAGTTCCAACTCGTTCTACAAGATCATTTTCAGGTAAACAATATGATCTCTCGTATGTTCTTGATTACAACTCTCTTTCTAATTCCAATAAACATTTTTGTCTATCTGTTTCAACTCACTTTGAACCTAAGTTTTGTCACCAAGCTGTGAAATATTCTCACTGGCGTGGAGCAATGGCAGTTGAAATCCATACACTTGAGGCCAACAATACTTGGCTCCTTACTGATCTCCCTCCGTCCTATTGGATGCAAATGGGTTTATAAGGTAAAACTTAATGCTAATGGTGAGGTAGAACGATATAAGGCTAGGTTGGTAGCCAAATAATACACCCAATGTGAAGGCTTAGATTATAGTGATACTTTTTCTCCTGTTGCAAAACTTACCACTGTTCGGTGTCTTTTAGCACTTGCTGCATCTAAGAAATGGCATTTGCATCAGCTGGACGTTAATAATGCCTTTCTCCATGGTGATTTGGAAGAAGACATTTTATGACTCTTCCTCCCGGATTTGACAGCAAGGATGCTAACAAAGTGTGTAAGTTACAGAAATCTTTGTATGGGCTTAAGCAAGCATCTAGGCAATGGTTTGCCAAGTTTTCTTCTACTTTGATTTCTCATGGATTCATTCAATCCAAGGTTGATTACTCTTTATTTAGTAGATCACAGGGTTCTTCTTTCATAGCTTTGCTTGTGTATGTTGATGACATTGTCATCGCAAGCAATGATGTTTCTGCAGTTTCGGATCTTACTGTATATCTTAATAGTGTTTTCAGTCTTAAGGATCTTGGTCCTCTCAAATATTTCCTTGGATTGGAGGTTGCTCGTAGTGATAAAGGTATTGTTGTTTCACAACGCAAGTATGCACTGGACATCCTAGAAGATTCTGGTGTTTTGGGTGTTAAACCAGTTTTATTTTCCATGGATCCTAACATTAAGCTGTCTAGGTCCGATGGTGAATTATTATCTGATCCTTCAAGCTATAGACGATCGGTTGGTCGATTAGTTTACTTAATTAACTATCACTAGACCTGATTTGTCCTTTTATGTTCAGATGTTGAGTCAATTTATGGATTCTCCCCGAAAGCCACATATGGACACTGCTTCTCGAGTACTTAGATACTTGAAGTCTTCTCCTGGACAGAGTGTTTTCTTCCCATCTGATTCTGATCTCAAGCTAACAGCTTTCTATGATTCGGATTGGGTGGGTTGTCCTGACACTCGTCGTACAGTTACTGGATTTTGTGTGTTCCTTGGAGACTCTTTGGTGTCATGGAAGTCTAAGAAGCAGTATACCGTCTCCAGGTCATCTGCTGAAGCCGAGTACAGATCTATGGCTGCTGTCACATTTGAGATCACTTGGCTCCTTGCTCTTCTTCGAGATTTGCAGCTTCCCCACTCTGATGCATCTTTGGTTTTTTGGTTATAGTCAGGATGCTATTCACATTGCAGCCAACCCCGTATACCACGAGCGTGCGAAACACATCGAATTAGACTGTCATATTGTCCGGGAAAAGATTGACCAAGGCATCATCCGGACTCTTCATGTGAAATCTGCTCATCAAATTGCAAACCTCATGACAAAAGCTCTCCACCGACCAGTTTTTCAAGGGCTGCTATCCAAGATGAATGTTCTTGATTTATTCCATTCATCACATTCATCTTGAGGGGGCCTATTAGATAATAAACAGTTTCTGTTTAAGCTGTTAAGTAGTTCGCTTAGTTAGTTCATTTGTTATCCACGTGTAATCTTATTATTAGTTCAATTCTTGTATAAATATAGAAGTCTTTGTATTCGAAACCAAGTTAATCAATTCATATATTCATTTCTACAATCTCAAACTCTTTCTCTCTAGTTCTTTTCTTCTCTTCTTCCTTATCTTTCATTTGAATCTCTAGATTCTGATACAACGTACCCATGCGGGCCATGCACAACTGTCAGCAAAAAGGAGACACTCAATTTCCAGAATAGGACCAAGAGACACGGGTTTATTTTCCTTAAAGAGCAGCACCTACACTCGAACGTGCTTCTCCAGAACTGGCAAGGCAGCTGCATGTCATGATATGCTCCTATTATAGCTTGCATTTTGCAAGTGATTCTTGCCTTGAATGCCACTTGACTTGGCAAGCACCGAGACCCAAGAAGTGAACTGGAGCACCGAGATGATTTATTTCCAAATCTGGCAGAGAGAAAACATGGAAAGAGAAGCGCCGAATTTTCTCCTTTCCCTCCATATCTGGCAGCTCCAGGATCGCAGCACCAAACAGGACACGCACGTTTCCCTTGTAAGACCACAACGTACGAGAGAGCGGCGCCAGGGATACAAGACATGTGGTGCGGGGGCAATTTGTGGAGAAATTTTCTGGCCTTTACCTAACAGAACCGAAACACCCCAGGGACTTAGTCTATATATATATATATGTTTTATTTTCTGTCGTAAAAGGTGTGGGGTGGAGGCGTGAGCCTCTTTTGTACATAGGCGGCAGACTTCAACTTCCATTTTCTTGCAACATTTTCTTTTGTAAGTCTTTTAATATTTATGTTTTCAATTCAAGGTTTAAGTTTTATTTTATTTTTTTATCAGGTGTAGCTAAACTCTCAACTAAGGTTGAGAATGAAACCTCACCATTGAAGAGCAACAATATTTTCATGCTAGTTTATGCTATTTGATTTTATTGGTTTTTTTTATTTCTAATTGTTCTACTTCCATTCGATTATTGAGATGATTTTTGGGTATCTCTTATGATTTTCGGATACAAATGATGATTTGAGGTTGTCTCATTTAATTGATTGCTTGGGTTTTATTTATCAAAACGTTGGGTATTCATTGTGTTTCGTTCAACGGGTGTACATTTGATGATTTAGTGAAAAACTATGTATCCATTGTGATTTGTTCTTTGAATGGATACAATGGATGATTTGGAAAACACCAGGTATCTTTTGTGATTTGTGTAAAGAACGGATTCATTGAATTATTCAAACGATTTTTGAAGCAAAGTAGAGCATATCTAAGATTTGTATGGTGAGAACTTCAAATCGGTATAGATGAGCATGAGAATATATTGCTATGATTTGATAGGTGTGGATTCTTGAACGTTAGAACTTCATCCTTTGATTTATTGAGTTTATGGTTTTTTTAGTTAAAAAGTCCTAAATTTGGAACTAGATTAAAATAGGATTAGTTTAAATAGAGATTAATTTTCGCAACACAATTTCATGTGGATTCGACCTCACACTTGCACACACTATATTGCAAACGATTTGTGCGCTTGCGAGTATTAAAATTTGCACATCATGTACTGTACTGGTCGCCCACATGGCCGTAAAACTAACATAGCATGGCACATTGCAGTCATGTTACTGAATCCATGTCTGATGCTAATAGATCATGGTCATTTTCAGGTTCCAATTGAATTTTCCGATGCTTTTTTCCACCTTTTAGAACTTTGAAGGCACTTAGTATCAGTTGCTAATGTTTGATTTCTCATCCGTATTTATTCTGTCAGTACAATTGTATCAGTTTGGGCCTTACTGTTGGAGCTGTTGCTGCTGTTCTCTCAAGCAAAGAGCTATTAGCTTGTTTCTTGTTCAGTCTTGCTCTCAACCACAAACAAGTGCTTCTAATTCAAATTACCTTGCATCATGATCTATTACTTAAAATGACTACAAGTTGCCTATTTTGTCAAATTTACAAAGGTACATCTGAGCTTCGCATAAAAAGTAAAGGGGAAGGGCTCCTTCTGTTTTCTGTGGCTTCTGATGCACACAATTTTTTGAAATGGAACGCTGAAAAAGAAATCATTTTCTGGTGGATGTTCACATGCATGTACCCTTATAACAGTTTGTTCTCTGTTTATGTGCTTTAGCGATCCCAGGAAATAATCCCTTGAGTGTTGAGTTGAGCAAAGGGATTTTATTTTCTATATTGTTTGAGAATGAGACCATGTCAATCTTGTTAGGGAGTATGCCTTGATGTTCTAAGAAATACTAAAATGCCAAGAGGGAAACACAACGAATAATCAATTTGTGATCCGGTAAATGTTGCTTTTATCAATGAATTGTATTTTCCTAGAATTCATTTTGTTTCATATGAAAACACTAAATGGCTTCGTTTTGCGTATATTTAGTCCAATAAAAGTGGGGACCTCGCTATTCTCCACCTGTAGGTAGGAAGGGTAGCAAACATATATGTGAAAGGTTGTTGTACTTCACTCCTGCCAGCTGATTTGTCTTCCGGGTATGTTTGATTGTGGTTTGCTACAGATGACTGCATATTTTGCACGTGCATTTTTCAGCCATCTCTTGGGTAAAATGGTAAATGTCTTGGGCGCCAAAATCCTCTTTTTGAAGTATCGAAACTGGGCCTTGTGGTCTTGGGAATATTTGCACTTGTTTGGTGGCCATATCTCCACTCCATGGAATTTTGCAATAACTTAACTCCATAGTTCTTTGTGGTACTTCTTTACTAGGATCATGGTCTAGTACATAGATTAAATGGCTATCCATCCTTTCTGTTTTTATGCTATAAATCTTTGTCTTGCCCTTTTATATCTTGCTATACTGATACATACAACAAAAGGAGAACTGAATTTGTCAACATTCAGGACATCGTATTTATATATCCCATTTGTTGGTACAGTTTTCGGTTTAGTAACGTGTTGCATTTTGATTCACTTTTACCAAGATCTGCAAAATAGTAAACAGCTTGTCAGATGTGCCGACAGGGTCCCACTCCGATGCCTAAGTTAAATTCTACTAGACAATTTCAGGGAGTATTGAGAGCGCTTTTATATCAAAGAGATCAGAGAATTTTAATACATGGGGTAGTAGCCTATTTATAGGC
Organism: Alnus glutinosa; assembly: GCF_958979055.1. Classification (NCBI taxonomy): domain Eukaryota; kingdom Viridiplantae; phylum Streptophyta; class Magnoliopsida; order Fagales; family Betulaceae; genus Alnus; species Alnus glutinosa. The sequence goes on along the minus strand of NC_084896.1, from coordinate 11,874,863 downwards.
GCACAATTCTAAAATATTTGAGTACTCTGATTACAATTCAATTAGGATTCTAATCCCAGACTACATGGGATTAAGTCTTATCTCTGGAAGAGTCCAGTTCAGGTAGGACCCCCCTTCAGCTAAATTCAAATAGGTCTCTTATCCATGTCTTGTGAGATAAGGGCTTATCCCGGGAAATCCGGGACAGTCCTTCTGCACCTCTCTAAAGATTATCAACCAAATCTTATCCTATAAGTCCTGGCCGTAATAATAGGATGAGAATATTTCAGCATGTTCTCATACATATCACCACGTGGTGATCTCAAGAAAGCCGTCTCTGGGACCAACTGAATATGGATATTCTGCATGTTCTCATATCCCTGAGACAACGATGTCCCAGGACCATGGTGACCGACCCGATCTTCATGGGCCTCACTTTGGGCCAATTGAACCAGTTGGGCCACTAATTCGGTCATAGGCTTGCTCTGGCTTTGGGGAATAATAGTTTCCCCAACAGTTACCCCCAATTCTCTTATTCGAAATATGAGTTTAAGAGAATTAATAATTATTACCATAATTTTGAAATTCTTCCTCAAATCGTGTGTTTGATAGCTGCCGCCACTTTTCAGAAATCATGATGACAAGCACGCTTTTCGGACCGCGTCACTCGAGGTGTCATCAAGTGGTGCCTTGAATCTCGAGTTTACGAACTTGAGGCATTGCTTTGATGACGACGAAGATGGTATCTCCGTCCAATTTTTCGTTCAAAACAAACAGATTGCCACGTCATCGACATGTAACACACTTAAAATTGCGACACTTGTCCCCAGATGCCACCTAAGTCGTCACATCAGCGTTGACATGGCTACCATATGTTTAAAAAATAAATAAATAAATAAAATCATGGACAAGATAGGGTGGCTGACCACCCCCAAGGGCCATGGGGGTGGTTCGGCCACCTCCAAGGGCCAAAATTGGGGTGGCCGAAACCACCCCCAAGAGGGCCATCCCATTTGGCCGGAGGGTGGATCGACCACCCCCGTGCTCATGAGGGTGGTTCAGCCACCCCCAAAGGTCAAAGTGAAAAAAAAAATAAAAAAATAAAAAATAAAATTAAGGGTTTTGGCTCTTGGGGGTAGTTCTGCCGAGCCATCCCCAAGGGGGTTTTGGATGGGGATGGTTCGACTACCCCAAAACTTTTCCACCAAGAAGCCCAAAGGGGGGGCTCAGCCACCCTCACATTTTTTTTTCTTTTTCTTTTTCCTTTTTTTTTTTTTTGGTTAAATACCCTATTAGTACTTGAGTTTTAGGCTTTTTTAAATTTAGTACTTGAATTTTCATTTATTCAATAGGTAGTACCTAAATTAGGAGTAAAAACTCATTTGGTACCTCTGTTACATTTCCCGTCCAAATATTAACGGTCTGCTACGTGTCAACCATTGGCATCATATAAAAATATTTAAAAATTAATTTAAAATAATAAATAAATAAAAATTGGAAAAAAAAAAAAAAAAGAAAAAAAAAAAGAAAAAAAAAAAAAAAAAGAGAAAAAGAATAGACCCCCTTGGCCACCATAGGGGTGGTTCGGCCACCCCAGACCAGCCAAGGGGTTGGCTGAACCACCCACATGGGCCATAGAGGTGGTTCAACTGCCCTCAGGGCCAAAACCCATCAAAAAAATTTGGAGGGTTGGTCAAACCACCCCCATGGGCCATGAGGATGGTTCGGCCACCCCCAAATGCCAAAACCCATCAAATTTTATTTTATTTTCTATCATGGGGTGGCCGAGGTGGCCAAGGATGGTGGCTCAGCCACCCCTCTTCTTCTACTTTTTTCTTTTTTTCTTTTTTCTTTTTTCTTTTTTTTTTCCAATTTTATTATTTTTAATTAATTTTTAAATTTTATATATACAGTGCCACGTGTCAACCTCAGCGGTTGACATGTGGCGGGCCGTTAATATTTGGACGAAAAATGTAACAGAGGTATCAAATGGATTTTTACCCATAACTCAGGTACCACCTATAAAACAAATGAAAATTCATGTACTAAATTTAAAGAAGCCTAAAACTCAAGTACTAATAGAATATTTAACCCTTTAATTTTTTAAAGCCTTAAAAAAAAAAAAAAAATGTGGCAGCCACGTCAAAGCTGAAGTGGCAACTTACGTGGCATCTAAGGACAGGTGTCGCGTTTTATATTGTGTCACGTGTTGCTGACGTAGAAAACCGTTAGTTTTTTATGGAGGTACGATTTCCGTCTTTTCTCATAACCCAAGTACCATCTGTGATAAAAAAATTTAAAATTTAAAATTTTAAAAAAAAAAATGAAGCATAGTGAGCAAAAAATAAAACTTGAAACCTCATGAGGCAAAAATGTATTTAACCTTAAATTCTAATAGACAATTTTCATAGAGTATTGAGAGCACTTTTATATCAGAGAGATCATAGATTTTTAATACCTGGAGTAGCAATTCAATTAGGATTCTAATCCCAGACTGCATGGGATTAGGTCTCATCTCTGGAAGAGTCCAGTTCGGGTAGGACCCCCCTTTCAGCTGAATTCAAATAGGCCGGTCCCTTTTTCCATGTCTTGTGAGATAAGGGCTTATCCCGAGAAATCCAGGATAGAGTCCTTCTGAGCCTCTCTAGGGATTATCAACCAAATTTTATCCCATAAGTCACAGCCGTAATATTAGGATGAGAACATTTCAGCATGTTCTCATCCATATTACCTTGTGGTGATTCCAAGAAAGCCGCCCTCAGGACCAACTGAATATGGACATTCCGCATGTTCTTCTCATATCCCCGCGACAACGATGTCCTGAGACCATGGTGAATATTGACAACCAGGTCTTCATGGGCCTCGCTTTGGGCTGGTTGAACCGACTGAGCCCACTAATTCGGTCATGGGCTTGCTCGAGCTTTGGGGAATAATAATTTCCCCAACACCATTCATCGATCCTGCTTGACAAGTTTGAGCAATTCTGACCTACTAGAAGAAAAAGGAGCAATCTATACTCAAGGATTTCAGATCATATATAACAAGGACTTTCCATATTGGACAAGACACCAATTTTCATGTCAATGTCCTCATCATGTTGGTTAATTTTTGTGAAAAGCAGAACAAGTACGGGTCTAAAGGGTTATTGAAAAAGTCATTTTAAGTGGTTGAAGTGTTTTGAAGTCATATTTCCATCTTCTGAAGTGGAATTTTGGGGGTTATTTTCTAGTGCAATAGTAAACACTTGGACTATCAAGCTTAAGTGCATCGATTGAAGTCTTGAGAGTGGCCGTTTCATGCAAAGAATATCTGAGGGGTAGTCGGGTAGAAATGTATGTAAACCATCCCTCCCAACACCACTTTAGGTGGGGGACCAACACTAGGATTAGACCATTAAATTGAAAAGTACAGGTAAACAAAACATTACACCCCATATTGGATTCAACTCTTGACATTAACCTGCATCCCTTGGTTAAAGTGGGAGATGTCATTGGGTCCATAGGCCATTGGCAAAAGTACGTTCGAAGTAACTTTTTTTTATATAGATATTTATGCGCTGAGAACATGAACTACGCGCTATAGAATACATGAAGTGCTCAACAGAAATTCTTCTCTGAGTCAATTTTGGACACCAAATATTTATGATTTACTTGAGCTTGGTGAATGTCCAGGTTCTCGCTTGCCTCGCTCCTTTTGAGAGAGGAATATACGAGGATTATGTGGCTAACTTTTGGTGCGCCACTTCAGTTCTTATAGAATGGAAGAGAATGTTCACCACAGAATCGCTGAAGCTTTTTAGCCAGGGTGCAACTATTTCGACTTGTCTGCCTTCAATGGTTCAGCAGATACGGGCGCCAAGCAGCCAAGGTTTCCTTTATGGACTGCTGAATAGTGCATTCTCATTCTATATGTTCTCATTCCAAGGTAGGTCAAAATATATGTGTCTTTCACTCTATTTTAACATTCTTTGCTCGAATTTATTTTTCCATAGTGAGTATGTAACAGTTATCTGCATTGCTGGCTGATGTTTTAATTTGCAGTGCATGAGAAGTCAATTTTGTTGCCTCCCCTGCCTGCAAGCCTTTTTGCACTGGAATAGCCTTTTCTACTTAAATGGATTACACTTAATGCCTTGTTCTCTATGTTCCCTCTACTATGTTGTGACAAACTGATTCTGCCATATACTGCACTCTCTGCGCTATTCATCCTTATTTGTTACCATTTGCCGAGCAGAAGACAAGATAGAAAGGAGACATGCACGTTCCTTCAATACATATATGACAACCTTTCTTGTATTATGCTCTGTTATTCTTCACGGCGTTTACTTAACCAATCATCCTCCACGTAGATATCCTTTCCTTTTTGAACTGTGATTATGCTTCTTTGCTTCTTGCAGTTCATGTTGCTTACTTTTTACTCTAATGCAAAGCAATGGATGTTGTTGAAACTGAAACACGCCATTTTGATGGATAAAGAAAATAAGCTTCTTTGATCCTTTGCTTGAAAAATTAGGTTCATTCTGTTAGTACCTGGCCTCTTGGTTTCAGCATTACATGGAGATGTAGATATGGGGGGGGGGGGGGGGGGCAGCAAACTTGTGTAACTAAATGATTTGTGTTGATTTATTAAGGGGAGCTATGTCAGGGAATTGAGAAGAAACGTGCCCCCTGTCATGTCTTTTTTCTTTTTCTTTTTCCTTCTTGGTGTTGTATGCAGTGTTTTTTTACTTACCTTACCTCATCTTGGATTTGAGTATGTCAGTACATCTTGGATTTGAGTGATACTAAGAATTGTTAAAGGGGGATAGCAATTTCTTTACCACCAAAAAATGCTATTAAAATTTTATTTTATTTTTTTTTTGAACTTTTTATAGACTATTTAATTTAATTGTTGAGCTAGTATTTTATTGACCAATATAGTGCATTCAAACTATGAGCTCTCATTAGCCCAGCTATTGTCATTCTTAAAATGCAGAATCTTCATTTGATATGGTTTTGCATGTCATTGAAAAAAAAAATCTAAAAGATGGTCAATAATATGAGGAAGTGAGGTCCATCTAGCCCCGAAGTTGGGCGCTATCCATTAAATTTATTATTATTATTAAATAAGTAATCAAATTTCAATAAAAATTAAAAGCAAATTTAAAGTTCTAAAAAAAAAAAAAAAGATATCGTTTCTCAATTACATTTCGAAAGTCATTAATCACGTTACTCACAATTACATCTAAAAAAGTCATTAATCAAATGATTCAACTAGAGGTATACATGCAGGCGAATATTTACCATCTGCATCCGCTATTCGCAAATATCTGTTATCCACTATCCTGCACACACAGATATGGTTCTCAAAAATCAATATCCGTATATGTGAATGTGGTAACGATTTTAAAGTATGCAGATGCAGTTATTAACCACATTAGCATATCCTTTATATATAATATATATTCTATATATATTATATTTAATAAATTAACCAAAAGGATGTCGTTTTGATGTTTAATAGCAATAATGTCGTTTCGGATTAGGTAGAAATTATGCTTACATTGATTTGATTGGTTGTGTTACTTTCTCGTGTAACACTTAATATGTGTATAACGAATAATAACCTTATTTAATGACCACATGGATGCGAATATTTAAAAGTGTTATCCACATTTTGCAGATACAGCAGCAAATATTACAAATAACAACATCCGCATCTACACCACAACCCTAGACTCAACAACATCAGTTACAATGTCTTGATAAAGAAGACGTAAGCAATTGCAACATCAGAAATTCAGAATCAAAACGACACACAGCTTATCTAGAGCATCCACGTCCAATATTTCAACCCTGTTTTTTTTTTTTTTTTTTTTTTTTTCTCAAGATTCGATTTACTCTTTTGATGGCACCATTTGCAACATATGTTCGATGTACAAAGAAACAAAGATTAAATTGTAAAAAAAAAAATAAAATAAAATAATATGAAAAATATGCAGCATTTTGGATCCTAGAACCTTTTAGCCAAATTTTAGACCACCTCCTGGCATGCCAAGTGTTGTCACTCACCAATAAAAGTTACTCCAAGAAGAGGATATGCTGATCTCAACCCCAGAGCTCATATTAACAACAAAAGATTTCTTCAGTGATCATTGCCTCTTATTCTCTTCCCCATCATCATCTTCTTGTTCGAAAATGGCATTTGTTTCAACATTCTTCTCTAGCTTGACTAAACTGAGGTCACCCTCCTTCCCCCTGGTTAGGGATTGAGCTTCTTCATCATCAGATTCTTCTCCCACTTCCTCAGAGTAAGCATACCTGTGTATAGTTCGAAGTTAAAGTCAAAATAAGAGTGTAGATGGCAAAGGATGTCTACACCTCCCAGTTCTCCCCAATTCTTCATCATCAGATCCTTCTCCCAGTTCTTGTGATGCTTATTTAGGAGTAGGCAGCTTACACATGCAAGTTCAGATTACTATATACTCCTTTAGAAAATATTAATGTAAATTTGAACTCCAAAACATACCCAGATCGTCCCTTCACAAAGGATGTCTTACCAGGCTGCCTAAAGTTGAAAAAAGAAGAAAAATTGGAAGAAAAGGAAAAGAAACACCGTCTTTTATTACTTGACAATACTACCATTCGGTTACATAGGTTGAAATAGAAGAGTAAACCAAGCTATTATAGAAATATACTTATTGCAGATTACAATAAAAAATAATGGGATAAAATCAGGACAATAAAATTAAATCATGGAGAATAAATCATATCAGCAGCATATCAGAAGTTTCCTTCCTCAACACCTAAGGGGAAGATTTCCGAGTTTTCAGTGTGTTTAGATTTGGTATTAAATATAAGGGTAAAATTTTGTCTCAAATGACCTTCTTGAGAAAGGCAATTCAAAACTTAGAGACAAGAAGAAATTTTGAAAAATGTTTTCATAGCTTTCTTCAGCAGACACTGTCTCAAACAATAGTTCTACATCAGAAATCCCAATTTAAAAGAGGACCATCTTGTTGACTATATAGGTTTTTGCAGATTATAACGTACCGTTGAGAGCTCTGAGATGGGGCCCAGAGATAGCAGATCACAGAAAGCAATGCAAATGCAAGAATGTCCCAAAAAGCAGTGATGATCCAAGCACTCCGCCATCGCTCATTGAATGGATCTGTTGCTTTAAAGTAAACCTGTTGGAGCCAGCATATCAGGTCAATAACACTCGTTCAAAATGTACTCGCACAATCACATGTTGAAGAAGAGTAATAAAGCAATTATTTCATAAGAAAATAAACAAGGGTAAAGAAGCAGAAGTTCTTGCAAAAGAAAAAAAAAATAAAAAATCAAACATAAATGGATTCAGATAAAGGAGATTCAAAAACACAGACAGCGGACACCCAAAAAAGTAAAAAAGTAAAAAGACTCTTAAAACATTCCTCGAGTAATGCCCCTTTTAAGCCAATAAACCCAGCTTTAGGTTTGCAGAACAAGAAACCTAGCACTCGATTTGTGTGCAATTTTCAAATAAAGATAAACTGGAGAAAAGAAAAGGAAGGAGCAGAAGGTATTGTTTTCCACTGTTTCTTAATATGTTTTCTCTCTCTCCATGACAAAGCGAACATTCAGAAAATAAAATTCAAATTATTTCCCTTCTTTTCTTGTCTCTGAAGGTCAAGCATAGTCTAGGAGATGATGATTTTCCAATTTGTAGCAAGGACAAAAGCTTGCCAAAGGACTTAAGAGTTCATAATCACCCAAAGTGCTACATTGCAGTAGTCATTCTCCTATCAAGAATGCCTTCAACATTACCTAGAAGCACGCGGCAATAGATGACGGGTTCCAGAGAACAACAGGTCTATATGGCAAGCTGAATTAGGTTGCCATGATTTCTACCGGAAGGCTGACTGCTCAGGTATGTTGGGCATACTTCACAATCTGGTGTGTTATTAAGATCCTTCTAGAAAACTTGGGTGCATAAGCAACCATATCGAGGTGGCATTCCATCTATCAATGACTTGATGGTAGGAGTAGCATGTGACGTGGAAGGCTTTTCTGCTCCTCTAACCCCAATTTTCAAAATCACTGAACTATTTAGACAGCTTTGTACTAAATTCCATGACATCTCAACAACAGAAAAGAAGTAAAGGAACAAATTAATAAATGGCCAAAGATGAAGTAAATTTCACCAGCAATGAAGAACTAAACCTCCACAACAAAGACAGTCCATCCAAAAGGGGCAAATTTCAGAGGAGGCCCACAGTCTTCTCATCTGAAGCATACTAACAAGCACTTAAAACTGTTTGAGAACAGTTATCAAAGGACTTCCCTTGAAAAAAAAGAATAGCTTATGCAAGCAAGACCATCTTGGAAAGCAAACTATCAATGAGATGAGGAAACTCAAAAGCAAGTTGAGCAATCTATAGTCATATGTTACGGACCTCCGTAACGGCGATGGACGGTGGATAATTGGGATGGAGGGTGCGTGTGATAGTAGGGTATTCGAGGTACCCTAGGCCTCCTAATGTTAGGATTATTCAAGAAACCCTAAAAAACTCCTAATCAACTACGAGAGCTGAATTATAATATTTCTTCTTCATATCATTTCATTCTTCAATACCCTATTTATAGGGTTACAAAGCTGGAATTACGGGACGATAATTAAATAAATATTACAAACCCTAAATAATAAATATTAATTCTAAAGGGAGACAAATCCCTTATTTTTCTATTAGAGATATTGCTTTATAAGCAATACTCTTTATTTACCTAATAATAATAATAATCTACGACTCTTTCCTTATTTAAAAACCTAACCTAATTATTCTATTAAAGAAGGCATAAATATATTTCCTACAATACCCTTAGCACATACCCTAGGTACGTAACATCATAACTCTTTGAGGGTATCAAGGATCAAGGTTCCATAGGTGAAAGATGTCAACTTGTTAAACTATGCAAGAACAGATCTTTTGCTTTTTGGGGGGCTGTAAATTTCTTATCTGAGTTAACCACCGTAATAGTCCACTCAAAAGGCTGAAGAAAAGTAATGCGAATATGGAATTTCAAACCAACCTCAAGCAATCATCAGATTCAAAACTTCTTTGCTTTCATCCGCTTTTCCAGTAATCTAATGGATATAATAGTGTCTCCCAGATTGAGAAAAATGAAAAGACAAAGAAATAGGTGATAAGATTCACATATGAAATTGGATTTGATAAATTTAGAGCATTTTTTTTTTCCTTAGAAAGATGAAAGCAAAAATGCAACAGACAAAAGGGGTAAAGGCCAAATCATGCAAGATCTAATTCACTATGGAAAAGGAAAATATCAAACAAGAAGAAGACAGACTTAACAAATCCTACAAAATACATTGCAGAAGATTTTCCTGAAGCTGCATGGCACAAAATCAAAATTTAAATTTAGAATATGGAAGCAGAAGTTTAATCTTCTCTTTCCACATAAATCAAATAATAACAGTTTCACACCATCATACAAATATTGAAGAAAAATACATTTCCATCCCTTTCCCTTCCCTTCCTCCCCTCTCTTTTTTCCTTTCTTTCCCCTTCTCCCCTTAAGTTCCTAAACATAGTCAAAGAAATTAGCTTGTGGGCATCACAACCTCATTCACAAGTTTTTTTTTTTTGATAGGTAATAGCAATTTATTGAAAAGCGCTAAGGGGCGCAACCCTTATACACGGGAAGTATACAAGAGAGCCCTTAAGCGGGTCGAACAGAAAGTAAATTTAAGAAGTCTACAAAAGTAAAGACACTCAAACTACGATATGGCGCTATCCACCTCATTCACAAGTAATCTCAACCATAGGAAATTCCGCAGCAGAGAATTATCATAAAATCACAGTCTATGCAGAAGTAAAGCTCTATATACCACCAGAATTCTTTCTCACTGCATTTTAACATGATATTCTCAAGGAAAAACAAATTCTCGGGAAGCAAAATTTATACATGAAGTGTAGCAAAATGTGATTTCTATAAAATTGTATTCATTTAACATTCCCCCTCGAAACACACACAATCATAACAATTCCACATGCAGTAAACAAGCACTTGAATTGACAAAGTATATTAAATCAACGTCAACTTGTATAAAAACCATACCTCATATCCTATCCAAGCGACTGAGGCAACTACTGTCACTGCTAATGCATTTGAGAACTTCCTATATATATCCAACTTAACAGAACTCCTTTTTGCCTGGACAGAAATTATATTAGTTTCTGAAAGTTATACTGTATCAAAGCAAAATCATGTAAGTTGTACAGGAAAATACAAAAGTAGTGTTAATTGTGATCAAGTCAGAAGAAATTAAGCAACGGAATAGAAACATATCACTGTAAAAATATGATACCTGTAACTGCTCAAGTGTTCTTGAAAGAGATGTAAAAATCCATAGTATCAAAAATGCGTCCAGGAAAGCATCAGGAAGAACTAAAAGGAGCCTTGCTCTTCCTGATATGTCGTTGATGGTCCCCACATACTCAGTAATATCCAGCAACTCCGATGCCAAAAAGTAAGTTATTCCAAGAAGAAGCACCTTTGAGGTAAGACCACCAAGAGTGGGCCGCACAACGCCATAACCCATCGAAACAGAGAGAATAAGAAGGCGCGAAAGTGTTTTCCTAACAGCTCCAACTGTTACAACCCAAGTTGTAACTACAACTGGCCTCATTCCTGTACTGTCAAAATTTACATACTCAAGATACCAAAGAATCATCTCAAACAATCCAAGACCAATGACAGCTGTGATGCAATGCTGAAGTTGCAGTATATCCTTCCAAAATCTCACATACTGAGAGAACCAAATGACACTAAGAAACAGATAAGCAAGTGACATAAACACATAAAACTTCATCAATGGGGCCATCCTACCAGGTAAATAACCATCAGGATTTTTCCATGTTGTTTTCCCACTCATTATTAGCCCCTTGAGTTTTGGATCACATGCTACAAAAAACAAGTTATACATTCCAGTCTTTGTGATAGGAACCTCCTTGTAAGCCATTTTTGTATGTAAATAGTTCCCACCAAACTGTACATTTAAAACAACGGGCCAGTTAATATTTGTTGCAGAAGGTCTCCTAATGACTTCACCTTGTTTACAACCTTCCAATTTAGCAAGATCAGGAGTGCAGCATATAGCTCTCTGGCCACCATAAGCAGAACCACCTATATTATTACGATCAGCTGCCTCAAAAATTATTACTTGTACCAACCCAGTACTATGCTCCATGTCTGAATGCTGGTCAGCAACAGCCTTGCTCCTCCAGAAGGTTATATTCTCAAATCTATCCCAGTTGAAAATTTCAGAGATTTGCACTTACAGTGATAACAAATAGCTTAATGAGTAAAAAGAAAGCAATGGCATATATGCATAAACCTTTTGAACACATGGCCTAATACAAGAGCATATATGTTTTTACACCCAGTTCTTGGCCATATCACCACATAGAACCGAATACATTTTTTTTTAATAAGACATAGAACCGAATACATCAAACTTTCTCTAATTGCTTACATTCATAGATACCAAATCTTAATGATGTTAACATGCATGTATCATGTATGTAGAAAGGAAACTAAAAATCTAAACAAGATGCTATATCTAGTTATCAACTTTGATCGTCACAACCGGTTCTCTTTTAGTTCCTTTCACTCTGAAATTTTGAAGAATCCATTCAATTGCTGGGAGAAAGAAAAAAAAAAAAAAAAAAAAAAAAACTCTTAAGATCATGGAAAAGAAAAAGTATGGTGTCTTGCTAGTCATTTTTCATGGCAAATTTAAAGACTCACAAACATAGCCTGAAATTGGATAATGAAAAACCAAGGTTGAAAAAAGAAATTCTAGTTCCTAAAGGATAAGAGTTTACATCCTTAAGGGAACTCCTCTCTATCCCTTTCAACTAGTGCATCAATCCTATTCACTTGTTCCTCAAACTCAAGAACCCAACTTCTACTTTTTGTGTAACCTCTTTCACATAATGAATTAAATGAAAGGGAATAGTAGAATCACCAAACAAGAGATGGAGAAGAATAAAAGACAAACTGAGTAGGAGGGGTAAGAGAGGGGCAAGGTAGTCTCTCTCTCGTTCATAAAAAGAACAAAGAATTTTTATTTATTTATTTTTTATAAATTATGTTTATTCATTCAAAAGCGTAGAGGGGAGCAACCTAAGTACACAGAATGTATACAAGAGAACCCCTAATCCATAGAGAAAGAAGAATATAAATCTACAAATTCAGAAAAAGTAGATACAGGCGAAGTATTTCAAGCCACTCTCCATATATTGTAGCACCAACTTCTTCAAATCAAGCAAACCATTCTTACAATCTTCAAAACTGCATGCATTCAGCTCTCGCCAAAGACACCACATCAAACACAATGGAGTCATTCTCTATAAGTGCAACGCATTATAATTGCCCAACTATCCCCACCAACTTCCCAATAGCTCACTCACCCTATGAGACATAACCCAAGCAACACCAAAAAGCTGAAGAAACGCACTCCACATATCTGTGGCAACCTCACAATGAAGGAATAAGTGATCGATAAATTCTCCACAAGTCTTACACATACAACACCACTCCAACTCAATAATATTCTTCCTACGTAAACTATCCAAAGTTAAGATTTTTCCTAGAGCTGCCATCCACACAAAAATGTCACTCTTGGAGGAACCTTAACTTTCCAAATACTCTTCCAAGAAAAATTTGATTGTACAGGAGTAGGCAATACCTGATAGTAAGACTTCACTTCAAAGGACTTTCTTTTCGATGGGATCCAACAAAATTGTATCCTCGCTTCCATTCCTTATTTTTTGAAAGTACAGCATTTCAAAGAATCAAGATACCACTTCCACCTCCCAATCATACATAAGTCGAATAAACAGAATATTCCAATGAATGTGACCATTTTGGATATGCATATTCTTCTCCATCCACGTATCCTTACCACATGCAATAGTGAACAACTCTGGAAAGAGGACCTTCAACGGCAGTTTCTCAAACCACACATCATGCCAAAACAACACTTTAGAACCATCACCTACCTACCATACTTATCTACCCAAACCCTCCTATAAAGCTTTAGTTTTATAGGAGGTTGATAGGGTGGTGTGGAATCTTTCCAAGAGGAGAAATTTTGAAGTGAAGACTTTCTACAAAGCTTTAGTTTGTCACGAGGCAGCCTCTTTTCCTTGGAAGGGTATATGGCGTGTTAAAGCTCCGAAGCAGGTGGCGTTCTTTGTTTGGACAGGGGCTTTAGGAAAGATCTTAACTCATGACAATTTACGTAGGCGTGGTATTGTGGTGGTAGAGTGGTGTGTTATGTGTAAGAAGCATGGGGAGTCTGTTGATCACCTTCTTCTTCATTGTGATGTGGCACGGGTTGTTTGGAGTTTTTTTTATAGCTTGTTTGGGGTGGAGTGGGTTATGCCTAGTAGTGTCTTAGATTTATTGACTGGTTGGGGCACTTTGCTGGGTCGTGGTCCTGTTTTCCGTATTTGAAAGCAGATTCCTTTATGTGTTTTGTGGGGCTTGTGGCGTGAGAGAAATTCTAGACTTTTTGAGGATGTGGAGGTTTCGGTTGGGGCTCTTTGTATAAATGTGTTTAATATGTTATATCTTTGGGTGTCGGCGCGTAGCCCGGGTAGTATGTTGTTCGCTAACTTTTTACTTTCTTGTTCTTTTATTTCCTCTGTATAGGGGCACTTTTGTATACTTCCTGTGTAGTAGGGTTGCGCCCCTCTGCGCTTTTTAATGAATTCTTACTTATCAAAAAAAAAATAGGAGTCTATTGTATTATTAAAACATCAAGAGAAATAAGAGGAAAATGTAGCACTTTGGGCTTTATCCTGTGAACGTAGGTCATAGACTGAACCACGTAAAATCTCTTCTCTTTTTTTTATTATTCCGCTTTATCTTATTTTAACGTTATGTTTTCTTTCATGATATCAGAGCTATAGGCTAACGCCAGTGTTCGATCCAATGGTCCTGTGAAATTTATCGTTTTCTTGTATTTCATTTTTCTCTTGATAGTCATTATTTTGCAGATCCCTCACCATAGATCTTGCATAGTATTGACCAAAAACAAAAAAAAAAAAAAAAACAAAAAACCAGAAATCTCACTTCCCCACAGATGTCTCTTCTTTTTGTATTGTTGTTCTTTTTTTATTATTATTCTTTTGGTTTGTCTCTTTTTTTTTTTGCCAAAAAAAAAAAAAATGTTCTCAAGTTTTCTTTTCCTTTTCGTACTGTTCCTGTGGAAAAGAGACTCAAGTTTTCTCTTCTTTTTGTACTGACCAGCCCCACCCTTATACATTTCCACGCTCCCACTCCATAAGGTCCCCTACCTCCTTGGAACACCAACGACCCCTCATACTACCATATTTAATATACAACAACTTCCTCCATAACCACTTACCCAGCAAGGCTAGATTAAACTGAAGCATGCTTCTCACCCCTAACCCCCCCTGAATTTCTTCGGCGTACATACCTTTGACCAATTTGCCAGGTGAAACTTAAATTCATCACCAATACCTCCCCAAAAAAAGTCTCTCTGGAGTTTTTCCAGTCGATTAGCCACTCCCATTGGAATAGGAAAGAGGGACAAATAATATGTGGATAAATTAGAAAGCGTGCTTTTGATCAATGTTAACCTACCACCCTTTGATAAATACAACCTCTTCCAATCCACCAATATGTTCTCCATCTTCTCAATAATACTACTCCAAATAGTGGAGGCCTTATAATGAGCACCCGAAGGAAAACCAAAATACTTTATTGACAACAAAGCCACACCACACCCAAGAATGCTAGCCAAGCCCTCCACATCCCCTACCGGAACAATCTCAGACTTAGACAAATTTATTTTCAGCCCCGAAATCGCTTCGAAACAAAGCAACAAGCATCTTAAGTTTCGGAATTGTTCGACACTAGGTTCACAAAAAAGTAACGTGCCATCTGCAAATAACAAATGTGACATTATCATTTCCTCCTGATTTCTCGAACCCACAGAGAATCCAGAAAGAAGCTCGCTCTGTATCGTTGCAAACATCATCCTGCTAAAAGCCTCCATCACCACCACAAACAATTAAAATAAAGGAGACAAATGATCCCCCTGTCGTAGTCCTCGTGAAGTCGACCCATTAATGATAATGGAAAAATGGATCATAGAAATGCAATGAGCTATCCAACCTTGCCATCTCTCCCCAAAGCCACATCTCTCCAACAAATATAAGAGAAACTCATAATTCACCTGATCATATGCCTTCTCCAAATCCAATTTACATAAAAATACCCAGTGCCCCAAAACAAAGCCAACTATCCAAACATTCATTAGCCACCAAAACATAATCCAAAATTTGTCTACCCTTGATAAACACAACCTGAGAATGTGAAACAATCTTTCCCAAAACTGACTTCAACCTATTGGCCAAGACTTTCGAAATAATTTTGTATACCCCACCTATTAAACTAATAGAGCGAAAATCTTTAACCTCCGCCACTCTAGATTTCTTCGAAATAAGCGATACAAGCATAGCAATAAAACTCTTTCAAAATTTTCCACTATTGTGGAACTCCTTAAGAACCACCATTATGTCCTCCTTTATCACCTTCCCAACACTTTTGGAAAAACGCCATAGTAAATCCGTCAAGTCTTGGCGCCTTATCTCCATTGAAATTCCATACCACCTCCCACACTTCACATTCCTAAAACTCTCTTTCCATCCAAATTCTTTCCCCATCATCAATGGAAATAAATGATAAAGCATCCACCTTTGGTCCCCACTGATATTGCTCACAATACAACTTCTTATAGAAGTTCACAATGTGATCCTATATAAATGTTGCCTCATCTGTCATGTTCCCATCCACCACTAAGGATTCAATCGAATTATTTCGCCTGTGAGACTTTGCCAAGCGATGGAAGAACTTTGTATTGTTGTCGCCCTCTTTCAACCACAAGGCCCTTGATTTTTGTCTCCAACTCAATTGTTCAAGATATATACTTCGCTCCAAATTGCTAGAATATTCTTCTCGCTTAAGATTTTCATCCTCCGTTAAAGATCTCACCTCTGCAATCATATCTAGCTCACAAAAACCCTTCTCCATCTCCTTCTGCTTCCATACATTCCCAAATACCCCATTCCATTTTTTCAAATCAGCTTTCAATGCTTTCAACTTCTGTGCCAACACGTGACTCGACGTACCCTCATAGATGTAAGATCTCGACCACGTCTTGACCTGATCCACAAAACCCTTTGCTTGCAACCACATATTTTCAAATTTAAAAGACCTCCTACCCCGACTCCCCACTCCAAAATCCAACAACAGGAGGAAATGATCAAATAGTAACCAAGGAAGCTGTCTTTGAGTTACAAATCCATCCAAAAATTGCAGGATTATGTAGGATGGTCGTCTTTTCTTTGGAAAATGATACAAATCCATTCCCTACCCATCTCATTTTCGAACTCACCATTGGATTTGTGTGACCTACATGGAGTCCCACAAATCCAATGGTGGATTTGAAAATTGGTTGTATGGAAATTGGTAGGAGATGGATGTCTAACATGACCCCGGCAAAAGACCAAGTCCGTTTCTGTTAATTTATCACAAATTTTAAGATTCTGAATCTTATTTTCCATTTCTACAATTAGGAGAAACAAGAAACTAATGTGTAAAAAAGGTAAAAGAAAAGCGACGCACAAAATCGCATCTACCCAATTAGCTTCATCATCCTATCAATGTAACTCAGATTGATATCTAAAGAGCCGTAGATGTCTTCTTGTTCATTAGTCATCTCTGTCTGTTGTAGAATCCATAGAATGAAATAAGAATAAAAGACGGGCTTCTAGGCCCAAAGGCCCCAAACAGTTCATATATTCTACTTCCTTCAATTTCTCAGCAACCGAACCAAACCAATAAAAAACCCAAGAAATGAACGCACTGTAACCTCAGATCTACCCAGTTTCCCCAAGATGTCATCTTCAAGCCACATATTCAGAAATGCAGTATCACTCGCTTCAATCCAAGTCACCACCACACCGTGCATAAACAAGGAAAAAAAATACTATAGATATTAACCATGAATGAGAGAGAAAGAGACATAAGAGTACCGGATATAAGAATGACCATCGTGGATCGATGAAGCGACGGAGTTGTCTAAGGTGAGAGACGCAAAGATGCCTTCGCTGCCACCGGAGAGAAGGTAAGCATTGCCGACTTCCCTGAAGGGTTCGTTGTCGTAGAGGTGGATTGAGGCATTGGTGGTGCTGATTACAATGGCTGAGAATAGGAGAGAAACGGCCACCAAGAGCTCCGGAAAGCCACTTCTTTGAATTGCTCCTGAAAAATCCATGCCCTGCGAGAGAGAGGGAATGGATCGGCGGGTGTGCAGGGAGAGACTAAGCGAGAAACAATATCGCTGTCGGTGGGAGGGAAGTCAGTGTCAGTGTGTACTGTATCACGATCCGCGCGTAACTAGCACGCGAAGTCGGAGAAGAAGAGTCTTTTGCAAGGCTTTCAGTATTTTGCCAAAAAAAAAAAAGGTCAAATACTTTTTTGCCCCTTAAATTTTAATAATTTTTTTTTTGTTTTTTGGTTTCACCTTCAATTATAAGTGGTACCTCACTTATGGCTATATACCCAAATAGTATCTCCATCAATCAGCCGTTAAAAAAAAAAAAAATCAATGTCACAACCATGCTCCCCCTTTAAAACAAGACACATATCCTTAGTGCCACGTAATTTGTTTCACTAACTGATGGGTATTACAAGACTTTGTCACATCATTTTTTTATCCACATCATACGGTAAAATTTGAGAGAGAAAAAAATTCCTGATTTTCCCCCTTTTTCCCTTGGTAACATTTCACACTAAGTTTTTAAAATCCGCTACAATCATCCAAACTGTTTGTCTTCTCGCAAAATTTCCCCCAAAGAACTCAAATCTACAATTCTACTACTTGACCAAAGACTATATCAAAAGAGCTAGATGAAGAGGGTGTTGAGTGTAATGACTTGATAAGTTTAGATGATAAAGATGATGGTGAAAGGTCACCCAGACATGTTAAAAGAAGGTATCCGAAGTGGAAAGAATTGCAGCACGTGAAAAGACAAGGTTGAATTAGTAGTAGGGTTGAAGTTTAGGGAACCCTATCAATTTAAGGAGACACTTAAGCTATATGCAATTCAAAATTCTTTTGATTCAATTACATGCACAATGAGAAGAAGCAGGTATTTGTGTTGTGTAAGAAAAATTGTAGTTAGAGAATACATGCGTCGTGCACTCCTAATAGGAAGTATTTCCATATCAAGACTTTAGTTGATGTCCATAATTGTGGGAGTTGTTGGTACAATTTTCGGTATGGTGACGTGTCGCCTGGTGATTCGCTTCCTCCCTCAAACCGAACTACCTCGATCCCTGCAAAATAACAAACGACTAGTCGGGGGTGCCGACTACGCCCACTCCGATGCCTAAGTCAGTTCAAATCAATTTCCTGGAGAGTATCTGTAATCTCAAAAGCTCAGAGAATATATATCGTATTTAATACCTGGCGTAGTGGTCTTATTTATAGGCTTGTAGTTGCAGTTCTATTGGGATTCTCGAAGCCCAGTTGAACTAGGAGTTTGAGTCCTAGTCTATTCGAATCTTAACCTTATCTTCAGGAATTTGAATAAGGCTACAGAGTCCAAATTGGATAGCACTCATGCCTCTTCAATCTTAATTCCACGTTATTAGCAGTCTTATCCCGTTGATTATGGGATAGAGGCTTATCCCTGGTCTTCCGGGATACTAGTCTTATCTCACTCTAAGACAATTGTAGTATACTTTGACCAACCCCTCGAGATGATAATATCCGAGACATGTTCGCTCCGATCGGACTAGGAGATCTCGGAATAATATCGCACCGTAACAGGGTTGTAGAAAGTCCAAGGTGTTACCATACCGAGGCAATCTTTTTATACCGGGTTGTGATGAAAACTTCCTGGACGGTATCGTAGCTTCTGTCAATCCTCCGAGGCATAAATATCCGAGATATGTTCGCTCCGATCGGACTAGGAGATCTCGAGATATTTCTTACCATTACTGAACTCAATAGGACCGAGGTGTCATCATACCTAGACGATCTTCTTCTACTGGGTCGTAACAAATGTCCGAGATGTTCCAAGATTAGGATCCACATGTCCTCGGGGTTAATTTTATCCCCAATAGTTACCCCCCTAATTCTCTAATTTCAAAAATAAAATTGAAATTAAGGGAATTATTTGTTGTCTGTGAACCTGTACTCTGCTATTACTTTTGTCATAAATGGCGCGTCTTTTCAAAAGTTTGAATGTTTGAACCTTACCGCTTCTTTTTCTTCTAATGATGTAAGCCCTGACGCCGCGCTATTCCTCTATAATCATGACGCGATATTCTCGAGGTTGTGTCATTTAATTTCTGGATCTGAAACGTACGCCCCTTCGGTTTTCGGAGATACTGAAATGATGGCGCCTCTTTATATTTCAGACGCGTGGGGGAGTATTTAATGTTTAGACTACTTTCACTATTCATCCTTTGACATATTTTCATACTCTTTCTTTATCCTCCATTGTCGCCATCTTCTTGAGTTTCTTTTCTTTCTCTGAAACTTCTATTCGTCCTTTCTCTCTCTGAAATGGCTCCCAAGAAAGTTTCCTCAAATATTCCCCCTAGCCTCGGGTTTGAACCAAAAGGTCTAACGGCCACGTAGACCTTTCTCCCCTGGAGAGCAGGGTGGAAACCGCCCTCTTTGAAAGGCATGAGGGTGTTCTACCGCTGAATTACGACATTCCTCCGACGGTGAGGATGTTCTATCAAACACCTGGGGCTCAACTTATTTATGGCAGCGACATCACTCTGTTTGAAATGATGTTTCTGGCCGGACTCTGGCTACCCTTCCCGGAGATTGCCCGGGACTTCGTCCTCTTTCTGATGGTTGCTCCTAGTCAGATCATGCCCAACACCTGGAGATATCTATTCCCTTCGTACATCCTTTGGAGGCTTGTATTGAAGAAGGAGATGAAGATTCTTCAATTCTTGAACATTTATAGGCCGAGGCAGACTTCAGAGGGAATGATCGAATTGTGTGTCCTTCACCCCCTATATTCATCAAACTTAAGAGCAGGTTGACAAACAACAAGTTCTGGGAGCAACAGTTCTTTCGAGTCTCTGGGGAATGGGAATGCCCCGAAGGTATCTTTTGCCCGAGAACCGTAGGATGTCTCGGTCCTGGCAATTGTTGCGGCCTGACCAAAGTGAAACCCATTCAATTAGCATATCCGACCGGGAAGATGTCATGAAGATAAGCGACTAGTCTGCAGTTAGGGTTAAGGCTAAGAAGTTTGAGGAAGTTGATTTTGACAATCTTGTGACCGAGGAGAATTTGAGGCAATTTCTTGGATACAATATTCTGAGGGACAAGAAGATGATCACCAAAAGAGGACCTGTCAAGAAAAGAAGTGATGCACCTCCATCTCCGAGGCCTGTCATTAAGAAGAGACCTTTTGGCAGAGCTGAAGAAATTCATGAGGATGTTCCTTTGAGGAAGAAGCGGAACATCCATCTGGCCACCTCAGGTGTGAAGAGAACTCCTCCGAGGGTGTCCATGGCTAGAACCAACACCGAAGAGGGATCAGCGAGCTTTTGGGGTTTTGTTCCGAAAGTCTCCCTTACACAAGGAGCTGGCTCTTTGCCCCCTTTTGTCCTAAGAGATGAGTCTGGCTCCAAGGCGTCGTACCGGGGCCCAGATACTCCTCTTGAGGAAACCAATGCCGGAGCCTCCACAGTAACAAGTCCGGTGCCAGAGAGATCTGAAGAGCCTGCGAACCGATACCTGAGGCCCATAACGTGCAAGTCACGCGTCGGGTGAAGCACCGGGCGAGGAAAAAGAAATTTGGTGCCCGAGATTGTCTGGTCGAAATAATTTCAGAGGCTGAACGGATGTGGGGTAGACCTGTCATAAGGCCTTCTGATGCCGAGGAGGTACGGCAAGAGTCTGCCCCTTCGGGTGAAGAATCTGTTGAAGAGAGGGGTGAGGATGTTAGCACCCCCCAAGATGAAGTTTTTGTCGAAGACACTGTGGAAGAAGATACTCCTCGGACTCCTTCATCAGAGCGTCCAGGAACTCCCCCACCCCCCAGTTATGACTGCGAAATGGGGAATGCCACCCCTCAAGAATCATACACAGCTCTTGATCAGACCGAAGCCCAAATGGGAACACCCGAGAGGGTAAATACCGAAGAGCCAGGAAGTTCTCAGCAAGCGGGTGTTCAGGATACACCAGGTGCTGGTCTTGAAGTACGGAGCGTGAATCAATCCGAAGCAAGCCAACATCTCGGAGCGCCTGAAGGATCTAGGGTCAATACCGAGGCCACCACTCCGGAGGCAGATCTGCATCCTGATGCTTCTGATAGGAATAGATCCCATACTGAGGCCAGCACTTCTGAATTAAGGCCTAATGAGTCTGAGGCAGCCCCTAATATGGAAGCTGCTCCTTCTGTGGGCCCTAGCTCTTCTTCTAGACTTATAGCGGCCTTTGAAGTCTTGGGCAGAGGCCTTCTTGGTCATCCGATGGAGGCCATAAAAAATCTAATCCCCGAAGGGTTCCTGGGAAATGCAGGGGCTTCCTCTCCCAAGAAAATTGCTCAAGGCATTCTTATTTCCCATTACCAGGTGAGTTTCCGAAAACACACTTTTGTTTTAACCAATTTTTAGCATTTTATTCTAAATTTGCCTACCTTCCTCTTTATAGCTTCTGGTGAAGATGACAGCCCTCTGGGAAAGATATGAAAATCGTCAAGTGCAGCCTACTGCTCCAGCTCCCGAAGTACAAGCTCGGCTCTCAGCAATAGAGAAAGGAAGTAGCAACTTTGAAAGCTCTCCTTCGGTCCAGGGACGAAGAGCTCGCTTCCCGGGACTTGATTATATCCGAGGAGCCCTCCGCTACATCTCGGTTAAAAAAGGAAGTGTTTGAGGCAAATGAGCGGTATACTCGCTCTGTTGCAAATCTTTCTGCTAAACTTGATCGTGCCGATCAACTAGCTTCTTGCCTGCAAGCCGTGCAAAATGAATGCTCCGAAGCGTGCAAGAATGCTGAAAATGATGAAGCCAAAAAGGAGAAGCTGAAGGCCGAGGTTGAAAGGCTCGAGGCCGAAAGAGACAAAGCTGTCAAGGCACAGGACCGTTCGGAGAGTCTTTTGATCAGACTTAGGGCTAGATATGATGCGGGCCAAGCGAAACTGAAGCGCTATCTAAAGCAGCTAAGCTATATGCCATTTCTTCGAGACCAGAGCTGGGCTCGGGGATTCAACTGGGGGTTCGAAAACTTTCAAACTTTGGTGACGAACCCTAAATATAAGTTCGACCCCGAAACTGTTGGGTCGCATCTAGTAGGATTTCCTGACGAAGCAGTCCAAGAAATGGAAGACTTCGGTAAAGAATTTATGCCAGATGTTCCGAGTTGGGGTGCTGACACACCGGATCCCCGAGAGGATCCTCTTGAAGAAGTTGCAGGTTAAGGGTTGTTCCCCGGGCCTGAATATTTCCTTCTTTCTTTCTGAAATCTTTGTAACCTGTAAAAGATTTTATATATCTCACTAAAATGAAATCACTGAATTGAAATCTTAACCTTTCAATTTCCTTATCTCTGAATTTAGATGATCCATATTTATAGCATCTGGAGACCCCCGACTGAGGGGTTTCTTTTCTTGGTATCCTTTCCATAACACTTTCGGGTCTTCCGAGGAAAGGACTCGGGCCGATTCTATCTTGAATGTTCTTATCCCTCCGGAAACTTCCAATCTCGACGTGGTATCCTTTCCATAACAATTCGGGTCGTCCGAGGAAAGGATTCGGGCCAATTCTTAACCTTATCCCTTCGGAAACCCCCAACCGAGGGGTTTCTTCCCATTGAATCATTTCCATGACCCTTTCGGGTTGTCCGAGGAAAGGATTCGGGCTGATTCTTATCGGGATATCCTTAACTTTATCCCTTCGGAAACCCCCAACCGTGAGGTTTCAACCCTTTGTATCCTTTCCATGACCCTTTCGGGTTGTCCGAGGAAAGGATTCAGCGGATTCTTTTCTGGATATCCTTAGCCTTATCCCTTCGAAAACCCCCAATCGAGGGGTTTCTTCCCTTTGTATCCTTTCCATGACCCTTTCGGGTTGTCCGAGGAAAGGAATCGGGCGGATTCTAATCCTCATCCCTTTGGAAACCCCCAATCGAGGGGTTTCTTCCCATTAAATCCTTTCCATGACCCTTTCGGGTTGTCCGAGGAAAGGATTCGGGCGGATTCTTCCCTGAGCATCCCCTCATAACTCTCTCAAGTCGTTCGAGGGGAGGAGTCGGGTGGATGTTGATGTAGCTTGATCATCTTTGGAGAAGTTTGATGAAGAAGTGCTTTTACTCTGTTCCGGACTGCTGCTTTATTCTTAGCAAAGATCAATCCATAACTGGGGACTTTCTGTTCTTCCTTGCTCTCGGTGTCGGACTAACTGAGAAGTTTCTTGCCTTGATATCCTTCCCATAACCCTTTCGAGTCGTTCGAGGAAAGGAGTCGGGCAGAATCTTAACTTTATTCCTTTAGTAACCCCTAACCGAGGGGTTTCTTTCCATTGCATCCTTTCCATGACCCTTTCGGGTTGTCCGAGGAAAGGATGAGAGTGGATTCTTTTCTGGGTATCCCCCTATAACTCTTTCGAGTCGTTCGAGGGGGGAAGTCGGGCTATTTCATAATTTTTGAAATGAATTGGAAAGAGATCTTCTTTATTGAATATAAAATTGTGGAGAAAAAAAAATAATTACATATAATATTTCTTCAAGTGCTCGGCGTTCCATGATCTCGGGAGTATCTTCCCTGTCTCGGTCATCAGGCGATAAGCTCATTTTTGATGGCATCCTACTACCTTATAGGGACCTTCCCATTTGGGTGCCATTTTGCCTTCCGTTGGATCTTTTGTCATTAAGCTCACTTTCCTGAGTACCCAATCTCTGAGCTAAAACTTTTTAGGGACCACCAATTTATTGAAGTACCGAGCTGTTCGATTATGGTATGCTGCCCATGTAACTTGAGCGTCGTCTCTTTTCTCCTGTAAATGATCTAGATGTAACTTGGCCTTTTCGTCGTTGAGCCCAGGATTGTAGTAAGCTACACGAAAACTCGGGGATCCCACTTCGACTGGTATCACAGCCTCGGTCCCGTAGGTAAGTGAAAATGGTGTTTCACCTGTTGGAGTTCTTTTTGTGGTTTGGTACGACCAGAGCACCTCTGGAACATATTCAACCCATGCTCCTTTCTTCTTTTTGAGCTTTTTCTTCAATGTCCTTACCAGGGTCTTGTTTGTCGCCTCTACCTGCCCGTTCGCCTTTGGATAAAGTACCAAGGCATAATAGTTTCGGATACGAAGTTCTAAACACCACTTCCGTAATGGTTCACAGTCAAACTGCTTACCATTGTCTGTGACAAAAGCATGAGGGATCCCGAACCGACACACCACCGACTTCCAAAGGAAACTTGTGATATTTGTTATAGTTATAGCTGCTAATGCTTATGCTTCTGCCCATTTAGTAAAATAGTCTATAGCTACAACTAAGAACTTCCGACTCCCTTTCCCTACAGGCATTGGGCCGACAATATCTACCCCCCATTTCGCAAATGGCCATGGAGAAGTAAGGGGAGTAAGCTTCTCGGGACTTGTTTTCATAATTCTTGAGAACCTCTGGCATTTGTCACAATGCTTTACAAGAAGAGCTGAATCCTTACTAATCGTAGGCCAATAATAACCTGCTCGGATGGTCTTTTGTGGCAGCATTCTTCCTCCCGAATGGTTTCTGCAAACACCTTCATGGATTTCCTTAAGAACATAATCCGCCTCGGTCTTAGAGAGGCATTTGAGCAGGGGTTCGGAGTATCCCCTTTTATATAGTACTTCTCCAAGAAGGCAAAACCGTGTTGCTTGTATCTTTACCTTCCGAGCCGCAACCTTGTCTTCGGGTAGCAACCCATTTCTCAGAAACTGAATAATCTCTGTAGCCCATTCTGGTTCATTCGGCGTTGTATCTGCTTCCATAACGTTAATCTTCGGGGTTATCGATGGCTCGGTCAAAACGATAATCTACCGTCTAGACACTTCAATCTCTTCATCTGTTCCTGATGCAATCTTCGAGAATTCATATGCTCAGATATTTGCATCCCGAGGTATCTTTGTGATGACAACCCTTTCAAAATAAGATTGGAATTGGTGCACTTGTTCCAGATATCTGGCCATTCGATCTTCTTGTGCTTCAAATTGTCCTTGAACTTGGCCCACCACTACTTGAGAGTCACTTCGGATTTCAACATTAGTTGCTCCCATCTCTCGGGACAATGCCAAACCTGCTATTACGGCTTCATACTCGGCTTCATTATTCGTTGTGACAAAGTCCAGTTTTATAGCAAAACCGAACTCTTGACCTTCAGGATTCCTGAGGAGGACACCTACCCCGTTTCTGCCCCGTGCCAAGGAGCCATCCACATACACGACCCAGGTTAATTCTTTTGGAAGTTCTTCCGCTTTGGGGATGTTGCAAAATGCCACCAAGAAATCTGCCAGAACCTGTCCCTTGATAGCCGTCCGAGGATGAAACTCGATATCAAATTGTCCGAGTTCCACTGCCCAGTTGACTAACCTTCCCGAGAGATCAGGCTTTTGTAGAACCTTCTTCATCGGATACTCGGTTAAGACTCGAATAGCATGAGCCTGAAAGTATGGCCTCAATCTCCTGGCTGAGATAACCAAAGCGAACGCCAATTTTTTGATCCGGGGATATCTTTCCTCTGCTCCATGAAGTGCTTTACTAGTAAAGTAGACGGGTTTTTGAATAGCCGCATCTTCTTTGACTAGAGCCGAGCTTACCGCTGAGGGGGATACTGCCAGATAAAGATAGAGTATCTCCCCTTCAGTAGGGCGGCTCAACAATGGAGGGTTCGTTAAGTATTCCTTCAACTTTCCGAAAGCTTCCTCACATTCTTCACTCCACGTAAATGCTTTTCTCAAAATTTTAAAGAAGGGAAGGCACTTATCTGTTGACCGTGAAATGAAACAGTTTAGGGCCGCAATCCTTCCTGTCAGCCGTTAGAGTTGTTTTGTTGTTCTCGGTGCCTCCATCTCAAGGACAGCCTTGACCTTCTCTGGGTTTGCTTTGATGCCCCTCTGTGATACCATGAACCCCAAAAATTTTCCTGAACAAACTCCGAAGGCACACTTCATAGAGTTAAGCTTCATCTTGTATTTTCTCAGAGTCTGGAAAGTTTCTCGGAGGTCTTCTATGTGTTTGGTTGCCCGAATACTTTTAACCAGCATATCATCTACGTACACCTCAACGTTTCTGCCAATTTGATTCCAAAAATCTTGTTCACCAGTCTCTGATAAGTGGCTCCCGCATTCTTCAAACCGAAGGGCATCATCTTATAACAGTAAAGTCATCGGTCTGTGATGAAAGCAATTTTCTCTTGATCTGCTTCTTCCATGTAGATCTGGTTGTATCCCGAGAAAGCATCCATAAAGCTTAGGAGCTCATGCCCAGACGTTGAGTCGACCAACAAATCAATTTGAGGCAAAGGAAAACTATCCTTTGGGCATGCCTTATTCAAGTCAGTGAAATCTACGCACATCCTCCACTTACCATTAGACTTCTTCACCAGTACCACATTGGCCAGCCACTCGGGGTAATCCACCTCCCGGATAAATCCGGCTTTCAATAACTTCTCTACCTCTTCTACAACAGCTTGATTTCATTCAGCGGCAAAAGTCCTTCTTCTCTGTTTCACTGGCCGATGATTTGGGTCCACATTTAGCTTATGGACAATGACCGAGGGATCAATCCCTGGCATATCTTCATGGCTCCAGGCGAATACATCACTATTGCGCCTCAAGAACGCCACCAGATCTTCCTTCACGAGTTGGGGGAGTTGTGAGCCTATATGAACTTTCTTTCCCGGATCGCCAATTTCGAACTCCTCCAAGCCCTCTACAGGCTCCCCCAACGATGATTGCTATTTCCCGTCCTCCTTAGCTTTCTCACCCACATTGTGCTGCCTCGGGGTGCTTTTCAGGGACAAGTTGTAACAACGTCTAGCTTCCTTCTGGTCTCCCTTAACCACTCCAACTCCTTCTTCTGTCGGGAACTTCATACTGAGATGCGGTGTTGAGGCTATAGCTTTTAAGTCGTTGAGAGTTGTCCTTCCGATAATGGGGTTATAGGTTGAAACTCTGTCAACTATCAAGAATTTCACCATGATGACCTTTTGCCTTGGATAAGTCCCTGCCGTCACAGGGAGATCGATCGAACCGAGGGGCAGCACCTTCTCTCCAACGAAACCCTGCAAGTGGCATGAGACCGGGACCACTTTCTCCCGTGGGACTCCCATAGTCAAAGGCTGACTTAAATAGAATATCGGCCGAGCTCCCTGTGTCAACAAGGATCCGCCGAGTCTGATAATTTGCTACTGTTAGGGTGACTACAAGAGCGTCTGTGTGCGGAAGTGAGACTCCAGCATAATCATCATCCGAGAACCCTACAATCAGAGGGTTATATTTCCGAGACTTGGGGGGCTTTTGGACCGAATACACTTCGAAATCATCCAGCTACCTGGCATATGCCTTCCGAGCCGAATTGGACTCTCCTCCTCCTCCAAACCCTCTCGAGATGGTGTGAATTATGGGAAGGTTGCCTTGCTGCTCCACCCGAGCTCTACTTCTGCTTCTTTCCCTTCTTTCTTCCCCTCGAGGCCGAGGTGCTGGTTCTCTGCTTCTTCCTCTTCTCTCTTCCTACCTCGGTTGATAGTTTCTTCTTTCATTCCGATCTTCTTCTATTCTAGGCCGCGGATATTGGTCCCGCTCCTGTTGGTTTCTCTCGTTAACGAGAAATCGGACTAGCTTCCCATTTTCGATGAACTTCTCAATCAATTGTCTCAGTGATACACACTGCTCGGTCAGGTGACCATATGAATTATGGAAGGCACAATATTTATGAGCCAAACGTGGAGGCGGATCTCCTTGAATGGGCCTCAGCCTCTGGTAATTCGGATCTTTTTTTAGTTCCATAAGCACCTCGGTGAGGGAGGCATTTAATGGAGTCCACTTGTAATCTCTGAAATTCTTCTTTGTCTTCTTGTACTCCCCGGGACCGGCATCCTGTATGGCCTCGGGATTCTTCTTTCTCTTGGGTTTCTCGGTGGAAGGCTGTTGTTGCTGCTGAGAATTACCGAGAAGGGCTTAGAGTGTTTCCTCCTGATTAATGTACTTGTCCATCTTCACCATAAAAGTATGGAGATCCTTCGGTGGTTTCAACGCCAAGTCGGCCATCAACAGTCCGTCTTTCTTCAATCCTTGGAAAATCACGTCGTAAATGAAGTCGTCTGGCGCACTTTCTGTCTCCAACTTTTCCTGGTTGAATCTCCATAGATAATCTTTCAAAGATTCGTTTGGTCCCTGTTGTACAAAGAGTATATACCCTCTGGGTTTCCTTTTGGCCCTCCCGGACACAAACTGGGCCAGGAACTTCCTTCCAAGGGTGTCGAAATTATCAATTGACCTTGGGGGAAGGTTTTTGAGCCAGTCTCGGGCTTTTCCTGACAAGGTGAGGGGAAAAGCTCGGCACGCCACAGCGTCAGGTGTCTTGTGCAAGGACACATGAGATCAGAAATTATCCAAGTGCTCCATTGGATCTTCACTACCTCAAAAGAGAGAGATTTCGGGTACCTTAAACCTTCCGGGCAGGTCGAAGTTGGATACTTCTTCGGTAAATATAGACTTCTTATGCTAGAAGAGGTTATCCACAAGAGAGTCTTTCCCGTCGCGCTTCTGATCCATAGTTCTCGATAGTGCATCATACTTCGCGTCCAGGTCCAGTACCATCTGCTGCAGCCTTTTTTCAGCATCCGTTGGTGGGGTTGGAACCGGGTTAATGGGCTCCACACGGTCCTCGGTCCGTGGCTCGCCTTTCTCCCTTAACCCTTTCGAGTTTCCATTAAGATTTGTTCCTTCAACCGCATTGTGATTCAATGGTGGTGGAGTCTGAGCAGCTATCAGCAAGGCATTCTGAGCCAGCAAGTCCTCCACATTCTTTTGCGCTTGAGCCAACTGTTGGCTCAGCTGGGTTATTCTAGCCTCTAGACCGGCAGAATCTGCTTCTCCGTGGACATCATCTCGACCTAGATTAGGGCGTCGCGCTTCATCTTGGGTTTCATCTTGAACCGGATTAGAACGTCTCGTAGTCACCATCACAGATTTATTTTTCGTAAGAACAATTCCTCATTCCCACAGACGGCGCAAAACTGTTGGTACAGTTTCCAGTATGGTGACGTGTCACCTGGTGATTCGCTTCCTCCCTCAAACCGAACTACCTCGATCCCTGCAAAATAACAAACGACTAGTCAGGGGTGCCGACTACGCCCACTCCGATGCCTAAGTCAGTTCAAATCAATTTCCTGGAGAGTATCTGTAATCTCAAAAGCTCAGAGAATATATATCGTATTTAATACCTGGCGTAGTGGTCTTATTTATAGGCTTGTAGTTGCAATTCTACTGGGATTCTTGAAGCCCAGTTGAACTAGGAGTTTGAGTCCTAGTCTGTTCGAATCTTAACCTTATCTTCAGGAATTTGAATAAGGCTACAGAGTCCAAATTGGATAGCACGCATGCCTCTTCAATCTTAATTCCACGTTATTAGCAGTCTTATCCCGTTGATTATGGGATAGAGGCTTATCCCTGGTCTTCCGGGATACTGGCCTTATCTTACTCTAAGACAATTGTAGTATACTTTGACCAACCCCCCGAAATGATAATATCCTAGACATGTTCGCTCCGATCGGACTAGGAGATCTCGGAATATTATCGCACCGTAACAGGGTTGTAGAAAGTCCGAGGTGTTACCATATCAAGGCAATCTTTTTATACCGAGTTGTGATGAAAACTTCCTGGACGGTATCGTAGCTTCTGTCAATCCTCCGAGGCATAAATATCCGAGATATGTTCGCTCCGATCGGACTAGGAGATCTCGGGATATTTCTTACCATTACTGAATTCAATAGGACCGAGGTGTCATCATACCTAGACGATCTTCTTCTACTGGGTCGTAACAAATGTCCGAGATGTAACACCGAGATGTTCCAAGATTAGGATCCACGTGTCCTCGGGGTTAATTTTATCCCCAACAGAAGTCATTACAACAACAAAAGAGAAACAATCAAGTTGGCCACAAAACGATACTTGAAAAGCTTTTGGGACCAACCTGATTGGAAACCTAGTGCTTTGAAAGAAATGATTAGAAGGGATTACAATGTGAAGATGGCGTTGTTGAGTTGCCGCCATGCTAAGAAAATGGCGTTAGACTTGTTGAGTGAGAAACATAATGAGCAATACAAGCATACAAGAGAGTACGCCAATGCAATATTGAAATGGAACCCTAGTAACTCGGATTTTATACAAAGGGATGGAGTATTCTTCCAAAAGATGTATGTTTTGTTGGTTAGTTGTAAGCGAGGCTTTTTAGATGGATGTAGGCCCAAGATTTGTGTAGATGCATGTTTTTTGAAAGGCCTCCATGGTGCACAGCTCCATATTGCTATTGTTCAGGATGCAAACGACAACATTGATGTGGTCTTTTGAAAGCAAAAATATATCTATAATAAATAAACCACTCGCAATAGAACGAATCATTGTAGGACAAAGCTATAGAGAGGATGTCGAACCTCAAGGACTGCAAGGGTGTTGTTATTAAGTTTATGAAGATAAAAAATAACTAAATAAAAGATTTGTTGATTTTGATTTTAACTAAAGTGCTTAAAATAAATGTAAAAGATAATTAAAATGTAAGAGAGAAAGAGAGTAGAGTATTGACTTCACCGCAATCCGCACATCAATGGTCAATCATATTTAATTAGAGAAATTCATTCTATGCATGTTATAAATAAACAAGAAATTACCTCTAAAAAATAAGTATAATTCATATTCAGTTTGCACAGACCGTCCACCTAACCACTAAGATGTGGATTATCTCTAAAGAATAAGTATAATTCATATTAGCCAAATGGATTGTGGATTTTGATATTATTTTAGATAATCTGTTATAGAAATAGATCAATCTTGATTGAGGATTCGCTAAATGATTTATATTGGCTAAGCTTAAGGTTTTAAAAGATTAAATGTTGATATTATGATATCAGCCAAAGATTGAAAATTTGGTGCTTTTGGAGATGATCTTTAATTATCGGATTATTTAATTATTGAAACGATTACAGTCTCATTATGGAGATATGATTTGAATGTTCATTATTGGAGAATAATATGTGAAGATAAATCCATTTTGAGGTCCAACTTGATTAAAATTATGTCTATGAATTAAATTGTGATAGATTTTCCTATTTAGGATCATGGAATGATTCTGACAATATGAAGAATAGGTCCTGATATAGACCCTATATTGAAGTTTAACTGATTTTAGGAAAATGAGAAATGCTACGTAATAAATTAGGAAAAATCATGCTGAAATCAGGTAACAAGAACAAGATAGCTGATTATGATATCTGATGTTTAAGCCTTGTGATTTTGGAATTGTTGATTTACTGAATTGAATATTAAGTATATATTTGATTTCTGGCTGAACTATATTTGAGGTTAAAACTTGCAATGAATGTAAGGATATGGTATAAATTATAGACTATGATCTGTAGAATAATTTGAAGATAGGATTCAAAAATATTATTTTCTTACACCATTTTGGAGTATAAAAGAAACAAGGATTATTTATAGGACTAAATTTTAAGTCTTACATTCCAACTTGATGATAGCATGAATTTAAAGGATAGTCATGATTGTATAGACCAAAGTACCTATGATATAATGGGGATCTGAGTTCGAGGTAAATTTCTAAGATGTGTGATGTCAACCTAGTTGATTGGATGAGACGACTAACTATTTAAGTATTATCATATTGGAGAATCCCGTAGACTGAAATATGACTTGAGGTTGAACAAAAAAGAGAAATATCTCAGTTTCCCACTAAGTTGCATTTGAGGACGATTGAAGTAATTAATATATCTTGATTTGGAATTCGTTGCTTAGTGTAAATTATTATGAATGATATGGTTTATGTTTTCAAGGTCTAAAGAAAGAAACTCCGACCCCTATGGATAACTAAGGACGTACTTTTAATCGAGACATAGACCTTGAAGAAGTTTATTCCCTAGAATTGGGAAGTAGAATTTCAATAACATAAAATGAAATTTCAATAATAGAAAATAAGATGAAATTCTGAAATATTACTTGAGGTATTAAACAATGTGATGGTTTGAACATGCGGTATCCCAGACATACAAGTGATAAGGATCCATCTCAAGAGTAGACCTTTACACTAAAGCAGAGAAATGAAAATGATGTAGATGGTGAAAGTTTTTTTTTTTTTTTTTACATGTCCACACAAGAGGGGGGAGGGGGGATTCGAATTAGTGACCTCCACTTCATGAGGCGTGGTCTTGGTGAAAGTTGAATGTTGACCATATAGATAAAAGTTGTATGTCGAGATGATGTACAAAAAATGAATGTGCATTATTTTCTTGCAATCTTTTCCTTCTTTGGAATATTTCTAAATGGCAACAATTTGAGAAACCAACATTTAGCAAATAGGTGCTACGTTTAAAATTTGAGTCTCTCGATTTAGATTTAGAAATCTAAATCTTCTTCTAGTATAAACTTTATGCGTGGCATAATTTACGAATTTCGAGGACAAAATTCCGTTAAGGAGGGAGGGATGTAGCGGCCCAGATTTTAAGTTATAAAATATGACATCTTAAATTAGAATTTAAGATGACATAAAATAGTTAATCTAGAGTTGGCGCTCGATCCGCAAGACTCGGCGCTTGAGCAGCTTAATACTATAGGAAACAGTATTCACATCCAGCAACTAATAAAATTATGTGTCTTCGAACACAATATTAATCCTCGAGGAATTTATAAGATTACATGAATATTTATGAGAATAAGTATTCATTAGTCTTTATTATTTTATAAATAAAGAATATTATTATTAGATCCTAATAATATTACTGAATAATTATATAGACAAGCTTAAATAATCATTGAAAACCACACCTTCTATATAATTATTCAGTAAACATTCATCTCTTATGTGAAAACCACACCTTCTCTCCTTTTCTCTTCTTATCTTATGTGAGTCAGTCACCCAATGACTCTGGTTCTAGTGAAAACGATGAAAGTATAGCTGTGCTCCAGTTTTTTGGGTAAAGGTTCTACGATGAAGAGCCCGGTCAAGGCGACCTTATTAAAGAGAACACTCGGGACATAAAAGCCTATGGTAATCTCGTCCTTAGTTGCCGAATCTAATGGAGGTTTCAATTCGACGGATCAACCGTAATTTGAAGGTAAAACGAGGCCTCGACGGAGATGATGGATGGGAACTCCTACTCTGACTATAGTTGCGATCTCTAAGCGGGATTTTCAGTCATCTATCCCTTTTCTTTCCCTATCGAGTGAAGAACGAGTGGATGTTTTGAACGAGTGTTGAGCGAGTGAAGTGCCCCATAAGCTATAAGGGCGAGCTATATGTATAAATTCTATGAGTAGCAATTGAACTGAACGTTCCAAGTGCATCCAGCAGGAATCGAACCTACGAATTTGCCTATTTATTAGGTTGGTATAGGTTGGGCGCTTTAACCATTCAGCCATAGATGCAAAAAGACTCAGCGAGTGAACTAGGTTTTGGTGACAACGCACCTTTCCTTTAGAATTCCTCCTTCCTTTTGACTGCCTCTAACTTTGGACAGGGTTAGTATGGAATGATTCCCAGAGCAGGGGAGAGATCAAGCGCAGGAATCTTGGTTCAATTGCATGTGCCAGAGCTTTGGAAAGGCTCCTTTAATTTTGCATGGTTGGTCGAAGCAAAGGTCGCCAATGGATCCAAGGGCGATTTTCGGCGGGACAAGGCTAGCTTCCGGCGATTCATACTGATGAGTGCCAAATATTGTACACTTGGACCCCTTAATTTGCATTTACTAAACCTTTAACTTTGTTATTTTCTAATATTTTTTGTTTGTTTTAGTGTTTTACAGGTCATTGAGGAAAAAAATAGCGGTCTTTATGTAAAATTGCAAAGAAACTGTGATTCCGGGAGAAAAAATGAAGAGTTATGGGAGAGGTGTAATTTATGGGAAAAGTCGAAGGTTTAAATGCTAATCCGTTTGCATGCAAAGGACTTGGGGATTTCTCTTTTAGGAATTGAAGAGAAGTGTGTGGTGCTGTGTGTTTAATCAAGACATATTATTCTCCAACCTAGCAGCCATGCGTGAAAAATAAAAGAGACATGATTTCTTTTCATAATTGAAGAAACTAAAGAAAGCAAAAAGGACCAGCAGCTCTACATGTGAACTGCCAGCAATTCACATTTTTTTTTTCTTTTTTTTTTCCTCCAAGGAAAGTCAAGCAGCTTTGCGTGAGAAGTGGATTATACGTTGCTTTCTAGTTTTAGCACCGAATAAAAACAAAGAGAAGAAGAATGTATACAGTGGGTGACGTGGAGAGCACATAATTTTGACCTAAAAAACACACACACACACACACATTATTCTTGAAGTGAGAGCGTCAAAAACCATAGAGAGGGGAGAGTACATATTTTCTGGTTTATGAGGGAGAAGACAACAGACACACGGGCAGAAGGCTGAACGTGAACGAGTGTGCATGTTGGGGAGGCGTAGTACTTCTTCTTTCACACTCTTCTTTAGATTGGAGAGCAATGTGTTATTTTTTCTTTGAACGTTTTCATGTAGCACATTATCTTTTGTAAGTCAATGATATTTTTTATGTTTTCAATTCAATTTAGCATGTTGTCTTTAGTCATGAGAGGCAAAATCTTCAACTAAGGTTGAAAATGAAACCTCGTCATTGATAACGCACGTTCTTGTTATTTTATTTATACAATCCCGATATTTATCAAAATATTGTTCGAGTCCAATATTCAATTGATTGATTTGTCTTTTAATTGAATGATTATTTATTAAAAGTTGGATATTCAGTGTGTTTCAACCGATGGATACATTGAATCATTTAATTTGAAAGAAGATATTCGTTGTGATTTGTTTATCAAATGGATACATTGGATTATTTAATTTCAATTGGATATTCAATGTGATTTGTTATTGAGTTGGATTCATTAAACGATTTAATATGCATTTTTACGGAACCTTGATAAATGAATATAGCTTAATTGTTTATCGGGTGTATAAATAAAATACAAAAATGTAGTGTTTGATTTGGCGAGATGGATTCTAAAACCTTAGTGCCTTTTTTTTTTTTAATTATCAATTGTTCTTTATTAATTTTGATTTAGTTTATTATTTTGCGTAAAAATCCCAAAAATTCAGAACTTGGTTAAAATATGATTAATTCAAATAGGGATTAATTTTCGCAACGCAATTCCCTGTGAATTCGATCTCGCACTTGCGCACATACTATATTGCAACCGATTCGTGCACTTGCAAATTAATTAAATTTGCACAACACATATCGTTGCGGATTTCACCGTTTTTTCGGTGGATTTTCTGAGAAAATCTCCATGGCATATAAATCCTATAATTTAGTTTGATTTGGTTGTTATTGTTAATATATTGGGATTTTATGATTTTTAGGATTGTTTGGGTGTTTTAACCGATCGGATGTGTGTATGTTACGACTGAGTAATGTTTCGGATTTATGATTTTTTTCCCTGTTTTGCTGGCCGGCCGACTATGATTGTGGTTGTGATGTTCTATTTTGGATATATGTTCAGGTGTTTTGCTGTTTTAGATATGCGTGTATCACAGTTGAATGGGGTACTTTGAGTTTGATGTTTTTGGGTAATGCTAGCCGTGTGGTTTTAAAGTTGGAGTTTATTTCCCTAATTTTAGTTATTGCCTGATTGCCTTGTGATGTTTTGATTTTGTGATATGCTGAAGTGGGGCTTCTTGTTGGCTTTTGTAAGTTTAGCCCGTTGAGTGTGTGTTGGCTGTGAGTGATTGGTTATGTTCTAGAATTGGATATAGGTTTTGATGGTAATCGATTGTTGATAGTTACTGTTAGAGTACATGATGAATCAGCCTCCAACTCAACAACAGATGATCCAATAGATGATCCAGCTCCCACCTCAGCAAATCATCCAGCCTCCTCATCAACAGCCGAGGATCCTTCTGCCGAGGATCCTTCTAAGGATGCTTCCTCCATATCAGAATCAAATCAAGGCATTATTGCCTCATATGCCTTGACACACACGTGTCCAGATTCTCCTAGAATCAAGGCTCCCAATTCAGCAAGCAATATTGCTGATGTGCTACAATCCTTCAACAGCGCACAGAAACTTTCCTTATCTATCGTGCGTACAGTTCAAGACCTATGTGTGCTGCTCAAGAATTTCCTTACACAACTACACGTATTGTCCAAGAATTGACTTTCCTTCTATGTAATTTATTTGTATCCTATAGACTAGGAACATATTTTATACTTATTTTTTGCCTTGTATCTGCTCGATGTACATCAGTATAAATAGAAGCTATGCTACTGGTTTTAGTCAAGTTGACAAAAACCATTATTCCCAAAACTTCTTCATGGTATCAGAGCAACATTAGGTTAACACCTCTTTGATCCTCTTCCCTTACTTCCGCTCAACTTTTCTTCCTTTTTCAACAATTGTTTTTCAATGGCTTCCAGCAGCAACACTGATGCCTCTGCACCTGCTGCCACTTTTGTTTCCTAACTTCAACTAGTTTCTCACTTACAAACTGGATGAATCCAACTACCTACTCTGGCTATCTCAATTGTTCCTATACTGAAAGGCCATGAGCTGATGGGCATTGTGGATGGTTTTGAACCCTGCCCACCTCCATTCCTGACTAATGAAGGCAAAGAGGTCCCAAATCCGTTGTACTCAATTTGGGTCAAAAAGGACCAATGCCTCCTTAGCTGGATCAACGTGACTCTTACTGAGTTAGTGCTTGCCAGTGTTTATGGTCTCCACACCTCTCGGCAGGTTTGGACAACATTGGCTAATCGTTTTGCTTCTCAATCCAGGTCTCGGGTCTCTCATCTGAAGCGCCAATTGCAAAGTCTTCATCAAGGATCCAAGTCTTGTGCTGAATATCTCAAGACTGCCAAAGGATGGGCCAATCAATTTGCTGTTATAGGCAAGCCTACTGATGATGAGGACTTAATCTCCTTCATCATTAGCGGGCTTAATCCAACCTTCAATGGGTTTATCACATCCTATGGTTTAGCTACTAGGGATAATCCTTTGACTTTTACAGATTTCCAAGATGAGCTTCTCAATCATGAGATGTTGCTCAACCAACAGCAGACCCAAGTGCAAGATTCATCCACCTTTGCACTCTTCATGCAGCAACCAAACAATGGTGGTCCTACTAGACCTCATCACCCATCCTAGAAAGGCAAGGCAAAGATGTTTCCACCCAACAAGTTTTCTTCACGACCTGGACAGGCCAAAGGCTCAATAGGCTATGGCCATTTTGCTCCTCCACAATAGCCACCTTCTCAGTTTAGTGGCCCTCCTTTTCAGCCTGCAGCACGTCCTGCTTGCCAAATATGTAGGAAGACCAGTCATCAGGCCCTTGATTGCTTCCATAGAATGGATCATTCATATCAAGGCAGGCATCCTCCATCACAATTGACAGCTATGGTGGCTCACATCAACAACTCCCTTGAGGATCAACAATGGTTTGCTGACAGCGGAGCCAACTCCCACATCACCAATGAGCTGGAAAATTTGACCCTCCAGCAGCAACCCTTCCAGGGCCAGGAGACCGTAGCAGTTGGCAATGGAGGTGGACTTGCCATAGAGAACACTGGTTCAGCCATTCTTCACTCTCCTCACTCTGATTTTCACCTTAACAATATTCTACACTGTCCACAAGTTGCCATTAAATTGCTTTCTATTCAAAAATTTTGTCAAGACAATGCTTGCTATTTTTTACTCACCTCTACTCATTTCTTTGTGAAGGACCTTCGGACGCATGCAATACTCTTGGCAGGAAGGAGTGAAAACAGGTTGTACCCTCTGCGGTTCAAGGGTGCTTCATCAAAAACCTTTCCCTTGTTTACTGCTTTCTTAGGCTTAAGAGCTTCCCTACCCGTGTGACATTATAGGCTAGGCCACTCTTCTTTCAATAATGTCTTTCATGTAATAAAGGCACATAAGCTGCCCACTTCTAATAAGAATTTTAATAAAGATGAATTCTGTGATTCCTGCCAATTGGGTAAAAGCAAAAGGCTTCCATTTTCTGCATCTACCCGAGTCAGTACTACTCCCCTTGAACTTGTCCATACTGATTTGTGGACATCTCCTGTCCCCTCAATAAGCGACTGCAAGTATTATATCATATTTGTGGATGCCTTTAGCCGCTATTCATGGCTCTACCCTTTACATAATAAATCTGAAGCATATGACTCATTCTTGAAGTTCAAAACTCTTGTTGAAACTCAACTAAGCTGCAAAATTAAACAACTCCAATCTGATGGAGGAGGTGAATTCACCTCTCTCCGATTTCAGCAACTCTTATCTCATAATGGAATCATCCACAGAAAGTCATGTCCCCATACTTCTCAACAGAACGGTTTGACCAAAAGAAAGCTTAGACATATCCTTGAAACTGGTCTCACTCTCCTTGCTCATTGTGGCTTATCTAATAGGTATTGGGTAGATGCCTTCCTCACTTCCATTTACATCATCAATAGGCTACCAACTCTTATTTTACATCAGTTCTCTCCTTATGAAAAACTCTTCAACCGATCACCAAACTACTCTCTTTTTAGAGTCTTTGGCTGTAAGTGTTTCCCTTTACTCAGGCCATACACCTCTCACAAGTTGCAATACAGGTCCAAAGCTTGCATATTCTTGGGCTACAGCCATGCCGGCTATAGATGTCTTGATCCTCTTATAGACAAGGTGTATCTCTCCCGTCATGTGATTTTTGATGAGCACTCTTTCCCTGCTAAGGAACATGCCACGATGAAGCTGCCCTCTAGGATAAATGCATCCTCTAATTCTCCTTTTTTACTACCGGTAAGTTTTCCTTTCACTTCCTCTAATAGCCTTCCATCCACTGCTATTGACCCTACATCACCACCTGATTTTGAGGCCTCTACTTCCCTAGACAGCCCTCTCTCTGCTCCATCATCTCCCGAAATTCCTCCTTTATCACCCAGTGCCTCTCCTGTAGCTCCTATCTCCAATCCTTCCAATGTAGATACTGAGATCTCCCATTCTGCTGCAGACCTTCCACCATCACCTACCGACCCAACTTTACCTCCTGTTGAACCTGCACCACTCTCTAGTTCACTTCCTCCTCATAGTCATCACATGGTCTGATGTGAACCCCGTCAAGAATAACAAGACCCAACAATGAAAGGGAACCCAAGATCGTTCTAAGGACAGATTCGAATGGAAAAACCTCGACCCGTTGTTTATGACAAACAAGAACCTCGGTATAAGGAAGACGCCACAAACGGTGGTGGAAATTCCGTTTGATAAGTCGAGATGAACGCCACGGGAAATCCCGATAAGTTCGAGTAGTTCTTCAAAGAACCAAAGAGAATAAAACCTCACAAGTTTTATGAATCATCAATGTTTCCTCGATTACATGGTAGGTACACCTATTTATACAAGAAAATTACTTGCGGAGAAAGTAGTTCTAATCCTAATAAGTAAACAAATCAATTCCTAGCAAGGAAAGAAAATAAAGTCCAAATCAATTCCTAGCAAGGAAAGAAAATAAAGTCCAAATCAATTCCTAGCAAGGAAAGAAAATAAATAAAGATCTTAGGTAGGTAAAGAAAATAAGTCTTGCAATCCGATCCTTCTAAATTAACGAACAATCTCAGCAGTTCTTAGCCTTGACCGGATCCTTCTAGAACTTGAATCAAGGTGACAATTCTTTGTTGCCCACGTGGATCATGCTCAATGGGCCTCCCCGAATTTACTTGAGCCCATAACTCTTGGATGAGTCCGTTGAGCACATCCTTGAACTTCTTTGCTCGTGCTCTCGTAACCGGCCCAATTGGTACTTGAACGAGATCCTTCAAAGCGGTGCCTTGATCTCCATCATTCCCCTCCTCTTGAAAAGGATTTGCCCTCAAATCATCACCTACATCAAAAGGACTCAAATCAGTAACATTAAAAGTGGTACTGACATTGTACTCACCAGGTAAATCTAGCTTGTAAGCGTTGTCATTGATACGCTCGAGGACTTGAAAAGGGCCATCTCCTCTTGGGAGCAATTTGGAACGTCTTTTCACCGGGAATCTTTCTTTTCTCATATGCAGCCAAACCCAATCTCCGGGTTCAAAAACCAGGTTGCGACGTCCCTTGTTGGCTTGTGTGGCATATTGTTCCGTTCTTCACTCAATGTTGAGTCTTGCTTTCTCATGAATCTGCTTCACAAAGTCAGCTTTCTTTTTGCCATCTAAATTAATGTGCTCCGTCAAAGGTAAATGAGACAAATCCAATGGAGTTAAAGGATTAAACCCATACACAATTTCAAATGGCGAAAATTTGGTAGCAGAATGAACAGCTCTATTATATGCAAACTCAACATGTGGTAAACATTCTTCCCATGTTTTGATGTTCTTTCTAATGATTGCCCTTAATAGAGTAGACAAAGTCCTATTTACTACTTCAGTTTGACCATCAGTTTGTGGATGACAAGTAGTGGAAAACAATAGCTTAGTACCTAGCTTACACCACAAAGTCTTCCAAAAATAGCTCAAGAACTTAGCATCTCTATCCGAAACAATTGTCCTAGGCATGCCATGTAATCTCACAATCTCTCTAAAGAACAAATCAGCAACATGCGAAGCATCATCCGTTTTGTGACATGGAATAAAATGTGCCATTTTAGAAAATCTATCCACGACCACAAAAACTGAATCTCTTCCATGTTTAGTCCTAGGCAATCCTAACACAAAATCCATTGAAATATCAATCCAAGGCTCACTAGGAATTGGTAAAGGAGTATACAAACTGTTGGGCTGCACTTTGGATTTAGCTTGCCTACATGTGACACATCTACCACAAATCCGTTCGACATCTCGTTTCATGTGAGGCCAATAGAAGTGTTCCTGCAAAATAGCCAAAGTCTTTGCAACTCCAAAATGTCCCATTAATCCCCCACCATGTGATTCCTGCACTAATAACTCCCTCATAGAACAATTAGGCACGCATAGCTTATTTTCTAGAAATAGGAATCCATCAAGTCTAAAGAACTTACCAGAGGCGATTTTCTCACAAGCTCGATATTCCTCACAAAATTCATGGTCTTCAGCATATAATTCTTTAATGTGTTCAAAACCAAGCAATTTTGCATCAAGTGTGGAGAGTAAGGCATACCTGCGAGAAAGTGCATCAGGGACTACATTCTCCTTACCTTGCTTGTACCGGATGACATATGGAAACGTCTCTATGAACTCCACCCATCGCGCATGTCTTTTGTTTAGCTTGTGTTGGCCCTTCAAGTGTTTCAAGGACTCATGATCGGTGTGAATCACGAACTCCTTAGGCCATAGATAGTGTTGCCACGTCTCTAAAGCCCGAACCAATGCATACAACTCCTTATCATAAGTTGGGTAGTTTAAGGCTGCCCCGCTAA
Organism: Alnus glutinosa; assembly: GCF_958979055.1. Classification (NCBI taxonomy): domain Eukaryota; kingdom Viridiplantae; phylum Streptophyta; class Magnoliopsida; order Fagales; family Betulaceae; genus Alnus; species Alnus glutinosa. The sequence continues at coordinate 11,833,183 of NC_084896.1, read as the reverse complement.
GTTTCTCGCTGAAGTAAGCAATTGGTCGTCCTTCTTGCATAAGAACGGCACCTATACCATCACATTCAATTTCAAACGTTTTCGAAAAGTTAGGTAAAGACAACAAAGGTGTGTTAGTCAGCTTCTCTTTGATTAATTGAAATGCTTTCTCTTGTTCTTCTCCCCACCGAAATCCAACGTTCTTCTTGATCACTTCGGTAAGCGGTGCGGCTAAGCTACTGAAGTCTCTCACGAATCGCCGGTAGAAACTAGCAAGTCCATGAAAACTACGAACATTACCAACACTTGTGGGGCTCGGCCAATCTTGGATTGCACGTACCTTCTCTTCATCAACCTGTATACCTTGTGCACTAACAACAAATCCCAAAAATACAAGCTTATCGGTGTAAAAAGTGCACTTCTTTAAATTAGCAAACAACTTTTCTTTCCTTAGCACATCTAAAACGGATTTCAAATGTACTACATGATCGTCTATGTTTTTGCTATAAATGAGTATATCATCAAAATAGACAACAACAAATCTGCCTATAAATGCACGCAAAACATGGTTCATAAGTCTCATAAAGGTGCTCGGAGCATTAGTCAAACCAAAAGGCATAACTAACCATTCATACAAACCATATTTTGTTTTAAAGGCAGTTTTCCATTCATCTCCTTCTTTTATCCTAATTTGATGATAACCACTTTTTAAATCAATCTTAGAAAATATGCAAGAACCATGCAGCTCATCTAACATATCATCCAAGCGTGGGATAGGATGACGATACTTTACCGTTATGTTGTTGATGGCTCGGTAATCAATGCACATTCTCCACGTCCCATCCTTCTTAGGTACAAGTAAGACCGGAACCGCACATGGGCTCATGCTCTCCCTCACGTGCCCTTTCTCCAACAATTCACTTACCTGCCGTTGAAGCTCCTTTCTCTCCTCGGGATTGCTCCTATAAGCTGGTCGGTTTGGGATGGTTGCACCGGGAACTAAATCAATTTGATGTTCAATCCCTCGGATTGGAGGTAACCCATGTGGTGTTTCCTCGGGGAAGACATCCTCGTACTCCTGCAAAAGAGAAACAATAGAACTAGGCAAAGCAAGGTCAAGTTCGTTATTATTTTAAAGTGCCTCTTTGTACAAAAGTACAATCATCGGCTGTTTTGAAAACATTGCCCGCTTGATCTCACTCACTTTTGCATAAAAATTCTTTTGTTTTCTCTCTGATTTTCTCTCAAGGGCCGAACTTTGATTTTCTTTCTCTCTCTCATTTTTCTCGGCCTCTCTCTGTTTTTCACTCTTTTTCTTTTGCTCACTCTCTTTCTTTTGATCACTCTCCTTTTGTAATCTCACTTGATCCTCGTATACTTGCTGCGGTGTCAATGGTACAAGAGTGATTGATCGTTGATTAAGTACAAAAGAGTACTTGTTCGTAAAGCCATCATGCTTCACTTGCCTATCGAATTGCCATGGACACCCTAGCAATAAGTGTCGCGTTTGCATCGGTACTACATCACACAACACTTCATCTTCATATTTACCGATTCGAAATGCAACTAACACTTGCTTGTTCACCCTTATCTCACCACTATCATTTAGCCATTGCAACTTGTACGGTCTAGGGTGCTTTATCATGGGCAATCCCAATTTCTCCACCATAATTGTGCTTGCAACATTAGTACAACTACCACCATCAATAATCACACTACATACCTTGTCTTTAACGTAGCACCTTGTGTGAAAGATGTTCTCCCGCTGTACTTCATCAACTCCTTTTGCTTGCAAGCTCAATGCTCTTCTCGCCACCAATGTCAATGCGTCAGGGGCTAAATACTCCTCATCGGAAACATCCTCCAATGGCCGCATGTTGTCGGTGTCGGAATCTTCATTATCGGTCACAATTTCTCCATTGGCTTGCAACACCATGGCTTGCTTGTTTGGACATTGACTTGCTATGTGGCCCCTGCCTTGACAAAACACTTAATATCACGATTCCTAGAGGTAGAGGCTTCGGTTTTACCTTGAGGAACGTGGCTGGTGGTCACGGACTTGGGCTCGGGTTTGGGCGTTTGTGACTTGTCCAGCGGCTTGGCTTGACTCAATTTCCAAGAGGTAGAACTAGAGTTATGGCCTGCACGTGTCCCACTCCCTCTCTTGAGTTGTTGTTCCACTTTGATAGCCATATGCACCATATCTTCCAATTCCACATAATGCTGCATCTCTACCTTATCATGGATCTCACGGTGTAAGCCAAGTAAAAATCTAGCCATTGTAGCCTCCCGATCTTCCTCTACATTAGCACGGATCATAGCAATCTCCATCTCCTTGTAGTAATCCTCTACGCTTCGACTCCCTTGTCTAAGACCTTGTAGCCTTTTGTACAACTCTCGGTAGTAGTAACTTGGAATGAACCGTTTTCTCATCACTACTTTCATCTCCTCCCATGTGTCTATTGGGCGTTCTCTATTCCGCCTCCTGTTTATCACAAGCTGATCCCACCAAGTAATAGCATATTCAGAAAATTCAATCACAGCTAATTTTACCTTCTTTGTCTCGGAGTAGTTGTGACAATCAAACACGAACTCCATCTTCTTCTCCCATTCAAGATATGCCTCAGGATCAGATCTACCTTGAAAGGACGGAATCTTCATCTTAATACCACCCAAGTTGTTATCTTCACGATTCCTAGCTTCTCTAAATCTTCCTCCAGGTCTCCTATTGTTAACAATGGAACCCCGATCTTCTTCTTCATCAAAACCAGACCCATAACGCTCTTCATCCTCCTCCCTCGGTGGAACTCTTTCCCTTCTATGAAAATTACGACCGTTTTGTGGTTGCTCCTCACGTCTATTCTCCATCTGATCTATCCGTTCGTGAACCTGCTCCATCTCCATCTTCATCACTCGCCTCATCTCACTCATCATGGCCTCCATAAACATTTTCGGATCGGCCAATTTTGTATCACCTTCGACAATGCTCTTACCACTATCGTGAGACATGATTGCTGCAAAACAAAGGTTAGAAAGAAAAAAAGATCCTCACGAATCACTCCCTTACGTGTTTACACTCAAGAAGGTGGATCACTCTCCACTCGTGTTTCACTCAAAATAATATGGCTTTTACCCTCTGATGTTCTCACCACTCTTGCCTTTTTCCACTCGATAATTCTCTCTTAGTTCTTTTGAAACTAAACAAACAACTCAAAATTTCCAGCAACAATTCACCCAGAACTACTCAAGGAATTTCAGATTTGAACACAAGGAATATGGAAATTTTCAGATTAGAAATAGAAGGAATATGACAGTTTGGAATTTTGGAAGCACAGAATAATGAATTTTTTTTTTTTTTTTTATTTTTTTTTTTTTTTTTCTTTTCTTTCTTGTTTTTTTTTTTTTTTTTTTTTTTTTTTTTTTCTAGTCACAAGCAGCAATAATAATTGTAATTGCCAAAAACGATTGATCAGATTTCAACAAGCACATGAAAACTATACAAAGGACAATTGAAAGAGACGTGTAAATCAAATTTGGAAATTGTAGATATGGAAAGAAAAATCCAAATCTTGAAATTATTGATCAGATTTCAACAAGGACATGGAAATAGACAAAAGGACAATTGATAACGACATGTAATTCAAAGATGGAAGTTGCAGATATGGAAAGAAAATCCAAATCTTGAAATTATTGATCTGAAAATTAAAGCAAAGATTCGCGTAATCAATTAAGAATGGAATTCAAATCTGAAAATTTCAAATCTGAAAAATTAAAGCAAAGATTCGCGTAATCAATTAAGACTGGAATTCACCTATTTATACAAGAAAATTACTTGCGGAGAAAGTAGTTCTAATCCTAATAAGTAAACAAATCAATTCCTAGCAAGGAAAGAAAATAAAGTCCAAATCAATTCCTAGCAAGGAAAGAAAATAAATAAAGATCTTAGGTAGGTAAAGAAAATAAGTCTTGCAATCCGATCCTTCTAAATTAACGAACAATCTCAGCAGTTCTTAGCCTTGACCGGATCCTTCTAGAACTTGAATCAAGGTGACAATTCTTTGTTGCCCACGTGGATCATGCTCAATGGGCCTCCCCGAATTTACTTGAGCCCATAACTCTTGGATGAGTCCGTTGAGCACATCCTTGAACTTCTTTGCTCGTGCTCTCGTAACCGGCCCAATTGGTACTTGAACGAGATCCTTCAAAGCGGTGCCTTGATCTCCATCATTCCCCTCCTCTTGAAAAGGATTTGCCCTCAAATCATCACCTACATCAAAAGGACTCAAATCAGTAACATTAAAAGTGGTACTGACATTGTACTCACCAGGTAAATCTAGCTTGTAAGCGTTGTCATTGATACGCTCGAGGACTTGAAAAGGGCCATCTCCTCTTGGGAGCAATTTGGAACGTCTTTTCACCGGGAATCTTTCTTTTCTCATATGCAGCCAAACCCAATCTCCGGGTTCAAAAACCAGGTTGCGACGTCCCTTGTTGGCTTGTGTGGCATATTGTTCCGTTCTTCACTCAATGTTGAGTCTTGCTTTCTCATGAATCTGCTTCACAAAGTCAGCTTTCTTTTTGCCATCTAAATTAATGTGCTCCGTCAAAGGTAAATGAGACAAATCCAATGGAGTTAAAGGATTAAACCCATACACAATTTCAAATGGCGAAAATTTGGTAGCAGAATGAACAGCTCTATTATATGCAAACTCAACATGTGGTAAACATTCTTCCCATGTTTTGATGTTCTTTCTAATGATTGCCCTTAATAGAGTAGACAAAGTCCTATTTACTACTTCAGTTTGACCATCAGTTTGTGGATGACAAGTAGTGGAAAACAATAGCTTAGTACCTAGCTTACACCACAAAGTCTTCCAAAAATAGCTCAAGAACTTAGCATCTCTATCCGAAACAATTGTCCTAGGCATGCCATGTAATCTCACAATCTCTCTAAAGAACAAATCAGCAACATGCGAAGCATCATCCGTTTTGTGACATGGAATAAAATGTGCCATTTTAGAAAATCTATCCACGACCACAAAAACTGAATCTCTTCCATGTTTAGTCCTAGGCAATCCTAACACAAAATCCATTGAAATATCAATCCAAGGCTCACTAGGAATTGGTAAAGGAGTATACAAACTGTTGGGCTGCACTTTGGATTTAGCTTGCCTACATGTGACACATCTACCACAAATCCGTTCGACATCTCGTTTCATGTGAGGCCAATAGAAGTGTTCCTGCAAAATAGCCAAAGTCTTTGCAACTCCAAAATGTCCCATTAATCCCCCACCATGTGATTCCTGCACTAATAACTCCCTCATAGAACAATTAGGCACGCATAGCTTATTTTCTAGAAATAGGAATCCATCAAGTCTAAAGAACTTACCAGAGGCGATTTTCTCACAAGCTCGATATTCCTCACAAAATTCATGGTCTTCAGCATATAATTCTTTAATGTGTTCAAAACCAAGCAATTTTGCATCAAGTGTGGAGAGTAAGGCATACCTGCGAGAAAGTGCATCAGGGACTACATTCTCCTTACCTTGCTTGTACCGGATGACATATGGAAACGTCTCTATGAACTCCACCCATCGCGCATGTCTTTTGTTTAGCTTGTGTTGGCCCTTCAAGTGTTTCAAGGACTCATGATCGGTGTGAATCACGAACTCCTTAGGCCATAGATAGTGTTGCCACGTCTCTAAAGCCCGAACCAATGCATACAACTCCTTATCATAAGTTGGGTAGTTTAAGGCTGCCCCGCTAAGTTTCTCGCTGAAGTAAGCAATTGGTCGTCCTTCTTGCATAAGAACGGCACCTATACCATCACATTCAATTTCAAACGTTTTCGAAAAGTTAGGTAAAGACAACAAAGGTGTGTTAGTCAGCTTCTCTTTGATTAATTGAAATGCTTTCTCTTGTTCTTCTCCCCACCGAAATCCAACGTTCTTCTTGATCACTTCGGTAAGCGGTGCGGCTAAGCTACTGAAGTCTCTCACGAATCGCCGGTAGAAACTAGCAAGTCCATGAAAACTACGAACATTACCAACACTTGTGGGGCTCGGCCAATCTTGGATTGCACGTACCTTCTCTTCATCAACCTGTATACCTTGTGCACTAACAACAAATCCCAAAAATACAAGCTTATCGGTGTAAAAAGTGCACTTCTTTAAATTAGCAAACAACTTTTCTTTCCTTAGCACATCTAAAACGGATTTCAAATGTACTACATGATCGTCTATGTTTTTGCTATAAATGAGTATATCATCAAAATAGACAACAACAAATCTGCCTATAAATGCACGCAAAACATGGTTCATAAGTCTCATAAAGGTGCTCGGAGCATTAGTCAAACCAAAAGGCATAACTAACCATTCATACAAACCATATTTTGTTTTAAAGGCAGTTTTCCATTCATCTCCTTCTTTTATCCTAATTTGATGATAACCACTTTTTAAATCAATCTTAGAAAATATGCAAGAACCATGCAGCTCATCTAACATATCATCCAAGCGTGGGATAGGATGACGATACTTTACCGTTATGTTGTTGATGGCTCGGTAATCAATGCACATTCTCCACGTCCCATCCTTCTTAGGTACAAGTAAGACCGGAACCGCACATGGGCTCATGCTCTCCCTCACGTGCCCTTTCTCCAACAATTCACTTACCTGCCGTTGAAGCTCCTTTCTCTCCTCGGGATTGCTCCTATAAGCTGGTCGGTTTGGGATGGTTGCACCGGGAACTAAATCAATTTGATGTTCAATCCCTCGGATTGGAGGTAACCCATGTGGTGTTTCCTCGGGGAAGACATCCTCGTACTCCTGCAAAAGAGAAACAATAGAACTAGGCAAAGCAAGGTCAAGTTCGTTATTATTTTAAAGTGCCTCTTTGTACAAAAGTACAATCATCGGCTGTTTTGAAAACATTGCCCGCTTGATCTCACTCACTTTTGCATAAAAATTCTTTTGTTTTCTCTCTGATTTTCTCTCAAGGGCCGAACTTTGATTTTCTTTCTCTCTCTCATTTTTCTCGGCCTCTCTCTGTTTTTCACTCTTTTTCTTTTGCTCACTCTCTTTCTTTTGATCACTCTCCTTTTGTAATCTCACTTGATCCTCGTATACTTGCTGCGGTGTCAATGGTACAAGAGTGATTGATCGTTGATTAAGTACAAAAGAGTACTTGTTCGTAAAGCCATCATGCTTCACTTGCCTATCGAATTGCCATGGACACCCTAGCAATAAGTGTCGCGTTTGCATCGGTACTACATCACACAACACTTCATCTTCATATTTACCGATTCGAAATGCAACTAACACTTGCTTGTTCACCCTTATCTCACCACTATCATTTAGCCATTGCAACTTGTACGGTCTAGGGTGCTTTATCATGGGCAATCCCAATTTCTCCACCATAATTGTGCTTGCAACATTAGTACAACTACCACCATCAATAATCACACTACATACCTTGTCTTTAACGTAGCACCTTGTGTGAAAGATGTTCTCCCGCTGTACTTCATCAACTCCTTTTGCTTGCAAGCTCAATGCTCTTCTCGCCACCAATGTCAATGCGTCAGGGGCTAAATACTCCTCATCGGAAACATCCTCCAATGGCCGCATGTTGTCGGTGTCGGAATCTTCATTATCGGTCACAATTTCTCCATTGGCTTGCAACACCATGGCTTGCTTGTTTGGACATTGACTTGCTATGTGGCCCCTGCCTTGACAAAACACTTAATATCACGATTCCTAGAGGTAGAGGCTTCGGTTTTACCTTGAGGAACGTGGCTGGTGGTCACGGACTTGGGCTCGGGTTTGGGCGTTTGTGACTTGTCCAGCGGCTTGGCTTGACTCAATTTCCAAGAGGTAGAACTAGAGTTATGGCCTGCACGTGTCCCACTCCCTCTCTTGAGTTGTTGTTCCACTTTGATAGCCATATGCACCATATCTTCCAATTCCACATAATGCTGCATCTCTACCTTATCATGGATCTCACGGTGTAAGCCAAGTAAAAATCTAGCCATTGTAGCCTCCCGATCTTCCTCTACATTAGCACGGATCATAGCAATCTCCATCTCCTTGTAGTAATCCTCTACGCTTCGACTCCCTTGTCTAAGACCTTGTAGCCTTTTGTACAACTCTCGGTAGTAGTAACTTGGAATGAACCGTTTTCTCATCACTACTTTCATCTCCTCCCATGTGTCTATTGGGCGTTCTCTATTCCGCCTCCTGTTTATCACAAGCTGATCCCACCAAGTAATAGCATATTCAGAAAATTCAATCACAGCTAATTTTACCTTCTTTGTCTCGGAGTAGTTGTGACAATCAAACACGAACTCCATCTTCTTCTCCCATTCAAGATATGCCTCAGGATCAGATCTACCTTGAAAGGACGGAATCTTCATCTTAATACCACCCAAGTTGTTATCTTCACGATTCCTAGCTTCTCTAAATCTTCCTCCAGGTCTCCTATTGTTAACAATGGAACCCCGATCTTCTTCTTCATCAAAACCAGACCCATAACGCTCTTCATCCTCCTCCCTCGGTGGAACTCTTTCCCTTCTATGAAAATTACGACCGTTTTGTGGTTGCTCCTCACGTCTATTCTCCATCTGATCTATCCGTTCGTGAACCTGCTCCATCTCCATCTTCATCACTCGCCTCATCTCACTCATCATGGCCTCCATAAACATTTTCGGATCGGCCAATTTTGTATCACCTTCGACAATGCTCTTACCACTATCGTGAGACATGATTGCTGCAAAACAAAGGTTAGAAAGAAAAAAAGATCCTCACGAATCACTCCCTTACGTGTTTACACTCAAGAAGGTGGATCACTCTCCACTCGTGTTTCACTCAAAATAATATGGCTTTTACCCTCTGATGTTCTCACCACTCTTGCCTTTTTCCACTCGATAATTCTCTCTTAGTTCTTTTGAAACTAAACAAACAACTCAAAATTTCCAGCAACAATTCACCCAGAACTACTCAAGGAATTTCAGATTTGAACACAAGGAATATGGAAATTTTCAGATTAGAAATAGAAGGAATATGACAGTTTGGAATTTTGGAAGCACAGAATAATGAATTTTTTTATTTTATTTTATTTTTTTCTTTTCTTTTCTTTTCTTTCTTCTTTTTTTTTTTTTTTTTTTTTTTTTTTTTTCTAGTCACAAGCAGCAATAATAATTGTAATTGCCAAAAACGATTGATCAGATTTCAACAAGCACATGAAAACTATACAAAGGACAATTGAAAGAGACGTGTAAATCAAATTTGGAAATTGTAGATATGGAAAGAAAAATCCAAATCTTGAAATTATTGATCAGATTTCAACAAGGACATGGAAATAGACAAAAGGACAATTGATAACGACATGTAATTCAAAGATGGAAGTTGCAGATATGGAAAGAAAATCCAAATCTTGAAATTATTGATCTGAAAATTAAAGCAAAGATTCGCGTAATCAATTAAGAATGGAATTCAAATCTGAAAATTTCAAATCTGAAAAATTAAAGCAAAGATTCGCGTAATCAATTAAGACTGGAATTCACCTATTTATACAAGAAAATTACTTGCGGAGAAAGTAGTTCTAATCCTAATAAGTAAACAAATCAATTCCTAGCAAGGAAAGAAAATAAAGTCCAAATCAATTCCTAGCAAGGAAAGAAAATAAATAAAGATCTTAGGTAGGTAAAGAAAATAAGTCTTGCAATCCGATCCTTCTAAATTAACGAACAATCTCAGCAGTTCTTAGCCTTGACCGGATCCTTCTAGAACTTGAATCAAGGTGACAATTCTTTGTTGCCCACGTGGATCATGCTCAATGGGCCTCCCCGAATTTACTTGAGCCCATAACTCTTGGATGAGTCCGTTGAGCACATCCTTGAACTTCTTTGCTCGTGCTCTCGTAATCGGCCCAATTGGTACTTGAACGAGATCCTTCAAAGCGGTGCCTTGATCTCCATCATGGTCACTCGTTCCCACACCGGTTCACTAAAGCCCAAATCCTTTTCTGATTACCAATTATTCTATCATACCAAACACCCTCCCACTGCCTTCCTTGCCACCTTATCCACCTCTGAACCTACATGTTTCTCTAAAGCAGTCACTGATCCTCGATGGCAAACTGCTATGTCTCAAGAGTTTGCTGCTCTTATCACTAACGGTACTTGGCAACTCTGCCCACGACCCCTCCATCATAATGTCATTCGCAATAAATGGGTGTACAAGATCAAACAAAAACCGGATGGCACTATTGATCGGTTCAAGGCTAGATTAGTGGCTAAGGGGTTTGAATAACAAAGTGGTGTGGATTACACGGACACATTCAGTCCAGTCATTAAACCCTCTACAATTCGGATCATCCTAGCTATGGCAGTGACCTTTAATTGGCCAATCCGGCAATTGGATGTTTCCAATGCCTTTTTGCATGGTACCCTCTTGGAAGAAGTCTATATGGAGCAACGACAGGGCTTCATTAGCAAAGAACACTCTGATTTTGTGTACAAACTTCGAAAATCCATCTACGGGCTCAAACAAGCTCCACTTGGTTCCATTGCCTTTCCACAGCTTTGCAGGAACTTGGGTTTTCAACCTCCTTAGTGGACTCTTCTTTGTTTATATTCATTCATGGTGATATTAAGGTGTTCATATTAATCTATGTTGATGATATTGTAGTTACAGGCACCCATATGCATGTCATTTCTGCTCTCATTCTTCAATTACAGCAGAAGTTCCCCATGAAAGACTTAGGCAATCTTGGCTTCTTCTTGGGCATTCAAGCTACCCGATGTGGAGACTCTCCTCATCTATGCCAAGCCAAGTATATCCGGGACTTATTGCATCGCACACACATGCTTGGTGCCAAGCCAGCTACCTCTCCATATCCTGCTGGTTCTAAACTGTCCAGATATGATGGGGAACCCCTGCCTGACTTCACTAAGTATCGCCAAGTTGTTGGGGCCTTGTTGTACTGTACTCTACTAGGCCTGAAATAGCCTTCTCTGTGAACCAGCTGTGTCAACACATGCATTCTCCTTCAACTTCTCACTGGACAGCAGCAAAACGAGTTCTCAGGTATTTAAAAGACACCATTGATCATGGTCTACTCTACAAGCCAGGCTCTCTTCATTTGCAGGCTTTCTCTGACTCTGACTAGGCTGGTAGCCCTGATGATCGGCGTTCTACTTCTGTTTTTGGTGTCTACCTTGGCCACTGTCTGGTGTCATGGAGTGCAAAGAAACAAGCCGTGGTCTCTCGCTCTAGCACTGAGGCTGAGTATCGCTCACTTGCCTTGACCACTGCCGAGTTATATTGGCTCCGGATGCTCTTTAAGGAGCTGAACATCCCTCTTATGTCTGCTCCTACTTTATGGTGTGATAATCTCAGTGCCTTGGCCCTTGCTTCTAATCCGGTATTTCACGCCCGCACTAAACACATCGAAGTGGACTACCACTTCATTCGGGAAAAGGTCCTTAATGGTGATATCCTAATTCGATTTATATCCACCTATGACCAACTGGCTGATATCTTTACCAAGGGAATGTCCTCTGCTCGGTTTTCTTTTCTCAAGTCCAAGCTCATGTTGGCAGCTCCACCCATTCGCTTGCAAGGGGATGTTAGAGTACATGATGAATCAGCCTCCAACTCAGCAACAGATGATCCAGCTCCCACCTCAGCAAATCATCCAGCCTCCTCGTCAGCAGCCGAGGATCCTTCTGAGGATGCTTGCTCCATATCAGAATCAAATCAAGGCATTATTGCCTCATATGCCTTGACACACACGTGTCTAGATTCTCCTAGAATCAAGCCTCCCAATTCAGCAAGCAATATTGCTGATGTGCTACAATCCTTCAACAGGGCACAAAAACTTTCCTTATCTACCGTGCGTACAGTTCAAGACCTATGTGTGCTACTCAAGAATTTCCTTACACAACTACACGTATTGTCCAAGAATTGACTTTCCTTCTATGTAATTTATTTGTATCCTTATAGACTAGGAACAGATTTTATACTTATTTTTGGCCTTGTATCTGCTCGATGTACATCAATATAAATAGAAGCTATGCTACTGGTTTTAGTCAAGTTGACAAAAACCATTATTCCCAAAACTTCTTCAGTTACAGTGCAGTGTTTTAACCGGTTGAGTGATGTTTTGGCCAAGACAGTATAGTTTTGAAGTTGAAATTCTATTGGTCTTTTTGTGGATTCGGCCGTGTATGTGTGGTGTGTAAACCATGGATAATGTTGATTATGGGGTTGGCTGAATGGTTTTTGGTAATTGTTTTGTTGGTGTATTTTATTGTAAAGGATTATTATGATTTTAATGTTTAAAGAAAAAGGATTTTGAGTGTTTAAATGATATGTGAAATGATATGAATTTTAAATGATTTATGAAGAATATATATAAGTGGTTGTCACGAGGAATCAATATGTGGAATTTTAGCATATTTGTTATGTTGAGTTTCTTAAAACTTATGATAATAAATATAAATGATTTTCCAAAGAAAAATGATAATTGTACCTATGTGAATATAATTAATATTCATGAGTGATGATGTTAACACTCTGTGTACATAAATGTATTAAATGTAGATGATGAAATGAGAACTGCACCAAAAGACTGTAAGTATTTCTAAAATACTTACTAAGAGTGATGCTGAATTTAATAAGGTTTATAGATTTATTTAATTGTTTGTGCATGACTGGAATTTGCATATTTTATTGTTGAATAATCTGATTAATAACAAGCTATTTCATTGGCGTTCTTAGGTTCACAGTGAATGAGAAAATACCTGAAAAGATATAATAAATACAAACCTGGCAAATCTAGACTCACAGGCAAGGCCTAGGCCTTTAAAACTATTAAATGTTATATGTGAGGAAGCCTAGGCTTCAAGTAACACATTAACCAAGCCTAGGCTGAAACAGATGAGTGAAAACAAAAATTAATTAAGATGTTGCATATAAAACTATCATATCATTACTTTATAGATATATACATATTCAATCTATGACTATGACTCGCGACCATAGACCGTGAATTGCATATACATATAGACATAAAGTTATATTATACATTGTGTATTTTCTTTAAATAAATAAATAAGTAAGCATCATATTATTGAAACAGTTCACTCACTTGATCACAGTGTGGGATTGTGAAAGAATCCACAATCACATATTTATTAGTGCAGGTTCTAAAGATGATTAAATGGATTATGCTAACTTTAATGATATAAAGTCAATATTTGTATATTTGGTTTTAATAATTGGTGTTCACGTACTTTTGTATAGAGGAAGGTTTGTATTCAGTAGATTTTTCATGTATGCTTTTAGAGTCATCTATGACACATGTCTTGATGTAATTAGCATAGAGTAATTAAATGATTTTTAATAAATGTCTAGATGTATTTCAGTCAGCTTTGATGTGTTATTGGTTTCTGAATTATATATTTATATTCCGCTACCAAATCTTAACTTTGATGATGTCGTAGTGTCACGTGAAAATTCAAAATTTTCATTTACGTCTTTTTGTAAAAGTCGAGCGTTACAATTATTGTACAAAAAAGTAATTTTAGTTGTTTTGCCATTAAAAAGTATAGCAATGAAGAGATGGTAAATTAAGATTAAATTAACTAAACTAAATATTTGAGAAAATTAATGGAAAATACTAAGGCTACAGGGATACACCTAGCAATCTATTACGTATTCTTGAGATATATATATTTTTTCTCAACTAGGTTGAGAATCAACTCTTCTAGTCGAAAAATAAAACAATTAAGTGCAAGGAAAAATAAAATATAAATTGAACCTGGGTTGATAAAAATTTGATTTTAATAACATGTTACAATAAATTAAGCATTCAATATATTTTCGAATTATAACAAATCAAACATGGTAAGCATTTGATATAAACAAAAATCATAATAGATCAAAATAAACTTGTCACATGAATTTACTTTCAAATAAAAATCATCCACAATATTTAATCATTAATCTATGAAGAAAAAAAAATAAATAGTTTCAAGAACACATAAAAAAAATACTAGGCTTCACCCCTAACCTGAGGAAGAGATTTAGTCGCTCATCATATTAAAATATATGACAAAGTACAAATAAAAAGACATGAAAAAAGAAAGAATTGAATTTTAGGAATAAATCCCCTGCATTAAAAGCTTTCTCCTCCGCTGCCTCTTCTTCTCCTTTGCTCCGTGCGAGAGAGCAACTGCAAAAAAAATGAAGAAAAAAAAAACCTCGCTGTCGTGCTTCCAATTCAAGAGAGTCACTGAAAAACTGAAAAAAAAATAATAATAAAAAATAAAAAATAAAAATTCCCTTCGTTGTTGCAGCGTCGGAAGAATATATCCAGAAATTTTCGACATTTCTTATTATTATTATGTTTCCCACAAGTTGACTTAGTAAAAAAGACATGAGAATTGAATGAGACAAAACTCATTCATCAACAACTAAATATAAAATGCTCAAGCTTTAATCCCACGTATAGCTTCTCTCATTTTGCCAAGCTTTGTCTTCTTCTTCGATTCCTACAAAAACACAATTCATTGCATTAAAGATATGACCTTCCGAAGTATTGAACACATAATCAAATGGACATGTCATCAGAGCATTTAGATTGCTGAAGACATATGTTATCAACTGAAGCAGTGAAGAACTCTTTAGTTACATCTGTTATGATGAGCTGGAAACAGTTGAATGAGCTGTTAAATAATTAGGATATTTTAACAAATTCTGTTTAGTTTTGTTAAATAGACTAGTGTTAATTTTACGTGTATAAATATAAACATTTCAGTTTTGTAATTCATTCAATGAGAATTAGAAATTTCTTCTGCAATACTTTATTATTTTCCAGCAAACTAAATGCTTTGATGATGTGTTCAATACGAAATTAAGTTTTAAGATTTTTTTTATGTGAAATAGGACCGAGCCTGTTTGGTTGTTGTTTTGAAAACATAAAACAGCAAAACGTGTTTTCATACTGTTGTTGTGCGTTTGGCAAAGTGTTTTGAAACACAAACGATTGAAAACAAAAACAGTTGAAATATGAAAAATGAAAACAACTTCAACCTGTTTCCGAAAACAGGTTTGAGTTACACTTAACAAAAACAAGCGGAAACAACAAAGACGCGTTTCAGTATAAGTGCACAATAACTAAACAGTGTATGAGGTATCTGGTTCGATTCTTGGAAACAAATGATGAGGTTAGTTTCATATCTTATTCTCTTCTACTTCTGCACCGTTTGAAGCTTTTCTCTAACATTATTCGTTTCTCTACCACTTTATCGTTGCGTCACGTAGATCTTGGTAAGTTACTTGAAATTTAAAAAAAAATAAATAAATAAAATAATAATGTATTCCCATTCAGACAACCAAGTATAGAGTTATGGCCTTTTGAAATTTTAGAGTTTTTTTTTTTTTTTAATAATTAATGCAAAAGAGAAGGGTTTTTTGGAATTTAAAGACGTTTCCGAGAATATTTTTATGACAAACTGGCTTTGGCCATTTTTCATCAAATAGATCTCAAAGGGTCACACGGAATTTAAAAAAAAAAAAAACTATCCACGCTGATTGAACTACCGAGTACACGTTAAAACCACGAACGACTTTCTGGTTTTTCTTATGCGAAACAAATGGTTTCTTTATGTTGAAATGGCGTATTCTAGAATAGTTTTTGGACAAATCAACTTCATCTATTTGCCATCACATAGATCTTAAAAGGTTATATGAGTCCAGAAAAACATTCGCCTTCATCGGGAAACCGAGTGCAAAGTAATGACCTACCAACGTTTTAGGGGTTTTTCTATTCAAAACAAGAGGTTTCTTTGGTATTTAAAAAGGTTTTCTGAAATATTTTTGGACAAATTGCGTTCGACCATTTCCCATCTCGAAGATCTGAAAAAATTACACGAAAACGAAAAAAAAATAAAAAATCACCTCTATCAAATATCCTAGTTTTGGAAATTAGTTTGCGAAAACATCTTTGCCCAGCGAAAAATAAAATTTTCAAGTCAAGATCAAACTTTATGAAGAACTATATTATTTTAAAATAAATTGCAAAACAAAAAAACATTTACTTGAAGAATTCGGTCACTCCTTGGCTTTAAGGGCAAAATTTTGCTCATTGCTCCTCAACGAAGAATGTGTGGTCTCAAGGATTATGAGACCTTCAGATATTCTTACCAATGACGGATGATAACCAAGAAAGTGGATTCTCAACTTGCTTTTCAAAATGAGTGTTAACTCAAGAATATCAGTTCTTAGTAAAAATTAAAGAACTGTTGCAGTTACTTATCATTTCAAGAGCTATATGCATATCTATTTATTGGCTCTCAATACTAGGAGAGTGTTAGATTTAAGCAATGTATGACAAGCTGTAGTAGAAGTTATAGTATAACTAGAACTCCACTAGGAGTGGAAGGCTAGGGCTTGGAAAACCCTAGCCTTCAACCTCATGGAGTTAACGCATGGGGCCAGGAAAAAATTCTTTGGCCCATGCGTTAACTGCAGTCCCTCTTGGGCTTGGGTTTTATCCCAATGTCCAATCTCCCATCTTGCATCTCATGCACAGTTTCTCTCTAGACCATATTTTTAATAAATAAAAATAAACAGCTCAACAAATAAAAATCCTTATCTGGTTAAATTAAATCACCTTGGTGAGGGACTTAAAGGAAAAAAAAAAAAAAAAAAAAACTAGCCAAAACAGTTTCGACTCATCAAGTCATTTTTTAATTACAGTTGATTCCACTAAACAATTGTAATTGCACTCTAGTTTATATTTTTATTAAAACAATTAATCTTTTAAACTTACTTAATATTGACTTTTGATTCCGCCATGAAATCTTCCGTAATAGAATTAAAGCCAATATACTGTCATTTAATTCTCTACCTCTTTATCCTTGCGTCATTGATTTTATCTATTATTCTTGTACTCATGAACGTCTTATCACATGTACGTTATATTTTAGTATCTTATACCAAAATGTTGTGACCAGAGATTGAGAATAATCAAATCTATCTCAATGAAAAATTTCTTATCATTTTAATAAAAGATTTGGATTTCTTCTTAAGAAAAGCTTTCTCACAATGTTAATTGCAATAACCAAACGCACCGAGAATGTTAACCATGATATTGGTCTCACCCATAAATTCATCAAAGTGATCTACATTTCACATTTGAGTATACAATCATCTCAAGATTTAGAATTAATATCATAAGAAGTCTTGAGAGTATGAGTTTTTCCCATCGACAGTATTTTAGTGGAAAAACAACTCACTTGGTCCGTTGAGTGCATAACACCTACACATCAACCCAAAGCCCCCAACTTCGCCTGATCAAAATAAATCACAAAGATTCGATGTATAATAGTTTTCACAAATGGAATGCCCAATTCCATTACCGATTGTGAGATACACAAAATATAAGACTACAAGGATTTTTTTTATTTTTTTTTTATTTTTTTATGAATATAAGACTACAAGGATTATGGACTAAGACCTTGTGTGATAACCCTGTTACTCACACCATAGACAATATTCAATATAATCCAATGGCTATTCACATGCAAAATATATATAATCATTATTAAGCATGTAAAATATCATATGCCTTATGCTCATAAATAAATCAGTGAATAACTACATTTATTCATAACAAACTTATATGTCAATAGTACATTGGGATTTAGGGCATAAACCCCAACACTGAGTGCACAGTTATGACCTTCCAAAGTATTTGGGTTTTTCATGCAAAACAAAAGCCTGCTTTAGTATTTAATGGCGTTTCTTGAGTTTTTTTTTTTTTGGACAAACCACCTTCAGCCATTTTTCATCTTTGTTAATTTTGAGGTTTATAATTGCTATCACAGAGGATCGAACGTTCGATCCTCAAAGGCCGAGCGTTAGATGGTGACAGCAACATACGATTAGGGTTTTTAATAATCGATTAGGTTTGTAACACTTAATTAAGGTTTTATGTGTACGATTAGGGTTTCTAGTATGCTTTGTGTCTAATATTAGAGTAGAATTTGCAGTGATATGAAGACTAAGATGTCAAGGATTGAGGATGATAGCCTGATGTAAGTAAAATGCTTACATAACTATTTTATTTCACTATGGGATATGTTAATGAACTGAGCATACTATTATTCCATGTTTCAATAAGAAATTATGTCATGAGCTTATTAAATTTATCAAATATTTATATATGCTTCAAACATATATTTGATTATTATACTATTTATAATAATTGAACATAGGGTGTAGATCGTTATGTATGGATGGCGAGCACATATTATATATGGGCTTAACCTTATGGTCACATAGATTGATT
The DNA here is from genome assembly GCF_958979055.1 of Alnus glutinosa. Taxonomy (NCBI): domain Eukaryota; kingdom Viridiplantae; phylum Streptophyta; class Magnoliopsida; order Fagales; family Betulaceae; genus Alnus; species Alnus glutinosa. Next base: position 11,814,850 of record NC_084896.1, on the reverse strand, counting down.
TTTTATTGTTTGGCCTTAGATACAATAATTTTATGGGTGATCGGCACACCATGTATGGATGGGGTTACAAATATGACATCGTTAGTGGTGTGGATCACTCAGGGTTTAAATCTGGTCAGACCACTAACGATGACAATATGCGACAATATCAGGACACTGATATTGTACTACATGTGGGTAAAAATACCAAATGAAAGACTAGTATTATTAGGTTTGCATAGAATAGTTATAATATGTTAATTTTTTAATTCTATCTCATTTGAGGCTCTATACGTGTTTTATACGATGATAATGGTTGATGCTGATGGAATGTTTAGATTCGGCTAAGATCATTTTTATTCCCCTTTTTACTATATCATTACTCTGATAAGTTAGTTGTTGATAAGTTAGTTGTTGAGGTAGTAAATTCCATTAATTACTAGCTAATTAGTATGGAGGAACTGCGAGTAACACTCCGAATTAATTAATTTTGGGGCATTACAAGATAGTGCCGATAGCCCATAATAATGTCTTTCATGAATACACAAAGAGTATAACTTCTATCAGGTCTGGGCATAAAAGGGTTATTTTTTGCCCTCCAATAATAACATGCCAAGTCAGTTTAGTACACCAAAAAATTATAGGCCGAAAACACTCGATCGCACTTAATTGACGAACTTCACACAGAAAGAGGCAAAGCCGGAGAATGAGCCTTCGTCCCCACCAACCAGGAAAAAAATTCTAAAAAATAATAACGAAAGAAGAAAGAACAGAAAAGTCAACAAAATACACCATTGCTTCCTATCCCCTTTCCAGGCATCACACCAAGAAAAATTCAAACTTGTAATGGGTATATTAGATTAGTGGACCCTAATCAAAATTCCCAATATTTTTGGTCAATAACTAAATATCCACAAGATTCCGTTTGAAATTCTAATCCAGCGCTGGAGCATGTGCAGGGTTGACTTTGTCCAGCACATGCTGGTACCACTGCGACACTCTGAATTCTGAAACGCCATCTAGAGATCGCCGTGGCTGGAGAGACTTCATCGCCGCCGGCAATTCCTGCCTCCATTGGATCAGACTCTTGCTGTATTATTGTTTTGTGCAGATCTGATTGTGGGTTGCCGCCGAAGAGAAGATCAGCCGGAAAAAAATCAAGCTTTCGATTTTTTCTCATGGATTTGGTGTGATTGGGTGTTTTCAGCTTATAGTGTTTTGGTGTGCTATACCAACGTGGCATGTTATTATTGGAGGGCAGAAAATAGCCTTTTTATGCCAAGATCGTATAGAAGGGGCTCTCATATACAAAACATACCGAGTTTGATTGTCATTTCACTCGTAATCATTTTCACTAGGGTACTCTACATTTACACTCCATTGCTTCCAGATCTCTTTATCAACTTCTTGTTGTCTTCACTAATCTCATCCCCTGGGCGTATTCGTGATCTGATTTGGAAACTCAATATGGCTTTTACCTGATTACTTTGAATTTGAGGGTGGATGTTATAATACAAAGGTTAGATTTCATTGCAGAATATTTTGATAATATTCTGCATTTTTTTTTTAACAAGATAATATTCTACATCTGAATTATTGTTGAATATTCCTGAATTTTTTATTGTATATTATTCTTTCATATTTCACTAGCCTCGTACAACTATGAAATAGGTTGGCCTTTCTTATTCTCCATTATCTTTTCTTGGTTTCATTATTTTTATTTTAACCTATAAAATAAAAACACTCACACTTCGAATCAATTAATGAAGATGAAACGGATTAGAATTTGTATTCATCATTCAATTCATACATAAAATGGATTATTATCCTATTCTCTTTTATAATAATATAATTTAATTCATAACAACTAGTAGCATTTGAGCTGTTCCTCACCGAAATATTTTGTCAATTAAGAGATTCGAATCTTGACCAATAATAAGTTTTGAATAAAGCTCTGTTTGTTTTGATGTAAAATGTTTCCTATAAAACATTTTTCCTATTTTTAGTATTTAGTACGACTGAGAATCGTGGTCAAACCGAAAACATTTCTCGATTGACTAAAAAATCTTTTTTAACTTTCGTAAAATTGTTTCATTTTTTTAAAACCGTAAATCATTTTATGAGTTTGAGTTTCGTCTTCTTGTACACACTCTCTTGCAGTTCATTCTTTATTCTCGTTGGAGTTCGCCCAAGTCTTCCACCACTCCCACAAGGTTTGTTGGAAATTATTGTCAGTTGCCAAAGTTTGCTAGAGCTCAATGGAATCTGCCGTCGGCTGCCGCCACTAGAGTTTGTTGAAATTCGCCATTGGTGTTCACTAGAAGTCATTGGCCATTGTCGAAGATCATTGGCCATTGTTCGCTGTCGTTGATTTTTGCTATGAGCCAAACGTTAAAAAATATTTTTTACGAAACTATTTTTCTTGAAAATTGATTTCCGGAAAAATAAAAATATTTTACGTTGAAATAAATGAAGGCAAAGTAATAATTTACATTCGACTTTGTAAAAATAAATAATAGTTAAAGAAAAGTTTAATAATTTATATAGAAGAATGCTATTTAGTAAACTGCTATATGATTGCCATATAATTTGATGATGTGACATTAAAAATCAGTTATTGAATGAGCACTTGTAAAAATGGCTGATTTTTACTATTACATTTCATCTCAATTTTATGATAGTCATATATCAGTGTACTAAATATTATTATTAAATTATTCTTGGCTTTATGAGATAGAGAATGCGTACCAAGTGTCGGTATTTACTATGTGGGAAGAGAAAACAATTAATTTTAGAAATTTTTTTTATCCCTTAAAAAATAATATAATTTTTAAAATTAGTATTGGATCAAATTTTAATAATAATGTATTTTATAAATTAAATCGTAATTTGAAAATACACAAAATACTTAGAAGGGAGACTCAGTAGCAATTGTTTAGAAAAAAACTACACGGGAACATAGAAATCAGACAAAATTTCAATGAGATTGATTTCTAACTCACCTCAATTCAAGTCCAGAAGTAAGGTTCCAAATACGTCTCAAGTCTGAGAGAACGAAAAGAGCTTTGTTTGGAGCACGTTCTGAAATAGTAATGGAGGCTGAGACAGAGGAAAGAACAAAACCAATTGCCATCTTCATGGCCTTCGGTACTAGAGGCGACGTCTATCCCATCTCTGTAAGACCGTCCCTCCGTTCCTTTTCCCTTTTGGTTGCTCTGAAACTATTTAGAGGAAAATCGAAACAGAGTATTTCTAAGTTTTCTGAGTCCTAGAATTTTCATTTTTTCTTTGGTTTTTCTCTGCAACCAAACAGAGAGTTAATATGTTACAAGTTTATAAATTAGCTAGATTCAGAGAAAATAGACAAAGGTAGAGAAAGAATCCTCAGCTATTGATTGATTGATTGATTTATTTTTATTTTCCGCAATACCGAGGGTTTGGATTAGAAGTTTCAAAACATGGGATTTGAAAAATTGTTATTTCAAAATGCAGATGGTAAAAACGCAATGTTTAAAAATGCAGACAAGCTTTGGTAAAATTGCAATTTGACCGATAAAATCGTAGTTCCACTTTAAAAATCTTGCGATTTAAAAACGCACCCTTGCAACCGCTCTTTTTTAGAACGAACTTCCAAACAGGATAATTTTTGCAATTTGTATGAAAACGCTCGTTTGGCTTGCGCAATCGTATGCCAAAAGGATTCTAAAAGAGGAAATATAATAATTCAACTGAAATGTGGCAAAACATTGACACTGGCTTTGTCTTCTTGGATTTATATGTGCAGATTTCTTGTATTCTTAATGTCAGCCCACTAAATTTTACTTCACTATTGTTCAAGAAATTTCTGTAATAAAACAAAAATTCTGTCTTCAACTGAGAGAATGTTTTATAAGAATCTGAGCCCTATTTTTGGTTATGTTTATAGATTGGTTTCTCTTTGTAATGCATATGGATATTGTAATGACAGTGCCATTCGTAACAGTTGCAATGTTTCCTACCTCCTCATCCTCCCTTACCTTTCCAGGCCATTGCTGAAGCTTTTGCTTGTGACCAGAAACAATACAATGTGGTCCTGATAACTCATTCAGCGCATGAGGTTTGTGCCGGTTTGCTTTTGAAATTCCTAATTTATTTTCATCTTTAATAGGTAACCAAATTGCTGATTATTTTCATTAGAGTTAATTCCATCAATAATTAAAAACAAGAATACAAGACATGAAGACAGGTCAAAAGGCTGCATCTTGAAGCCAGCTGTTGGGATCACGTGCTTAAAGATTTTTACACGACAGAAGTAATCCCATGATCTTTTACTTTAAGAGAACTGAACTAGAACATGCATTAAAATGAAGCACAAGATAGGTGCAGTTACATGGTAATTCGGCCATTCCTTGGCTTATAGGGTAATGTGAATTTTCTTCTCTTTGCATGGTGATGAAGAACACAGCTGGGGTGTGGGATGAATAACTTTCAAGTCTTCTCGTTGATGACTGAAGATGACCAAAAGAGTGGGCTCTCAAAACGTTTCTCAATATCTTGTGAATAATAGAATTCTAATGAACTCTATTGTGTAGTATGAGTGTATAAACCTCTAGAGAATTTTTGCTCTCTATTAAATGTGTTGTTTATGTCTCCTAAGGACCTCTATTTATAGGCTTAGGTTACTTGGAGAGGTATGAGAGAAATTTCAATCCTAGTAATACTAGGAAGTCGGCTAAGGGGAGGATTTCTCCCCTTTGCATACACGGCCAATGAGCCTAGGGCCAGGGTTTAAACCCTAGCCCAATGCATGGGCTTGGGTTTTATCCCTAGCCCAATGCTCATTTATTTGGTTATGCATAAGAATTAAATTCCTTAGCCCAAATACTTCCAATACCTTGACACAACGAATTAAATTCCTTGGCCCATGTTTTATAAATAAAACAAGCATCTAAAATAAATAACTGAGGCCTTATTATACTAGTAAAATTATATTAGTTCAAAGAGAGACCTAAAGGAAAAAATATAACTAGCTCCAATAGACATATGACACTTGTCATCTCATGACTTGTCACAAGTTACTATTAATTACAATTAATTCCGTTAAATAATTGTAATTGCACTCTAGTTAATATTTTCGAATTTAATCAATTAATCCCTATGACATATTTATTACATATTATCTCTCCATGAATATTCCGTAGTTGAATTAAAGTCGATTAAGACTGTCATTTTAATTCACTATCTTTTATCATTGAGTTCCCAATTTAATCACATGATTATTCTTTGTACTTTGTGAAATCTCATCTCGCTATGTACGTAAAGTTTAAGTAATTCTTACTGAAACACTTAGTCCTGAGATTCAGAATAATCAAAGGGGAATATCCATTATCACTTGGATTCTCACAAAGGACTTGGATTCTATCTCAAAGATGGTGTTTCCACAATGCTACATGCGATCATCCAAAGCACCGAGATTTTCATGATAATGTTAATAAAGAATGATGACTCACATGGCTCGTTCAGTGCATTGCATCAATATGCTTCCGCACCAAAACCTCAACCCGAAGTCTCTACTCCACATGATCAAGATAGATCATCACGGTTGATGTGTCTTATCCAATGAAATACCCAGTTCCATTTTCGACGACGAATAATATTTTATAAGCTACAAGAACTTATGACTTAGATCTTCTGTGTGATAATCACATTACTCACATCAAAGTCACATTCAATGTAACTCAAGGGTCTTACATGTACTGATAGAATAATATGCAATCAGAGATATACATGTAAATAATTATAAATGCCTTATGCTCATTTAATAAAATAGCAAATAAACAACTTTATTCTATAATAACTAAAATACCATGTAAAGTAATTGGAGTTTATGACACGCTTCCCAACACTAGCCTCTTGAGCTAATGCTGATATGTGGCAGTAAATTCAAACAAAAGCAAGTAAATAAATCACAAGCTGCATTACTAACAAACAAGCAACAAACAAGGAATTAACATGACAACTTTAACTCTAAAATTGAGCTGAGAAGAGCAAGAGTCTTTCCTTGGACTTCACTTACCTGGTGGTCCATACATGAATATGCTGTTACACCATTTCTTTGATAGACTCTAGCCTGCCCTTTGGGTTCACAAAACTAGAGTGGTCAGTTTTTAAAAGCTTTCTCATGGCATAAAACTTGAAGAAATAAAAACTACTCGCAAAAAGTTTTCATACCTTAAAATTGAATCATGACTTTTCTAAAAGTTGCTCAATAAAATTTTAAGCAAAGCCTGTTCATGTCATGATTCCTTGGTTGCAGAACTTAGGTCATCACTTGGCAGAAAAGCATGTTGCTTATTATCCAATTTCATCTGCACCTGTTCTTTCTACTGAACAAAATCATGAAACTGCTACAGGTTTGGATTACTGACTTTGGTCTCCTTGTTATTTTATATACAAAGCTAAATTACAATGGATGAAATTGGTTGTCTACAGTAATGAACAAGCTTACATCTTTAATGGATCCTTTTGTCTTATTAGGATCAGCCCCAGTGGAGTTGTCATTTTTGCTGCACAAAAAAAAGCTTCAAAGAGAACATAGACAAGAATGCTATTCTCTAGTTCAAAGGATATTTGGACGTGGCCCAATCCTGGAGGGTGATTTTATTCTGATAAATTTCTTTGCATTGGTATTTTTTTTATCGTTGAAAAAGTTTAGTCAAAATAAACTTTCACCAAAAAGTTTCAGAAATGGTTTATGAAGATAATTTTCACCTTTATTTTTGTGATTTAACATAGTCATTTATAAAACATAAAAGAAATTGAATTATCTGCCCTTTTAAGTTTGACATTTAATTTTGTCTATTATTAATGACTGATACGCCATGGAAGATATAAGGAAATGTTTTATTCATTAAAAAAAAGATAATTTTTTTTTTTTTTGATAAGTAATTTCAAATTCAATAAAAAAGCGCAGAGGGGCGCAACCCTAATACACGAGAAGTATATAAGAGTGCCCCTAAACGGGAGGAACAGCTAATAAATTTAGAAAGTATACAAAAGTAGAAACACCTAGGTGGCAAAGACGGGACGCTATCCAAAGATATAGCGTGTTAAGCACACGCTTCCTTAACACTACCATTACAGTCTCGACATCTTCAAAAAGCCTCGCATTCCGCTCCCGCCAAATGCTCCACAAAACACAATGAGGAACTAATTGCCAAACTTTTTTAGCTAGGCCATGCCCAAAAAACGCACCCCATGTAGTCAACAAATCCAGTACCGTTTGTGGCATGACCCACTCAACTCCAAATAAAGAAAACATAAAACTCCAAAGCTCACGGGCGGCGTCGCAATGAAGTAACAGATGATCAATAGACTCCCCCTTCTTTTTACACATACACCACCACTCAATAACCACAATATTCCTCTTTCGCAGATTGTCATGGGTTAATATTTTTCCTAAAGCTGCAAACCATACAAAGAACGCCACCCTTGTCGGAGCCTTAGCACACCATATATTCTTCCACGGGAATGATGGGCCTTCTTTCCTACTAAGCACTTCATAATATGACCTTACTTAAAAAAAACCCCTTGTAGAAAGGTTCCAAACTAACTTGTCACCCTCTCCTTGTCGAATCGAAGTGGAGTACAACCGCTCGAAGAAAGAAAGCACCATCTCCATCTCCCAGTCCTGGAATTGCCGCGTAAAGAGAATATTCCAATGAATATTTCCATTATGAACAGCCAAATTATCCACCACCATTGCAGCTTTGTTCCTCACAATACTATACAGAACTGGATAACAATGCTTCAAAGATCTCTCCCCACACCACCAATCATGCCAGAAACTGATATGTGACCCATCCCCTACCACAAACCGAACATAATTGCAAAACTTCTCCCATCCTTTCCTGATATATTTCCAAACCCCCACTCCATAGGAACCCGACACCTCAATAGAACACCACCCCCCCTTTAGGCTCCCAAATTTGGCGTCAATCACCAAACGCCATAAAGCCTCTCTCTCCCTACCATATCTCCACAACCATTTACCTAGAAGAGCTTGATTAAACTGGGTGAGGTTGTGAACTCCCAACCCACCTGAATGCAACAGAGTACAAATCCTGTTCCATTTCACTAAATGAAATTTGGCCTCATCCCCTATACCACCCCATAAGAAATCCCTCTGGATTTTTTCAAGACGATTAGCCACCCTCAAAGGAATAGGGAACAACGACAAGAGATACGTGGGGAGATTGGACAGCGTGCTCTTAATAAGAGTCAACCGCCCGCCCTTTGACAAATACATACGCTTCCATCTAGCCAGCTTCCTTTCCATTTTCTCAACCACCCCTTTCCAAGTAGAAACGGACTTGTAAGAGGCACCCAAAGGCATACCCAAGTAAGTCATAGGCAAAGAACCAACCTGACAACCCAAAAGCTGAGCCAACCCTTCAACATCCTCCACCTCACCAATAGGAACAATTTCTGATTTTCCTAGATTGATCCTTAATCCTGATGCTGCCTCAAAGCAAAGAAAGATGCATCTCAGATGTCGAATTTGTTCTTCTTGCGCCCCACAAAAGATCAACGTATCATCAGCAAACAATAAATGATTCACTACTATTGCCTCTGACTCTCTATGTCCCACTGCAAAACCTGTCATCGAACCCTGCTCCAACGCAGCAACTAGCATCCGGCTCAAAGCCTCCATAACCACCACAAATAATAAAGGTGACAGAGGATCACCTTGTCGCAACCCGCGAGAGCTGGTAAAGAAACCCGACGGAGTTCCATTGACAAGGATGGAGAATCTCACCGTAGAGATACAAAAACGAATCCAAGCCCTCCATTTCTCCCCAAAGCCACAACGTTGTAATAAGTAAAGCAAGAAGTCCCAATTCACATGATCATAGGCCTTTTCCAAATCCAACTTACACAGCAACCTAGAATCCCCCGAACGAATTTGACTATCCACACATTCATTAGCAATAAGCACTGAATCCAAGATTTGTCGACCACCTATGAACGCGTTTTGGGTGTTTGAAATAATCTTACCCAAAACTGATTTAAACCTGTTTGCAAGGACTTTGGAAATAATCTTGTAAATTCCCCCAATAAGACTGATAGGCCGAAAGTCTCTCACATCCAAGACATCATTCTATTTTGGAATCAGAGAGACAAAAGTAGCATTGAAGCTCTTTTCAAACTTGCCTCGAGAGTGAAAATCTGCAAAAACAGCCATAATGTCATGTTATAGAATATCCCAACACTTCTGAAAAAAAGCCATAGTGAAGCCATCGGGGCCCGGTGCCTTATCTCCGTTAAAATCTCTGATGACATCCCATACCTCCTTCTCCTCAAATTCTCTTTCTAGCCAACTACTCTCATCTTCATCAATTGAAAGAAAAGAAAGGCCCTCGACCCTTGGCCGCCAAGAACAATTCTCAACATACAATTTTTTATAAAAATGAACTATATGCTCCTGAATCTGCCTTGGATTTCTGGAGATTTCACCATTTATGCTTAGAGAGTCCACTTGATTAAACTTGCGACGCGAGTTGGCCAACCTATGGAAAAATTTTGTGTTCTTGTCCCCCTCCTTCAACCACAAAACTCTAGATTTCTGTCTCCATATTATTTCCTCAGAAAGAAGAGTTTTCTCCAGCTCTCTTGACATATCTATCTCCTGTCTCCATAAGGAAATGTTTTACAATATATATACTTTCTCCTGTCTTTTCTTTTCTTTTTTTCTAAAGGAAAGACATTAATGGAAAATGGCCTTCCATAAGATAGCAAATGGTTTGGAATATTATACATACATGCATACATACACGTATTAGACTTGTTGATTTGAAAAATGAATTCAGGCAGTAGGTGCAATAAGTGTATGATACCCGGAATATCTCCTTTGCTTGATGATGCAGGAAGGGTGGAGCCTTGCGGAAATGTTTTGTGTCCGTTGCATAGTTGCTGCCCCATATGTCGTCCCATATAGGTGAAGAATTTCATCTTCTTTTTACACAATTGAATATTGAATGTAACCATGTATTTTCTGTTGTGACTGGCTAGCCTCAAATTTGCCTCCTGAATAGTTAATCCAGTAGGAGTCTTCCCTATGAGGGAAAAGTCAGATGTTACTCCATTTTGGTCTTATAGGAAGAGAAGAAGTTCTACTGCTATAGATAACAAAGTTATCTTAATGTTACTTATAAAAAAAAAGGGGTTACTACCCATAGTTGGTCCTAACTGAATGGGGGGGTTCTGGGAGGGATGCCTTGTATCTGACGTTGACCTTCATTATTTTTTTCTAAACTTAAAGTGTGTATTCTCAAGACTTGAATCCACACACTTTGTGCTTGACAACTGAAAAGTTTACCATTGCACTGGACAATGACCCCTATGAATGTTACTTATCAATAATTTTTTCTCTGGAATGGGTTGATGTCAAATGGATAAATTAACATTTTAAATATTAAATGTTTTACTAATGAAAAATGGTCCATAACTATGTTTAGATATCAGCCTGTTGTCTGTATCCCCTATAGTTTTGACATATTGATGTAACTGCTGGTAGCTATATGGAAATATAAGTCATCTAATTTGGTTAGCGTCGACGTTGGAGGTGCTGATGGGTATTCCGGAAGATCAATAATTTGTCAAGTCTTTCCGAGAAGGTTCGAAAATTCTGATTGCTCGGAGGGGTGGCAACAAAACTGGGCGCTTCTTAGAGGTGATAGTATTTGGTTTGGGCGGTCGGAAAGGTTTCATTATCATCCCTGAGGGCCGTGGAGGGTGGGGATGGCAGAAATTCTCCGGCGAGTTGCGTAAGGCTGTCGATTTCCTCTCTGCTACGGTGGGTAGCGGGCAAGGCTCCTCGTTTTCGTCGACCAAGAAGGATGCTAAGGTGCTAGGGCCAAGCTTGGGCTTGGCCTCAAAGTGGACGGGGCCTTCCTTTGCGGAGGTGTTGTGCTCGGTTTCGACCTCTGCTCTAAATAAGTTGCCCTTGGCGGGGGAACTTTGTTCCGGGTTGAGGGCTTCGTCGAAGGAGCCGGGTGCTCTTGATCCCCTCCCGGTGCCGACTCATGCTGAGCAAGTCTTGAGCTCGGCGGTGGGTTGCCCACATGATCCGTTGGTTAAAGACCGGTCTCTTGATTCGCTGGGCAAGAAGCCTCCCCCATGTTCAAATTCGAATTTTGAACGTTTTATGATGCGCACGTGGAGCAAGCTGGTCAACGGTTTGAAAGTGGTCTTGGGCCGGACTATTAGGAATTGTTTGGGCCGGCTTGTCGGGTCTGGCCTAGGTCGAAAACGTTCTGGCTTTCGCTTGGCCTGACTCCTGCCGAAACCTAAAGCACATACGGCGATCGAACTAGGGACGCCTCCTTTTCCGGCGCCGTCTCGGCAGGGGCCCTCGTCGTCAGCAGGTCTAAAGGCTCTTCCGGTTGGTTTGTCTTCTTCTGGGGTCTCTCTGGTTTGTCCTCCTCTTAGGGGTTTGGAGGCTGTTTCGTCGGGGAAGGGTATAGCAGTTCCAGGGGCGTCATTTGCCTTTCCGGCGCCATCTCTTCGGCCAGAGACCTCATTGCTGGCAGTTCCATGGGCTTTTCCAGTTCGGTCTTCCTCTTCAGGGGGAGGGTCTAGTAGCTTGAAGGTGGATCCTAGCCGGGTCACTGCCGCTAAGCCTTTCGGTGCTTCTTTGGCAGTCTCCCAACTCACGGCCTCTCCTTCCGCTGGAGCGACTGAGTTGGGGGAGAAGCTGCGCTCTTCTCCCCCTGTGGTTTTTAAGCCTTTTCAGAGGTATATTAGGAAGGCGATGGTACTTAGGGAAGGGTTTCGTGGAAGTGGAATGATGTGCTACTTTCAGATTCCCTGAAAGCCTCGAAGATGGTCGCCGACTCAGCTGTTAATAAGGCTTTGGTTGCAGAGCCTCCAGCGAAAAAGGTTTCTAAGCCTCTAGTGAAGAAGGACTTTCTTAGAAATGGGTTTCTCAACCCTCGCCCGGTGTTGCCAACCACTTCCTCTTCGCCCCGGAAGGTCTTTGATGGAGAGATAGTCGGGCCTTCCTCCCCTCCTAGAGGCTGCTCCAGTTCTTCACCTGTTGAGGGTAATGGTTTCTCTCAATCTCGGAATTGGCCGATCGGTTTTGATCATAACGGGGAGATTGTGGTTTGGGAGGAGGATGTTGATTTTTGGGATGTTTTGCCTTTGGATTGGGCGTCAGAGGGTGCTTTTGGGGAGGAGGCGTTGACAATTCGAATTGCCATGGAAGAAGAATTTCAGCGTGACAAGATGATATCGCGCAAAAAGTCCAAAGGTAAAAGGGAGCTTCTAAATCTGCATAGCTCTATCAACTATGGCGACTCTAAGCCTTCTGCTAGGAGTAGGAAAGGAAAGAACCTTATGTTGTAGAGTTGTATGCTTGGGTTGGTTTGTGGGTTGTTCCTCAGGCTTTCAGTTTTTGCTTGGGATCTTTTGAGGGTTGTTGTTCTTGGGTTTTTCCCTCTGTATTTTGGGTTTGCTTGTATTTCGGGTTTAAGGTTTTGGGGGTGTTTTCATGTATCTTGGGTGGGGTTTTTTTGTAGTTTGGGCTTTATGGGAGTATCTTCTGGATATTGGGTTTTTGAGGGCTTTGGGTATTGTGTGTGCGTAGGTTCTTGTGAGTTTTCTTTTGTGGGCTAGCTGGGTGTTCCTATGTATACTTAGGGGCGCTTTTTACTTTTTTAATAAAGTTTTCTTACTTATATAAAAAAAAATAAAAAATAAAAGTCATCTACTAGTTATTGATTGTAGTATATTGTAATTTAATGGGCTCTTCCAGGGGTGGAACCACGTTGGAGCTTGGGGGGGGGGGGGGGGGGGGGGGGGGTCCCTTATTTATTTATTTTTTTAAATCTATCAAAATTCTTCTAAAATTAACTTTTTACACCCCCCCCCCCCCCCCCAACCCCCCGTTCTCCCCCAAAAAAAATTTATTGTTTTTAGTTACTTATCAAAAAGTATATTGTAATTAGACACTGAAAAAATGTTTTTTGTGGGGATCACATCTAAAACACATGTTTAGATAACTGACTTCTGAAAAGTATCTTTTGTGTTTAAACAACATTTTTGCTGTTTAAATATCCAATCAAACAAGCTGTTAGGGGTTTGGATGGCTGTTCCTGGGTTGTGGATAGTATAGGTGGTTTGGGTTCTTCAGAACTGGATTCTACTCCCTTTACCCTTTGGGTGTTTTACCTCCCGATTTGGCCTTGGATTGGGAGTTGGATAGTGATGAGGATATGGATCCGTCCTTGACTATTTTGGAAGCCATCGAAGAGGACTTCCATCGGGGAATTAAGACAGCGAGTCCAAAGACCAAAGGTATGGGGGAAGTTTTGAATCTGGTAAGCTCCATCAACTACGGTGATTCTAGCTTGTCCTCTCGGCTTAGGAAAGGCAAGGCTCACATGGTGTAGGATTGGGGTCTTCTGAAGGTTTTGGGTTTGAGGGCTTGGGTTTTTGAGGGTTGTTGGGTTTTCTTTCTTGTTGTAGGTTGCTTTGGTAGTTTCTGTGTACTTAGGGGCGCGTTACACTTTTTTTATAAAATCTTTATTACTTATAAAAAAGAACTGGATTCTAGGAAAATGATATAAGAAAATCAGATTAATATTGGTTGGAATTTGAAATAAAGAAGAAAAAAAAGACAAACATAGGTATCACTCCTAGTTTTCTTAAGTATCACACTTTGGGTTTCCTTGGCATCACACCTCAGAGAAGGGTTGCGTCAATTGGAGATTTCACAGTCGTCTTCTTTAATCAACTATTATAAGAAAAACCCTACATCTATATATATTGGCATATAATGCCTAACCCTAATGGACTTATACTAGTTAAAGCTCAAACCAAATATGCGAAACCCCATAAATAAAACCTAATAACTTAATAAACTCAGAATCAGATCTAATGGATCAAAAGTACATTTCATGCCCATAAATATAAAATTATAGAAATACCCTTGAATCTTAATAAATAAAATTGATTTCTCGTTGCCTGCATCACGTAGACTCCAAACAATGACTTTTTATATACTTTGGTATCATGTTGGGGATCCATGATGAGTGAAATAACTTAATGAAAATTTGAGAATATGTTCTCGTGTTATTACAATTGTGATGCAGAGTGAAACAAGAATAAATTTGTCGTTTTATTTTATTTAGATTATTAGTTTTATTGTAGTTCAATTAGAGGCTTGACCCAAAGTTTTGAGTTATTTGTAATTCAATAATGGGCTTAGCCCAAAAGTGAGTCACATTAGCTTAAGTTATTTGTTATTGGAAAATGATAGATTTACAACATCACCACAACAACTGTACAACACCCCCTCACATGGGGGTGGGGCCCAGTGTGTAGGGCCCACTCTAATGTGAGGGAGTGTTGTGCAGTTGTTGTGGTGGTGTTGTGTAGGAATCAAATCCCTTTGTTATTTAATAATGGGCTTGGCCCTTGGCCCAAAGTGAGTCACATTAGGGTTAGAGTTAGGGTTAGGGTTTAGTCTATGAGCCTATTTAAGCATAACATTCTATTGTAATAGTTAGTTGATGATGAATGAAAAATTGAGCGTGCGCCGCTATGTTTTCTCTCTATTTTCTCCCTCTCCTTCGGCTTTCTTCTCTCTTTCTTTCTTTCTTGATTTCTGTTTCTTCTTCCTCTATTTCTGCTTCTTCTTCCTCTTAATTTCTTGCTTTATTTCTTTGATTAATCATCCTACATCAAATTGCAATGGTCTTATACTCTCTCTCTCTCTCTCTGACTAGCAGGTTTCAATGTCCCTTTTGGCCTTTCATAGCTATTTTTTCATGCATATGAACCGCCTTTATATCTTTTAGATATTCACTGAGACTTTATAGTTTCCATTCTTCTTGAAAGACCATGTATTTTTTTTCAGTCAATTTTCCAGCGACATTTCTCTCAACTTTGTGTTAAATGTCCAGTAATCAGCAATAAGGATTTTGGAGCTAAATCTTTTTATGTATGATTGCATTAGCTCTTTTCTTGATTTACCGTGCAGTGTACCTTCATCATTTGAGCGCCGGTTCAGAAAAGAACTTCCACTTTTGTATAGATATCTCCAGGAAGCTCCCATTGACAAGGTACTCATGCTTCTCAGTAGATAAGCTTGAATTATGCCACTGTAGCTGGTTTTTTGCCTAGTCAAGTGATGTGCAATTTTGCTGATAGAAAAACATCATTAAAAAATAAATAGATTCTGTTCCTCTTTTATTCAAGTAGGTCTTACATCCATAGCTTTATCGATTTTGATCTACCTCCATGCACATAGGTTTGTTGGAAGGACGTGATTCATTGGATGTGGCCTCTTTTCACTGAAAGTTGGGGATCATGGAGATGTGATGAACTGAATCTGAGTCCTTGCCCTTTTACGGTTAGTGTTGTCTACACTTTGCTACATTATGTAGCCCCAACTCAGTTATTCAGAAGACAAAACCTTTACTTGATAGTTTATTCATGAAACAACATATAGCCTTGCTGTGTGCTTATTGTACTGTACAGAGCTACATGGCTTCTCTGTCTTTCTTAAACTCATCGCAGTGCTGCTTTCTTGACTCAGGATCCAGTAACAGGTCTCCCCACATGGCATGATAGGCCTCCATCTCCCCTATTATTGTGAGTAATTAGTTTCACACAAATATACATCCATACATACTTACATATATACATAAACATGTATATATATATATATATATATATATATATATATATATATATATATATCTATGTTTGAGATAAAAAGGGCTATATTTATAGGTTATCCTGTGATGTAACATGGGACATAAATGTGTCTGTAGGTTTCTTCTTCTTGAGCATTATTTGAACTTTTCAAGCCTTGATACTTGTGCATTCCATCTGGTTTGAAATAACATGGAAGTTTGAAATGTGGAAGTTCAATGCTTGTGAATTCATGAAATCTTTTTTTTTTTTCTTTATTTGACAAAAAATAAATTGTTCCTTTCCTATTTTTATTTATGATGCAGGAGCATTGGAATTATTGTGCTGACAGTCATGTGAGTCACTTGAGTAGGGTAATTATTTTTGATAAGTAATTTAATCATATTAAAAAACACAAGGGGGTGCAACCTTAGTTTACTGGAAGTATACAAAAGAATCCCCTATTCAGTAGAAAAAGAACAAAGATCCAAAACGTTAGAAAAACTAGAAAAAAAGAAAACTATTATGAGCTGTTATCCATGTGTAAAGGGAGTTTATTATAATCCTTTTCAACTCCACCGCCAAAGTCTCTTTATCTTCAAAGCTCTGTACATTCTGCTCTGTCCAAATACACCACATTAAACATAAAAGAGCTAACCTTCAAACTTCTAAAATGTCATGATGCCCCACCTGACCCCCCCAACTCATCAATAACTTTCTCGCCCTTCTAGGTATAACCCAATTAACACCAAACAAATTATATAGCGAGCTCTATAAATTTCTTGTTACTTCACAATGAAGAAGGTGATCAATAGACTCCCTACTCTCCTTGCACATACAAAACACCCAAGTCTTTTTAATGATTAGGACAATACTAGTGTTATGTCGAGTTATAAATAAATCTTAAGAGATTGTAAGCAGTCACTTTGATTATTCTTTTTTTTTTTTTAATAAGTAATTCAATTTAATTAAAAGTTCAGAGGAGCGCAACCCAAGTACACAAGAAATATACAAGAGAACACCCTATTTAGGGAATAAAAGAACACAAGTGCAGAAATTCCGAAATTTTAGAAAAGTGATGACTATTGTACACCACCATCCAAGCATAAAGAGATTTGAACATGACAACTATCTCTCAGTCTACGAAACTCCTCGCACTCCGCTCTCCCCAGATGTACTTCATTAAGCATAGATGAGCCAACTTCCAAGATTCTAAAATGCATTGATCTCCCCATTGTCCTCTCCAACTAGCCAATAACAACACCACCCTTGTAGACATGACCCACTCTACACCAAAAAGATAGAAGATCGAAACTCACAATTCTCTAGCCACTTCATTGAGTAGAAGGTAATCAATAGTCTTCCCTCTCCTCTTACACATACAACACTAGTCTACCACTATGACATGTCTTTTTCTCAACTTATCCGAAGTTAGAGATTTTTTCTAGTGCCGTCCACACAAAGAACACGACTCTCGAAGGAGCTTTAATTCTTCAAATGCTCTTCCAAGGAAATGGGGAGCCAACAAGAGTGCAAAGCGCATGATAGAAAGATCTAACCTCAAACTTCTACTTTTTGGAAGGGATTGAACACATTTTATCTTTGCCACTTTGTTTCAATTTGAGATAATGCAAAAGATCAAAGAATGAAGTGACCAAGTCCACCTCCCAATCATGCACTGAACTGGTAAAAGAAAAATTCGACTGAAGGTTGCCGGTAAGGAATTGCACATGATCTGCCATCAGAGCCTCCTTACAACAAGTAATTCTAAACAATTCTGAAAAGAAGCCTTTAAGGGATTATTCCCACACCGCAAATCATGCCAAAACTTAATCTTAGACCTGTCTTTCTTCTCATATTTGACAAATCTAGAAAACAATCCCCACCCATCCTAATTTTTTTCCACACCTCCACCCCGAAAGGACCAACACCCTCTTTGGAACACCCTCCTCCCCTGGTGCTATCATATTTGGTTTCCACCACTGATCTCCATAATGCATCTCTTTCCATCGCAAAATGTCATAATGACTTCTCTAACAGAGCTCGGTTAAATTGAATCAGATTTCTATCCCCCAATCCACTAGAGTAAACTGCAGAACAAATTTTAGACCAACTGACTAGATGAAATTTAAACTCATTGCCAACTCTACCCCACATAAAATCCATTTGAAGTTTCTCAATCCAGTTGGCAACTCCTACGGGGATGGGAAAAAGAGATAGATAATAAGTGTGCAAATTTCAAATTGGGCTGTTTTTGGTTATGTCTAGATGAGTAGTCGACTTGTATGGTTGTTGGTGGACTACCGGTAGCACTTGGAGTGCTGCTATGTGGAAGATGGTGCCTTCATGCCTTTTGTGCTGTTTATGGAGGGAAATGAAGGATAGAAGTTTTAAGAACTGTGAGAAGACTTTGGAAGAGATTAAGTCTTTATTTTTCAATACCTTGTATCTTTGGACATTTTTTTTTTTTTTTTTTCCATTTCCTTTGGTGATTAGTTATCAGGATTGTTTTTGTTCTTTTTGCTCCTACTAGCTAGGAGGTTTTCTTGTATACTTCTTGTGTATCTTGGGGCACCTTTCATTTTTAATGATATCTCGATTACTTATCAAAAAATTAGAGTCACCACACTTCGATAAGTAGAGCCTCTTCCAACTAGCTAAAGGACGTTCCATCTTTTCAAGAATGCCATCCCATATTGATTTAGCCTTATACGAAGCTCCCAAAGGAAGAGCCAAATATTTCATAGGCAATGATGACACCCTACGACCAAGGATACGAGCCAAGCCTCCAATATCATTCACCATGCCAACATGGACCAACTCTAATTTAGATAATCTTCAACCTTGACAAAACTTCAAAACATAAGAGATAACGTAGATGACGAAAATGGTCCAGCTTTGCCTCACAAAAGATCAAAGTATTGTCTGCAAACAAAAGATGGGACACTAGGAGCTTATCCGTATTCCTTGACCTTGATGAAAAACCTCATAAAATCCTGCTATTCACTAAGGTGGACAACTTTCTACTCAAAGCCTCCATGACAACCACAAATAGCATAAGGCATAAAGTGTCTCCTTGTCTTGAGGCCACGAGAGCTATTAAAGAAACCTGGAGGAGAACTATTAACCAACATCGAGAAATGCACCCTAGATATACAGTGAGCTATCCAATCTCTCAATTTCTCCCCAAAGCCACATTTCTACATTAGAAAACTTCAGCGAGATTTCTTTTGGAGAGGTATTAATGAGGAGTTTAAGTTCCATTTAGCTCATTGGTAAGAGATTTGTTCTCCGAAGCAAACTAGTGGATTTGGAGTAAGAAACTTGATGAAGTTTAATCAAGCATTGCAGGGTAAGTGGTTCCGGCGTTATGATACGGTGAGGGAAGCTTTGTCGAGACCGGTTGTGGAAGCAAAATATGACAGTATGAGTGGAGGTTGGTGTTTTAAGGAGGTAGAGAGACCCTTTGGAGTTTGAGTGTGGAAACATATTAGGAGGGGGTGAAGAGTTTTTTTTTCGAGATTTGTCAGATAGGAAATGGGAGATGGAACTGGCGTGATTTATGGTGTGGGGATTGTTAGAAGAGTTATTTATGAGTCATTAAGGTTTGGGGGTATTTTGGTCATTGTAATGTTCCCTTAAACCTATATAATGAGATGTGTGGTAGGCTACTGTAACAGAACAATAGCCTCCACATTTTTTGTCTAAACCGTTTATGCAAACATGTTATCAGAGCCTTAGGGTTCAGATTCTTGTTCCCTTCGTTTGTAGTCTTTATTTTCCTCTATATTCTTGGATTTTTTTTTCTCTAATCCTCTTACGTCTTGGTGAGTCGTCTTTGTTGGTAGCACCGCCCGTGTGGGCGGTGCCTGATAGAGCTGTTTGTTGTAAGAAAAAAAAATCCGTGTAGTTAATCCGTAGTAAAGTTTGAAAAAAGAAGAAGGTTTGTCGTGTGTTTTCACAGTGGTTCTGGGTATTTGACTACGTGCAGTGTTCTTTGGCCATGTTTGTGGCATTGTTGTTTCTCAGTGGCCTCAGTGGCTGCTTTCCTAGTTGTCTCCCGCACTTTCTGATCATTTGCGGCGACATTTGCCTGTATCCGGTGAATTTGTGGCAAAATCTGGGTGATCATAAGTAGTTTCGTGGCTTTTCAGTGACTTTGTGGTGTTTTCCGACGCTGTCTAGTCGTCTCCGGGGAGTTTTTGGCAGTTCTGGTGACTTTTGGGCATTACGGTAGTTTTCGTGGTTGATGGGGGCTATTGTGGCGTTTTCCGGAGACTTTTTGGCAGATTGTGGCATTTAATGTTGTTTTTTGAGTTCATTGGCGACTTCTATGGTGTTTTGAAGTGTTTCCGTTGAGTTGTGGGTGTTTTCTGCCAGTTCTGATTGTCGTTGACAGGTTACCGGGGAATTGGTTGGAGAAGACGTCCCTGTTTAGTTACTGGTTGCTCCTGGTCTGTAACAGGGATAAGGCTATCCTCTTTGAGATTGGGAATAGCCTAATCCCGGTTTTCTTTTGGATCCACATTCCATAGCTGGTTCTTGGTATTTTTGGAATGTTTTCTTCTGGTTCAGTCCAATTCTTGTTGTTTTGCAACTGGTTTAGCTTGTTTTCTTACTGGTTCAGTATGTTTAAGACCGGTTCATTGTTTTTCAGACCGTTTCAATATGTTTTAAGACTGGTTCAATGGTTTTCAAACCGTTTCAGTGCCTTTCAGGTCCGGTTCAGTGGTTTTGCAGACTGGTTTAGTGCCTTGCAGGTCCCGT
The DNA here is from genome assembly GCF_958979055.1 of Alnus glutinosa. Classification (NCBI taxonomy): domain Eukaryota; kingdom Viridiplantae; phylum Streptophyta; class Magnoliopsida; order Fagales; family Betulaceae; genus Alnus; species Alnus glutinosa. The sequence continues at coordinate 11,794,423 of NC_084896.1, read as the reverse complement.
TCAGTGGTTTTCAGACCGGTTCATTAGTTTTCAGGCTGGTTCTGTGTGTTTTAAGACTGGTTCAGTGCCTTACAGGTCCACTTTAGTGTGTTTTTCACCCGGTTTAGTTGTTTTCTTTCCAGTTCAGCATAATCTTTGGCTGGTTCTTGCTATTTCTTGACTAGTTCAGTGGGTTTTCAGCCAATTCAATTGTTTTTCGGCCCTTTCAAGTAATTTCTTCATCAGTTTGAATGGTTTATCGCTCCATTGGTTTACATGGAGCACCCATTGGGTTTGTTGCTAGGGGGAGTAGTTCCCGTTCAAGTTTTCGTTGTTGTTGGTTGTTTGCTATCGAGATCCGACTGGCCTAGGAGTTTTTTTGCAGTGGTTTCCGATCAGTTAGTTGTTTTGCAATGAGATTCTACTGGCCTTGATGTTTTGCGGTGAGATCCGATCTACTTTTGGTTGTTTGTTATTGAGATCTGACCAGCCTAGGTATTTTGCGGTGGTTTCTGACTGGTTAGTTGTTTTCTGGTGAGATTCTACTGGCCTTGGTGTTTTGTGGTGAGATCCGACTGTCCTAGGTGTTTTGCAGTGGTTTCCGACCGGTTAGTTGGTTCTCGGTGCGATTCTAGCAGCCTTGGTGTTTTGTGATGAGATCGTCTGGCCTTGGTGTTTTGTAGTGAGGTCCGATCTACTCTTGGTTGTTTGTTATCGAGATCTGACCGGCCTTGGTGTTTTGAGGTGAGATTCGACCGACCTAGGTGTTTTGCGGTGATTTCCGACCGCTTAGTTGTTTTCTGGTGAGATTATACCAGCCTTAGTGTTTTGCAGTGAGATCCAATCGGCCTTAGTGTTTTGCATTGAGATCTGATATACTCTTGGTGTTTTGCAGTGAGATCCTACTAGTCTTGGTGTTTTTTGACAAGATCCGACCGCCCGTTGCACTTTCCCGGCAAGTTATTGACTGGTGTTGTAGCTTTGAGCAAATTTACTTCTATTTTATTTTATTTATTTGTAATCAGTCTTTGTATGGTTTGCTCCAAGCTGTTCCAGCTTGACGGGAAGTGTTAGAGTATGTTTTTCTAGGTGTTTTTCGTTTGCTTGTTTCTTCCAAACTAAGCTTATATGATATATATGCTCCAGCTTGAGTAGGAGTGTTAGAAGAGTTATTAGGGTTTGTGAGTCATTAGGGTTTGGGGGTATTTTGGTCATTGCAATATTCCCCTAAACCTATATAATAAGATGTGTGGTAGGCTACTGTAACAGAACAATAGCCTCCACTTTTTCTATCTAAATCGTTTATGCAAACAACAACACGGATCAATCACCGGAGGAATTTTTGTTTAGTATTGTTTGTTGTAAGGAGGCGTCGGTTGTAGATAATATGTGGTTTTCTAATGGTAATCTTCAGTGGAATTTATATTTTTTAATGCTTGCACAGGATTGGGAGGTCAATATGGTGATTGCATTTTTTGATTTGTTGTATTCCGTAGTTTTAAAGTGGAAAAGTCCATACTCTCTCTCTCTCTCTCTCTCTCTCTCTCGCTCTCTGCCCTAGGAGTGGCGCGTGAGAGCGCGTTACGCTAGGGGTTTGCCCTGTTTCGCCTATCAGATATCCGGTTGCTGTGCGGGGAGAGTCTCTTGAGCGTCAGGTGTTTGTGGGTAAAAGTCTCTTGCAAGTTTTGGCAAAGCAGCCTCACAGCTTGGTCATAAAGAGAGGTTCCGCATCCATAAGAGATCTTTTTCTAGGAAGTTGCGTTTCTCTGGATTTCAGCCATGTGAGGCGTGGCGGTGGGCTGTTGCGAACCCCTTTGGGGGTTGTCGTGTGAGGTAGGGCATGGAGAACCGATTCTTTGTGGAGGCTAAGTCCTTCATCTTCTCGGTGGTGGAAGGGTCATTTGAGTTGAGGGTGGCGGAGAAGAGGAAATGATTCTTAGGATGGATTCGGCAGGGCTCGGGATGCGTTGCTTGGTTACTGTCGATGGTGGAAGGTGTTGCAAAATCCGGGCTTCAAAAATTTTGTTAAATCTTTCAGAGAGGGCTCGAAGGTGACCATCGTTCGGAGAGGTGGGAATAGCTCCGGCCGGTTCTTGGAGGTGGCGGTGTACGCTGTGGGTGGTCGGAGAGGGATGATTGCATTTCCTGAAGGCCGTGACGGGCGGGGTTGGGGGCGAGTTTCTGGGGAGTTGAGCAAAGTGTTGGTTTTCTTTGGTACCTCGGTGGTGTCGTCTTCATTTAGTGGCGTCCCGGTGGGGAAGAGTGTGGGCAAGGCCGCGGGTGTTTTGTCGTTCGCAGAGGTGGTGGGCTCGCCGGTTGTTGGTGAGCCTCTGGTTCAGAAGGCGGCGGCGGTCTGGTGCGAGGCGGAGAAGATCTTTTCGCTGGATCGGGAGCGGGAGCCATTCCGGCAGGCGGTGGTTTGTTACGATTTGGAAAGGTCCTCCTTCGGTCCTCTGGGTAAAGGCCTTGCGGTCGACTACTACGCTCTGGAGAGTTCCTCTCCCAGTCCTCTGGGTAAGGACCTTCTTGCGTGTTCCAAGAAGAGGGATGCAGTCGATGCTGTTGAGGCTGCAGGTGACGTTGCAGTGCAGGAGTTGGGGATATTCATGAAGCTTCTTGATATTTTTGAAAAGTGGCTTCTTTGGGCTTGTGCGCATAGGTCTCATTTGGGATGGGTTTCCTCTGATGGGCTGAAGCGTAGCATGGGCAGGACTAAGTGTTGCCTTGGGTTGGGCAGTATGCGTTTTAGGGCTAGGTCAAGAAGGGTGGGCTGTAGGTCTTTTTCTAAAAAGACCAGGAAGTCGGGTCTTAGAAGAGTGGATTACTTTAAGAAGGCTAAGAAATGTGGGTTAACTCCGGTTCATGGATCTGACGCGGGTATGAGTTCTGTTCCTTCGGGCTTGGGTGCCCCGGCGCCGGAAGTTGTGGGTTTTTCTTCAGCCTCTCTTCCGAAGTCAAAAGAGCGTTCCTCTCCCTTTCCTCCGGTTTCTTCTGCCACGGAGATTCTTGGGGAAAAGTCCTCTACTCCGTACAGTTTTGAAGCTCCTAACGTGTCGTCGTCGGCCGTTACTTCTGGTTCCGAGGGCGTTGGTGTCTCTGCTTTGGTGAGGTCAGCTCTGGGTGGGGATCCTCCTTTGTCGCCTTCGTCTGAGATGGCTCCTTCTCCGGCTCTCTTTGTTCCAGCTCTCAGCGTTTGCTCTTCAGGCGCGGATGCTCTAGGTGAAAGGCTGCGTTACTCCCTCCCTGTGATGTTGGAGTTTGGTGTGCCTATTTACCCGTCGGAATCCAAGTCGGTGCTTTCATACTCTCGGAAGAACAAGGTTGGCAAATTGGATAAGCATCTGCTTGCAGAGGCTCTTGAGACTTTCAGTGCTCCTAAGGAGCTTTCCAGGCCAGTTTGTGGGGTTGTCTCCAAGCCCTTGTCAACTCGTGCAAAGTCTACGGCTGCTCAAGACGAGGGCTATCAGCCTATCCTTCGGCGTGGCTTCCTTCTCCCAAGCGGCGCGGCTCTTCCTCCGTCAAAAGTGGGAGTGGTTCCACTCTCTTTGGTCCAGTCTGTGCTTGGGTGCCTGCCTTTAATGTCTTTCTCAGAGGTGGGCAAATCTTCGCGGGGACGTGGTTTTGAAGAGATTGGTGATCCTCCCAGGGCAGCGATTGATCTTAGCTTCTGTGTTAATACTTTAGGGGTCTTCCCACAAGGGGAATGTGAAGGGCTTTGTAGACTTCATGACTCTAATTGATGCGGAGCATCGTCTAGAGGCTTCAGTTTCCTCTTCTAAGTTTAAAGGGAGTCGTGAAGTGAAGAATTTAGAGTGCTCGATTAATTATGATGCTAGAGGTTTTGGTTCTAGTAGGGGAAAGGCTAAGCAGCCTAATGTGATGTATTACTCGGGGTTTTGTGGGCTGGTTTTGTAGGGGTTTTATGGGTTTCCTTCTGTTTGGGTTTTTCGGGTGTTTTTTCCCTTCCCCTCTCTTTCCTATTTTGGTGTCCTTTTGTATACTTTCTGTATGCTTAGGGGTGTCTTTACGCTTTTTATAAAATTCTCTTCTTACTTATCAAAAAAAAATTTGTTGTATTCCCTTAGATTGAGACATGGTGTTGAGGATTGTATTTAGTGGATCCCTTTAAAGAGGAGGAAGTTTGAAGTAAGGTAATTTTTTCACAAGTTATCTAGTTTGGGGGGTTCTTTTCCTTGGAAGAGTATTTGGAGAGTCAATGTTCCATTGAGAGTGAGTTTCTTTTTGTGGATGACGGCTCTTGGAAAGATTCGAACTTTGGATAACCCGAGTAGATACAAATTCAAGAAAGAATCGATTTGATTCAGGTCAAGAGAAAAGTAATAGTGGTGGATTGGTGTTGCATGTATAAAAGGAGCGGCGAATCCATAGATCATCTTCTTCTCTATTGTAAAGTAGCAAGAGAATTATGAAATGTATTTTAGCCTTTTCGGAGTAGAATGGGTCATGCCTAGGAGGGTGATAGAGTTAGATTGTTGGTAAGGTCAGTTGGGAAGTCGTTCAGTTTTAGCCACATGGAAGATGTCCCCTTTGTGCTTAATGTGGAGTATATGGAGAGAGCGGAATGCGAGATGTTTTGAAGATCGTGAGAAGTTGATGGAAGAGCTCAAGAACATCTTGATCAATTCGCTATATATATGGACATGGGCGAATAATATCTCACATGTTTCTACCTTTTATGAATTTGTGGATTTATATTATTTTAATCCTTAATGGGGGTTATCTAGTGTATACATCTTGTGTACTAAGGCTGCGGCCCTTTGCGTTTTTTAATGACATGCATCACTTGCCAAAAAAATAAAAAAATTGTGTATCACTACTAGAGATGAGACTAAATTTTTTCTCATAAGCCAATGGAAAGTGCTAGTAAAGTAGTAAGAATATTCTAGCGATGATGCTTAGTTTACTCTTTTTTAATGAGGTGGTTTGAATGGTGTTGTCGTTTACAAATTTTCATCATCATCATCATAAATGAATTTGCTTCTTTCACTAAAATACATACTCGTACTGATTTCTAATTTTTCACTAATTTTGTATAACAGGTACGGATTTAGCAAAGAAGTTGTTGAATGCCCTGGTATGCTTATCTTTTTCACATATCATTTCAAAATTTTCATTCTTGAACTTTGTACAGCCACTTCTTTTTCCTTGTTTGCAATGTGCGAAAGGCTGGTGAAAGTCTGAGGTATGAATCAGGTGCTTTTACTAAATAATAAAAATCATGGGAAATTTGAAAAGCTCCATTAACTACGGTGATGCAAGCGCATCGTCTCGGCGTTGGAAATGCAAGGCTCACATGATGCAGTGTTGAGTGCTCCATGTGGGTTTCAGGTTTGAGGGATTTAGGTCTTTGCGGGTTTGTTGAGTTTCTTTTTGTGGGCTGGTTTGGTTGTTCTTGTGTACTTGGGGGTGTCTTACGTTTTTTTTTTTTTTTTTTTTTAAATAAAATTTTATTATTTATCAAAAAAAAAAGGGAAATCATTTACAGTGAGGAGACAATTTTGGCCTTTTTGATTTAGTTCTATTGACAGAATCATCATTTAGGTGTCTACTGACTGTCTGACATAGGAGAAATTTAGAAACTTGGCTACAATTGCTCATGTTGTGGGATTTAGAGTTTGAAACTTGTGGTATTGGGGATTAGGATTTTAGAAGCAGTTAAGGGTTCAAAGATTGTTTATTGGTTGAAAAGGAAGAAAGCTTAATAGCTGAAATTTGCCAAAAAAAAGTCTGGAAATTGTGTTTGCTGTAATTACAGGGCAGCATAAAAAATAGGGTTTAAAAGGGTTTCTAAAGAGTGATTTCAAGGACTACTTTATCGATAATTGTTCTGTGGGGTTTTAGGCTTTTGATAGGTAAGGGAAAGGGTTTAATTTGGGGTCACAAAGAAGGAAGTAAATGTCAAACTGATTGCGAAGAATGATCTGAACAGTAATAAAGAAAGAGAAAGTGAGGCAGAGAGAATCATGACCAAAATATTAAGAGCCTTTTTTTTTTTTTCTGATAATTTTTTTGATAAGTAAAGCATATTGAAAAAGCGCAAAGGGGCGCAACCCATAGTACACAGGACGTATACATGAGGCCCTTAATTCGAAGAAAAAAGAGCATCTATCTATGAATTCAAAATAAGAACACTCATGGATAAACTGAATTTTCTCTCTCCACATAAACAACGTTTGTAGGCATCATTTTCTTCAAGTTCATCAAATCAGTCTCACAATCTTCAAAACAACGTGCATTTCGTTCCCTCCATACACACCACATCAAACACAATGGAGCCATGCGCCAAATCGGTATCAAAGTCCGATTACCTTTTTGCCCCCTCCAACTCCCCAACATACTTTCACCGATCGCGGCATTACCCACTCCACCCCAAACATTTGTAGAATCGTCCTCCACAATTCTATAGCAACCATACAATGCAGAAACAAATGGTCAATAGACTCTCCAGAATTCTTACACATATAGCACCACTCCATCACAATAATGTTTCTCTTTCGTAAATTATCCAAAGTTAAGATTTTCCCTAAAGTTGCCGTCCACACAAAGAATGCCAATCTCGGGGAGACCTTAACTTTCCAAATACTTTTCCATGGAAAAGAAGACTGAATAGGACTAGATAAAACCTTGTAGAAAGACTTTACCTGAAAAGATTTCTTTCGCGCTGGAATCCAACACATTTTATCCTCTCCCTCACTTCTAACTTTAAGAGTATACAACATCTCAAAAAATCTACTAACCCCTTCCACCTCCCAATCATGAACTGGGCGAGAAAACAAAATATTCCACAGAATTGTGCCATTTTGCTCTGCATATTCTCCTCCACCCAGGCATCCTTGCCTCTAGCAATGAGAAACAATTCTGGAAAAAGAGTCTTCAAAGGAAACTCTCCACACCACACATCATGCCAAAATAGAACTTTCGAACCATTCCCGATTTCATATCTCACATGAGCTGCAAACGCATCCCATCCCCTCCTAATACTCTTCCAAACTCCGAACCCAAAAGAACCCCCAACCTCCTTAGAGCACCAACCACCCCCCATATTTCCATATTTGGAATCCACCACTTTTCTCCACAGAGCATCCCTCTCCAAGCCATATCTCCATAATCATTTACCCATCAAAGCTTTATTGAACATAACCATATTTCTCACTCCTAGTCCCCCCGAAACCTTTGAAGAACAAATCGTATGCCAATTAACCAAATGAAATTTAAATTCATCTCCAATACCACCTCAAAAGAAGTTTCTCTGAAGTTTTTCCAAACGATTTGCCACTCCCATTGGAATAGGGAAGAGAGACAGAAAATACGTAGGCAAACTTGAAAGAGTACTATTAATCAAAGTTAACCTCCCACCCTTAGATAAATACAACCTCTTCCACCCCGCTAATCTCGCTTCCATCTTCTCAATAACGCTATTCCACATATGAGTGTCTTTATACTTAGCACCCAATGGCAGACCCAAATACTTTAACGGAAGTGAGGCCACACCACACCCAAGAATACTAGCCAACTCCTCCACATCCCCTACCTCACCTACTGGAACCATCTCAGATTTAGACAAATTAATTCTCTAAGCCCGAAGCTGCTTCAAAACAAAGCAGGAAACACCTGTGGAAGTTTTCATAAAGTGTTTTCTTTTTTATGTTTTAAGAATTGTTTTCTCTAAATACAGGGGTTAAATCTGAAAAAGTGTTGTATGTGGGGGATACGTCCGGATAACTATTTTGAAAAGTGTATCTGAAAACATTTTTTTTTTCAAAAAATTTACAAAAAAAAAAAAATAAAAAAAAATTAAGGCTTGCTGGAGGCTGGCCTCCCCAGGTGCCTGCCACATGGTTGCGCCCAGACAGATTTGGTGGCCACTAGACAGGTCCGGCAACAGTGCAGTGATCTGCAGACAGGTTAATGGCCGCACGGTGCTGCCAAAACTGGTGCGGCAGCCATATGGTGGCCATTAGTTTAAATCTGGTACCCATTGCGTGGTTGTCAAAAGAGGTTCTGCGGCCATGCGATGGCTGTCTGACAAATCCAATGGCCACACGGTGCTGGTTGCCAGAACAGGTCCAGTGGCAACGCGATGGTCACCAGAATAAGAGCTGCCACGTGGACAGATCCGTGGCCATGTGGTAGCTAGCAGACAAATCTAGTGGCTGCTAGACTGTTCTGGTGACAGGTAGTGGCCGATGCAATGGCTGCTAGTCACATATGTGACATTGGTTCTTATTTTTCTATTTTTAATAGTATTTTTCAGGCCAGTTACCAAACATGTTCTCATGAAGATTATCAACAAAAACCTTTTGTTTTGTGTTTTGAAACTATTTTTGAAAACACTATAAGAAAACCTTTTTTTTTTTTTTTTGTGGGGACGTATCTGAAAACTTGTTTGTGCAATAATTTTTGAAAAGTATTTTCCGTTTTCAAGAACAAAAAGTCATTTTTTGAAAAGTGTTGACAATCGATAAGCAAAGGACTAGGACTTCAAGTAGGTATGAATAGAAACTAAATACGTTAAAGGCTACATATAGAGCCGATTAATTACACAAGCCTCACAAAAATATGACATTGGACCCACAACTGCAACCAAATCCAAAATTACAAGAATTAGAAAAATACTAATGGTCTAATTTACTAACTTGGATGCCATGGACTAAAACCACTTTTTGCTTTGCCTAGAGGTAATTGCCTTTCTATTTGGCTTCTAGTTTATATCTAATCACACTAGAAATGCGTCATTTTACTGTCAAACTTAGTTCAAGTTAAGCAAAAGCTCAATTATTAATTACAAATCATGAAAAGAAGTGTTCTGATTCATAGGTAAAATAGCAATACAAAGAAAGAAGAGCGCATATTAATATTAAAAGAAGAAAATTTCTGCTTTTTGATTCAGTGATACACATTTGTAGAAAGATTTAATCAATGGTTACTGGAAAGAATTTCACAGTTGTACTGACCATGCTGGGAGCCAGGGATGACATTCACTAACAGAAGGTTGAATAGGCTAAAAGGGCACTCTACACCTGGTGTCAAATTATACAATTGTTTACTGTCAGTTCCCCTTTACCATTGCTTCCTAGTTCCAGGGTTCTACACTTCAGTTTCGTCCTTTTCCCAGTCTTTGTAGGCCTTTCTCGGGTTGCTCGGGAAGCCGCTGGAGGTTTGTCGGTGGGTTTCTACTGGAGTTGGTAGGCACTCATTCATTTTGGTGGTTCTGGTCTGCTGTCTCTCATCTCTGGTGGTTCTTGGGGGGTTTGTTTCGGCTGAGATCCCCTATTCCGGCGACGATGTGAGTGATGCGTGGAGGTGCGTCAAGAGCGTCCTCCTCAAAGGTGGTTGCGGGTGGTAGTGGTTTTTGTGCGAGGGTTTGGAGTGGCGTTTCTTTGTTGAGGTGAAATCCTTTCTCTTTTCGGTGAAAGAAGATGTGGCTGTGGTGTGGTTGGAAGAGATAAGGAAGGGTTTTGCCGGCTTTGGAAGAGAGAAGGAAGGGTTTTGCCGGCGTGGTGTCTTTGGGTCTTCCATGTGTGGTCTGGTTGGTTGCAACGGTGGCTGTGGCGTTGCGCAACACTGGGATGAAATATTTCGTCAAATCCTTCTGGGAGGTTTAGCGATTCTTGATCGTTCGCCGAGGTGAGAACAAGGCCGGTCGTTTCTTGGAACTGGCAGTGTATGCTGAGGGGTTTGGCAAGGGCTTATCTTATTGCCAGAGGGTCGTGACGGGAGAGATTGGGCTCAGTTTGCAGGGGAGTTGAGGAAGGTGGTTGCTCTTCTTCTTCTTCTTCTTCTTCCTCCCTCCTCTTCTTCCTCTTCTTCTTCCTCCGTTCGAAGTTTCCTTCGAACGCGGCGGCGCTGCGAGTGGAGGCTTCTGCAGTTGTACCTCTTGGTCCGTTGGGTATTGAGCAGGCTTTTGATGGAGATTTGTGGGGTAATTTTTTCAAATCTCAGCTGGGTCCAATTCTCGAGGGATGGTGGAGTGTGCTGTTGGAGTTTCAGGGTTTGGTGAGAAGCTCTCTGATGTAGGTTTGCATCGCTTTTGTTTTGATGCTGAATCTGAAGGAGTTGGATGTAACGTGGGAAAGGAGAAGAAGCTTTCTCCTTTTTGGGCGAGAAGGGCGAAGGCTGAAGTGTAGCGGGCTATGCAGCAATTTCTTGCGGGGCTTTTGGAGTTGGGCTTTTTGTGTGGTGGGCTCTCCCGTAAAACGTAGGCCCTCTCCTTTATTCAGCTTAAGCCTAAGACCAGGTTTCTCTTGAAGCCCAACAAGCAATTTTCTGAGGTGGTTTTGACAGGTCAAGGTTTGACGGGTCAAGGTTTGACGGGTCCAGAGCCCCATCCCAGTGCTTGCAGTTCGCTTGTGTTCCAGACTGAGACTCAAGTGTGTTCCTCTGGAGACGGTTTTGAGTAAGATGATTCCTTCCTGGTCTTGAAAGGATGTCGGTAGCTCGACATCTTTTGAGGCCGCTGAGCTGGGTGTTAGACTCCGTTTCTCTCTCCCAGTGATGTTGGAGTCTGGGACGCATATTTACCTGTCAGAATCCAAGAAGTTGCTGAGGTATTCTCGGAAACTGAAAGGTGCAAAGATGAACGAGAACTTGATCGCTGAGGCTGTGGCGGCGATCAACATCCCTCCTTTGTCTCTGGGTCCTCGCTATTCTCTGGCGCTTGCGCCTTTTCGTGATGAGGTCTGTAAGCCTCTTCTTCAGCGTGGCTTCTCCCGAGTGGTGTGGTCATTCCTTCGATTGAAGTGGGTGGGTCTTCTCTCCCGTCATCCCATTCTGTAGGTGAGAAGATGCTGGGCGTTAATGCCCTGTTGAGGCTTGTGGCCTCTTCAGTGTTTGGGTGCTCTCCTCTATTGTCGTCTTCCTCAGAGGTGGGTGAATCTTCGAGGGGAGGTGATTTTGAAGGGGCCAATGATTTATGTTTTCAAATGCTGGGGGTCTCCCACGAGGGAAATGCGAAGGGCTTTTGGGACTTAATGTCTAAAATTGATGAAGAGCAGCTTCAATAATTTTCAGTCTCCACTCCTAAGTTTGAAGGGAGTAGAGAGGTGAAGAAACTTAGAGTCCTCGATTAATTATGATGTTAGGGGTTTTGGTTCTAGTCAAGGAAAGGCAAGAGAGCCCTTTCTGTGATGTATTGTTCGTTGGGATTAGTGGGCTAGTTCTTGTAGGGTGCTTAGGTTTCCTCCTGTTTTTGGATTTTGCAGGTTCTGTTTTCTTTCTTTCTTCTTTCTTTTCCTGTTTTGGTGTCCTTTTTGTATACTTCCTGTATGCTTAGGGCCGCCTGTACGCTTTTTATAATATTTCTCTGCTTATAAAAAAAAAACCATTGCTTCCCAAAGTCATTTCAGTTCTATCATAATCCATTATCCACTACAAATGGATACTGGTTTTCCAGCTTGTCAAGTAGGCCTCAAATGCTGCCTTGGCACCAAAGAGGTTTCCTATGCTAAAGATAATACTAGATTTTCATAGTCAAATGGTATCGGATGGTTCTTGGTAGAATTTTATGCATAGGATTGCATAATATTAACTCTTCCATGATTAGCCATCTATGGGAAGCTTTTGTTGGTAGATGATTTATTGAACTGAGAGTGGGCTGGAGATAAATTTGCCCCCCAACCAAAACTGGAAAATGATGAAGTTGTTTGCCATATGGATATGAGATTGCCCCTTTTCTTTTTAAAGGAGAAGTTTATGTGCCCCATGATGAAAAATTCTATTTTCAACTTTTGTTCCTCCAATATCATTACCATGTTTATTTCACTACATTAACAGATTATTGGCCATCGAGTGTCTGTGTTTGCGGCTTTTGGTTTCTGCCTATGGAATGGCAGTTTTCATGTAAGAAGTGCAGGGAAATTTCAGCACTTGTTTCTTCAGGACATCTGCAGAGAAAAGAAGAACTATGTTCAGCTCATCTTGATTTACAAACTTTTCTGAAGACTATGTCAAGGCCGCCTATTTTTGTTGGGCTGAGTTCTGTTGGAAGGCAAGGTCCTCATTTAATTTTGTTTCGACTTCTTGTTACTGTCAACAAAAAGTTTATTTACCATTAGTCCTAGTTAATTCCAATTGACATTGTTAATTGGGTTGAAATACATCATTGTGTAAATATAGCAGGTCTAGCCTATTGATTATCATTGCTCTTCTGTTTGAATAGGCTCTTCATTTTGTATTGAAGTATGAAGGCCTTGGACTGCCACCATTTTTATTGTTGTAGTATTATTATTGTCGATTTTCTCACTGGCCTTATTTTTCGGTTTTTAAATGAGTTTCCCTTTTTGTTTGCAGCATGGGGTTTTTAAAAAATCCTCAAGCATTTCTTCGTGTTCTTCAAACTGTTATAGAGATCACAAGTTTCAGATTTATTCTCTTCACAGCTGGTTTTGAACCTTTAGATGCAGCTGTTCATATGATTGCTGCAGAAGCATCATCATGTTTAAGTCAAAGACAGCCCAATGAAGATTGCATCTCTCTCTTCAACGGTCAGCTTTTCTGCTTCACTGGGTGAGTATGTCTCTTGAATACTAGGAAAATCGTTGAAAGAAGAAGAATGCTGTTAATAGAAAGTTATCAAAAGATAATTGTGATATCTATCAAATTTATTCAAGTTTATATAGATCTTGAACTAACTGGCACACTCTAGAGTTGCAAAGACAATTATATATTGGGGGATTCAGCTCTTTCACTTGAACACATGCCATTACTTGCCACAAAGCTCCTCCAAATAATTTTCCAAACTAATTCCCGCAAGATTTTCTGTAATGGGTATAGAACTAGATGAACAATTAATTTTTTATTTTTTATTTTCCATTTTTGGTGGTTGTCATTGTCGTGTTGGAGGTTTAAGTATTCATAATTTTATTATTTTTATGCTAAATTTTAGAATGTGGCTTTATAGGAACATTTGCATGGTATTTCTTCTTGATATCTATGTATGCTATACCCATGGACACTTTGTGTTAGGCTTGGCAATTCAGGTTGCCGTGTCAACCCATCGGGTTAGCGTGTCAACCCATTTAGCTAATTTGGTAAAAAAATATGTAATTATCGCGTCATAAATGTGTTATAAACGGGTCGATGGGTCATAAACGGGTCATAAACGTGTCATAAACATATTGGTGGGTCATAAATGTGTCATTAACGAGTTGACGGGTCATAAACGGGTTATAACATAAACCCAAACCCTATATATTTGTGTCGTGTTTGTGTCGGATTCGCGGGTTGTGTCAAAACTGCCAAGCCTACTTTGTGTCCACTTAGTAATGTAACACTGGACTCATAATACCTTTGTTGACGAAATGTCTTAATTTTGGTGAATCTCCTGCTTTATAACAATAATTGAGCACCCATATTACTCATGTGAGACTTATGGCTGTCTGGTGACGTAAGTCTTGTCCTATGATGAGCGCTACTGGAACTTGAGGCTGTTTTTGTAGTTCAAAATCTCAATTGATGTAGTTTATGAATTCAGTCTAAAATAGTGGGGAAAAAAGGATGGCATCCAAAGCATAGCTTAACACATGAAGTTCTTATCTTCTTTTAGCCTTTTACTTTTCAATGCAGATTAACATATCCGGTAATAACTATTTATGGCTCTCAAAGAGAAGGGAGAGATATTTTCACGATGTTTTTCATCGGGCAAATGGCTTTTGACCTTTTCATTATGTTGTTTGTAATTCTGTAGCTACTCTTCTGCACTATTGATGTTATCTTAAGATATCAATTAATTTCCTGATTTTATTTTATTCTCGAATTCTATGCTCATTATTGTGTTAAATCATCAGTTATCCTAAAAGCTTAAGCTGATAGGAAGAGTTAAATTTAATAATTTAATTAGTACTTTAACATTCCTCTTCACGTGTGGGCTCAAACTCTCTTTTAATAGGTGATGCTCAACATGTGGAATATTTGATAGAAATTGGGGGTAAATGATGGAGTTAAGGTTCGAACTCAAGACCTCTGGCTTTGATACCATGTTAAATTACTAGTTATCTTAAAAGCTTAAGCGGATAGGATAATGCTAATTTAATCATTTAATCAAATACTAAACAGAGGTAGCAAGATCAAAACATGGTATATTTAATTTTTAGCAAAAATATGTTCTTGATCTTTTCAAGGAAACATGGATGCTCGGGTGTAATGCTGTTGATAATCCAACAAAGCAGACTAATAAGTTAGGGGAAAATAGGGAGGGTCATCTGGTGGAATAAGGCAGATATCAAAGATTGGTTGGTAGATTAATTTAGTTGTCTCACAACCAGCCAGACATTGCATATGCAGATCGTGTGGTGAGTTAGTTTATGCACCTAGTTTATGCATCCACCACGAGTCCCATATGGAGGTAATCAATTGGATTCTTCGCTACGTAAAATCTTCAATTGGAAAAAGGTTTGTTGCTTTCTCGACATCATTGCTTGAAAAATAAAAGCTTATATAGATGTCAATTTGGTAGGATCGATTTTGGATAGACGGTCTACTTCAGGATATTGCACATTTGTGGGAGGTAATTTGGTTGCTTAGCATAGCAAAAAACAGTCTATGGTTGCTAGATCGAGTGCAAAAGCATAGTTCAGAGCCATGGCCCATGGAGTATGTAAAATATCATGGTTGAAGATTTTGTTGAAAGAACTTGGGTATGATTCTAAATTTTCCATGAGATTGTATTGTGACAATCTAGTAGCTATTAACATTGCTCACGATCCAATCCAACAAGACTGAACTAAGCACATTGAGGTTGAAAGACATTTTATTAAGGAGATATTATGTTTGGGTTTAATCTGTATACCTTGTATGAAGACAAGAGAACAACTTGCAGATATTTTGACAAGGGGAATTTCAAGTAGTGTCTTTCACACATGATTAAGCAAGTTGGGCATACGGGATATCTTTGCCTTAGCTTGAGAGAGAGTGTTGATATTAGGATTTATCAATAATTGACACCACCCACAAACCCGACATGAACAGGACATGAAATTAGCGGGTTAGAGTTTAGTGTATTAAGATTCGGGTCAAATAGGGCTAACCCAATTAGACACGATTAATAAATGGGTCAATTTTAGGTCAACCCATTTAACCCGCAATTGATTCACATAACCTGTAAAAATTTCAATTGCATCTATTGCCCATTCTATTAATAATTAATAGTGCTTAGTCACTTTTGATCAACCGGCCATCAGAGACCACATTGTTCATTTCTGTGAGTCTCTTTTTTTCTGAGCAATACAACTGGAGGCTCAAATTGGACGGCATTGCTTTCAACTCCTTATCCTTGGAGGAAGCCGCTCAGTTGGAGCTTCCTTTTGAGGAAAGGGAGGTCCTAGAGGTGGTGAAATCTATGAACCAAGACAAGGCTCCTGGCCCTGATGGCTTTCCCTTGGCTTTTTTCCAAGATTGCTGGGATGTGATCAAATCGGATATCATGGGGGTCTTCACAGATTTTCATGCTCATAACAAATTTGTGAAAAGCCTCAACGTCTCTTTCATTGCTTTAATCCCCAAATCCTCTGGGGCAACCGATCTCGCAAACTTTCGGCCTATCAGCCTGGTGAGTGGTATTTATAAGATCATAGCAAAAGTTCTCGCTAATAGAATGAGCCGAGTTTTGGAGAAGATTATTTCAGAGCCTCAGAATGCTTTTGTCAAAGGTAGACATATTTTGGACTCGGTCCTCATAGCTAGTGAATGCTTGGATAGCCGTATCAAGTCTGGTATCCCAGGGGTTCTTTGCAAACTAGATATTACAAAGGCTTTTGACCACGTCAACTGGAAGTTCTTATTGTACATGCTAAGAAGATGCGGCTTCGGGGATAAATGGGTCTCTTGGATTTCTCATTGCATCTCATCGGTGCGCCACTCGGTTTTGGTTAATGGTTTGCCAGCTGGCTTCTTCAATAGTTCTAGAGAGCTGAGACAGGGTGATCCTCTTTCGCCCCTCCTGTTCATTCTTGTCATGGAGGCTTTGAGCAAAATGCTCTCTGATGCTGTTGA
Organism: Alnus glutinosa; assembly: GCF_958979055.1. Classification (NCBI taxonomy): domain Eukaryota; kingdom Viridiplantae; phylum Streptophyta; class Magnoliopsida; order Fagales; family Betulaceae; genus Alnus; species Alnus glutinosa. The sequence goes on along the minus strand of NC_084896.1, from coordinate 11,778,436 downwards.
TAGTGGTCGACTCTCATGCTTTTTGGTGGGTTCTAGGCCTCTTGTGATCAACATCTCTCATTTGTTGTTTGCAGATGACATATTGGTCTTCTGTGAGGCTAATCTTGACCATCTTCGTTTCCTGCGTGTACTAGTAGTTTGCTTTGAAGTTGTCTCTGGTTTAAAGGTCAATTTGGCTAAATCTCTCTTGGTTCCTGTTGGCAATGTGGACAATGTTGCTGAGTTGGCTTCTATCTTGGGTTGCGGGACTTCCTCTCTGCCCTTGAAGTATCTTAGCATACCCCTTGGGGCACGCCACAAGGCTACGTCCATCTGGGATGATATTGTGGTTAAGATGGAGCGTCGTTTGGCCAGTTGGCAAAAGTTGTATTTGTCAAAGGATGCTAGGGTTACCCTCATTAAGAGTACTCTCCAACCTCCCTACGTATTTCATGTTTATTTTTCCCATTCCTACTCATGTGGCTAACCGTATTGAGAAGCTTCAAAGAGACTTTCTTTGGGGTGGGATAGGTGAAGAATTCAAATATCACTTGGTCAGATGGGACAAGGTTTGCTCTCCGATCTCTGAGGGAGGTTTGGGTTTCAGAAACTTGAAGACTTTCAATCGTGCTCTTCTAGGCAAATGGCTATGGCGTTATGGGTCTGAGCGAGATGCATGGTGGAGAGTCGTGGTGGATTCTAAATATGGCAGCCTAAGGGGTGATTGGTGCTCTTTCGAGCCGATAGGAGCCTTTGGGGTCGGGGTATGGAAAAACATCAGGAAAGGCTGGGATTCGTTCTCTCGTTACACTAGATTCGTCGTGGGGATGGCTCCAAGATCAGTTTTTGGCATGATTTGTGGTGTGGGACACTGCCCTCAAAGTAGCATTTCTAGCTTTATTTGACATTGCTCGCCTCAAGGACGTTGTTGTTGCGGATAATTTGGAGCTGTTGGGTGACTCATTCCAATGGAATGTGAGCTTCATCAGGGAGGCTCACAATTGGGAGGTGGATGTCTTTGCCTCTTTCTTCCGATTGCTACATTCAGTTAAAGTAAACAGAGACAATAAAGACATTTTGTGGTGGGTCCCCTCCAAAAAAGGAGTTTTCAAAGTCAAGTCCTTTTACTCCTTAACTAGCGCTGGTGGCAGACGCTTTTCTTGGAAAAGTGTTTGGCGTACTCAAGCTCCTCCTAGGTCTGCTTTCTTTGTGTGGACTGCGGCTCTTGGTAAGATCCTCACCCAGGACAACCTTAGGAAACGACATGTTATTGTGATCAACCGTTGCTGCATGTGTAAGAAGACCGAGGAAACTGTGGATCATCTCCTTCTCCACTGCGACGTGGCTTCTGTTGTGTAGAATTCTCTCTTTAGTCGTTTCGGTGTGTCTTGGGTTATGCCTAGATGGGTTATTGACTTGCTTGCATGTTGGTAGTCATCTGGCAGATCAAGGAGTGCTGTTGTTTGGAAAATGACACCTATTTGTATCTTCTGGTGCCTTTGGTGGGAAAGAAACAATAGAAGTTTTGAAGACTTGGAAAGAACCTTGGAAGAGACTCTTTCTTTGTTCTATCATTCTTTGTATTGTTGGACTTCGGCTTATGTCCATCCTTTGTTTATTTCTTTTTCTGACCTTCTCTCTCGCTTTTCTATTTCTAGTTAGGTGTTTTCCTTGTATACTTCCAGTATACCAAGGGGCGCCTTACGCTTTTCTAATAAATTTGATCTCTTATCTATTAAAAAAAAAAAAATTAGTAGTGATGCTTTGTGAGAAGTGTGAGGGGCGTCTGCCCCTTCGGTAATCCTTGGGTATTTGGGTCTTGTAGCCGGTCTTTTTGCGGCTTGTTCTCGTTTTCTGGCACCGGAGATGCCTTCCACGGTATCTCTGATTGCGTCCTCTGGGTCTGCTTTGGGTCCTCATGTTTCGCTTGAGATGGCTCGCCGGAAGGGGGGGTTCTTCCAATCTCATCTCTAGAAGAACCCACGTCCAAGGCTTTGATTTAGTACAAGCGCAAAGGGAGGAAGCCGAAGTCAGCGGTGGGTCAAGGAGAACAAGAAGATATGGGCTTTCTCAGGCGGGGGTTTATCAAGTCGAGCTCATCCTCTCTTCCTCTAGCAAATTGTGGTGTCTTAGGAGGAGGTTGTTCTAGTCGAGGTCTTCCTCTCAACTCTGCCGGTGGTCCCCAGTTTTTCTCTCCATTGGAGTGGTTTATGTTTTGCTCTTTGATGGGGTTTAGGACTAAAGAGCAAGAGGCGGAAACTGGGGCCTGCCTCTCTGAACAAATGAGGAGCATATGCGGTTGGATTAGATTGAGGGTTGTGAGCTTGAGGAGCTTTAGGGGCTTAGGGGTTGGGTTTTTTTTGTGGGTTGTGCTTGGGTCGGGTTGGTGTTGAGGCTATTGCTTCTTTTATACTCCGTGTGTACTAGGGGCACCTTACACTATTTTTAATAAAATTTGCACTTATAAATTTGTTTTTTTGTTGGAATGTAATCTTATTTTCTTTATTGCTATATATTTGTGTTAGAATATAAATTAAATAATTAAATTAATCATTTTCTAATAACTTAAGCTTTTAGGATAAGTGGTGATTTAACATGGTATTAGAACCAAAAGTCTTAAGTTCGAACATTGTCTCCGTCTTCACCTCCCATTTCAATTAAATATTCCACATATTGAGCCTCACTAATTAAATGATAGTTTAAGCCCACACGTGAGCCGTGAGGGGGATTGATAGGTTCAAGTGGAAGTGCAGTGATGTATGTAGCTGAGGCATCCTAATTCTAACAGACCGGTAGACTTGAACCTTGTTCTTACATAACCTGATCAATTCAATCAAGCACTCGTAATCTATTTTCATTGTTCAACTCTTTGACAAAATGAAAAAACCAAAGGCCACTGCGCTTCCATCCCTCGGATAAATAGAGAGGGAGGGTAGGGTAGAGGCCTTTGGTATCCCCTCCAGTCAAGAATTGGGTCTCAATCACTAGCCAATATGCTTTTCCCTCATGCCTTTCTTTGTTCATGGTTCAATATTCTGGTGTCCTAGACATAAAGGAACCACACCAATTCATTCCGAACTTGGTGGTTAAACTATTATGGCAATGATACTGTATGGGAGGGCTTGCAAAAAAAATAGCTCGATGTCAGGATGATAAAAATAAAAAGCCTAACACCTCTCATTCTTATTAAAATGCTTGGGGGGTGGAAATGAGGGAATGATACAATACATGGATTTAATCAAATTCAATTTGAAGGGTTTTGTAGATTCATTTATTAGTTCCTAATATCATTCTTTATCTTAAAGAGTGCTTCGAATATATGTGTATATATATATTTTGAATAATTAGTTCCAAGTGGTTGGCTCAAGTGGTAAGGCTTTGATCTTTGTGGTAGTCCCATGAAGTTTAAGGTTTGAATTCCCTTGGATGCAAACTATTCCTTGGGGCCAACCTGCCTGCCGGTGAAGCCGGAGTATTATCCGATCTGTGTGAAAGAGATGCTTTACACAGGTCCGAGGTTTAATTTACAAGGGTGGGTACATGAGTAGTCCTGCCTTGGAGGGGTTCTTCGTCATAAAAAAAAAAAAATTGAATAATTGGATATCAATTATTAAATTGATTGTCATGAATTTAGTTGTGAATGTGTGTATAATTGATATAATTTTTGCTTGTAAGACATGAAATTGTATTAATTAGGTCATACCAAGTATTGGAACTTGGGAACCGTTGCGCTACCCCTGGCGAAAGAAGCGAATTAACTATGTCATGAACTCGACCCATGAACCCAAATTGCCACCCCTACTTGATATTTTGTTAGGAAATCCAATTAATTTCTTGATTTTATTGTTTTCTCCGACTCTATGCTCATTATTGTTGTAATATGCAATTAATCCGATTTCCATAAGAGAAATGCCTGAAACCATACTTTTATCTCACCACTATCCCACCCTACTAACACTGCAGTGCCAATTAGCCATTGTTTAAAAAACATTTTAAGGGTTGATTGGCACTGCCACGTTAATAGGGTGAGATAGTGGTGAAATAAAAGTGTGGTTTCTAGCACTACTCTTTCCATAATAAATTGTATTTTTACTCTATTTAAGCATATAGAGGTTGTATGGCTTAATTATCCTATTGAATACAATTTCTCCTTTCTTGCTTTTCTCTTCTCTTCTTTTATTCTTCAACTATCATGTTTACTTGGGTGTTTCCATTTCTAATGAAGTATTTATTTATACATCATATAACAAAATATGAATCTTCCCATATATTTTATAACTTAAGTAAACGCATGCAGATGGACACACGAGTACATAGATGTATAGGGCTGTGAAACAAATTGAGTTATTCATTAACAACTTGAGATTGAGTCATTTACCTTCCTCGGGCTCATTAACTCTAAACAACCCATACTGAAACTTAAGTTTCAAGTGCAATTACTTAAACAACCAAGCTTGGACTTTTTTCCTAGGCTTGGTTTCTTATCCTGAACACCAGTTGTACAGATTGCGTGAAGCGACGATGACACTTCATAAAGATGACACTTTGCAATCTGTAAATATGTAAATTCTACTCTAAAAAACACTAAATTAAATAGAAACATGTTGAGTGAATATTCTCTATTAATAATTCGGAACCCTGTAAATGAATTTAAATACATTTTTATCATTTGTCAGAAAAAGTTCCACATGTGAAGCACGTGCTCTAACACTTGTTTCTTGAAAAAGCCATTCACTCTGTATTGTGAGCATGAGTTCATGCCCATATTATTCATGGAGGTAGCTTTATTTTATTTTATTCTATTCTATATAATTAATTTTGGCATTATACAATAGATAGTGCAGATCAATATACAATGTGGTAGCTTTTGTAAAGTCTCAATATCATTCTAATAGAGTTGGTTTTGATCATTGTTTTCCTCTCTGGAAATTGATCTTTTCATGTAAATAGTTCCATGCCATACAAGTGGCTGCTACCAAAATGTGCGGCTGCAATTCATCATGGGGGAAGGTTGGAATATTCTATGGTGATTTGTATTGATGTTGTTCATCTTGTTGAAATATGCAATAAGCAAGGTACTAATATGTGCTTTATGTTGCCTGTTATTGTGTAAGATTAGTGGAATTACTGCTGCTGCATTACATGCAGGAATCCCACAGGTATGATGTGAATCTAAACACTTCGCTGCTTTATTTCATTGTTGTTAATGTCGAGTAGTGTTCATGTGGTTTAGCTTTTAAAACTTATATGAAATGGCTCATTGCTTCAAATAATTGGCATGAAAATGTAGAAAGTATGTTGTGGGAGTTGAGGATAAAAAGTCTTCAACATTTTCAAAAATTATGTAGGATAGGCACATCTTGAGAGTTGAGACCTATCAAAAAGGGTTTGGAAATATATGACGGTTTCTATTGATAGGCCCTCTTGAAACATCATTACATGATTATTCCCACATTATTGCCAAAAGGAGTGCGGATGGTATTCATAACTTGATAAGGAGAAGATGATGTTTAAATGTGAAATCGCTGATGAAATTTTAAGAAAAGAAGTCAAGGCCCTTCAGTTGAATGAACGGATGCAAGTGTGCCCTTTGGCAAGGTGCAAAGCAACCTGATGCAGTGCAGTGGCTGAATCCTGCAACTTCTTCCTTAAATGTTGGGAATTAGGGTTAGGGTTTAACTGCTCACATTACTGTAGTAGTAGAGTAAGATGTAGACAAGGGTATGGTCATTTAGGGTTTATAGTGGAAATAGGGTGTTTTGCATGTCTGATTTGGTATAATCTTTTGATCAATCACAGAGAAGTAAAGAGAGGAAAGAATAGATTAGAGGATGATTAGAAGATGAAGGAGAAAGAAACAGAATTGATTGATAACAAGGAAATAATCAAACAAAGCTCTAAGCTATCAATTCGCAATCATTTGCCATGCTCTCAGCAAATTTCTTCTTTATTGGTAATCTAGTTGGGGCTTTGTCAGCAATTACTCGACCCACAAAGGAGACTTTACTAGAGGTAATGATTCAGTGGTTTGGCTATGCGACACAGTCATTTGGTTTGAAGATATTGAATCATCTTCTGTGGTATTTGATACTAGGACTGGTGGATCTGGATCCATGACTTTACAATCACCAAGGCGTGTGGCATGGAGACCTTGTGTGGACAAATATATGAGTGGCACTGAGTAAAAATGAGATTCGAGGTATTTGGTGAATAAATTGGGTATTACAATGGTGCTAACATGTTGAGGCTTAGGTGGAGGTGTTAAATTGTAAGGGGAGTATGGGCAGGGTGGTGTTTAGTGTTTTAGGTGGTAGGGGACAATGGTGTCAGTGGGGTAATGGTGGGTAGAATTGAAAAATGACAGATGGAACAGGTAGAAAAGCTGGTGAGGGAGTTTGTTAGGTTGTTAGGCGAGGTTTCGAGATATCCATAAGGTGGCAATTGTAGTAGAAATGGAGGAATTTAGAATACTGGGTGTGAAACCCAAGAGAACCTGCACTCCGTCAGGGGTAAGCTCTCACACAGGGAGAAAGCATATACTCTAGGAAGTAGAAATTTGTTATCTTCCAGTTCAATAAAATACAATAAATTTCTGAATTGTTAGCTCAATTTGTCTCTAATATTTTAGTGAGCGGAAGTGCACTTCCAGTCTAAATTCAAGATCCACTGACATCGTCTATCCTGTGGTGGGAGGCTGATGGACTCAAATAATAAGCTATATAGTGGCGAAAATGCTATAAAAGAAAAGGGAAGGCTGATTCAAAGTCAAACATAGTAATCTGGAAGATTTTATTTTAGTTAGTAATTAAGCCAGAGATATTTTGGTCCTTTCACTTACTTTCCCTGCCAATGGCTAGTCTTGGACGTATGGGTTCCATTTTTTTGGCTGTCTTGATTCCCAAGGTTGGGTAAGTTGCACCCTTTGCAAAGTTGAGTGTTGGTATTTTGTCCTTTTCATATTTGATGCATCTTTCTTTTGGATGTAATGTACAAGAACCCTATGTGATGCTAAGTTCATCTATCTTTGTTCTTTCTGTATTTTCTTCCTATCTGCTGTTTGTTGTATTCCAGCCCTCAAATTAGTGAATTGCAGTCCCAAATACAACAAGAAAAACCTAACCATTTAGTGATATTTCAAATTTCTAGACCTTAATCACTAAACCAATGCTATATCCATATGCTCTTGCTGCTGATTTAGTTAAGATCTTGCATCCGTAAGATTTGGTTGTATGGGTGTGCGTATCTGTTGTATATGTATCTTTCATTTCCATTTGAAAACGCTTTGTACTTCCATGGCCCTCTGGAACCCTAAATATGGACAAAATTCTTCTTCTTTTCTTAGGAACACATGATAGATTTATTACTTCAAAGAGTATATGGGTAACCTGCCATGAAGTACTTCATTGATGTACTTTGAACTAATAAGTTGCATGTACTTCCAAAAAGATTTGCCACTTGTATCTCTTAGCACACAAATATCTGGACCATGCAAAGTGGTATTTGATAGTTCTCTCTCTCTCTCTCTCTCTCTCTCTCTCTCTCTCTCTCTCTCTCTCTCTCTCTCTCTCTCTCTCTCTCTCTCTCATGTAATGTTGGATGACAGGTAGTATGTCCGTTTTTGCTTGATCAGTTCTATTGGGCTGAGAGGATGTTTTGGCTTGGAGTTGCACCAGAACCATTGAAAATAAATCACTTGCTTCCTGATAAAAGCGACAATGTGAGCATCCATGAAGCTGCAACTGTGCTATCTCGGGCGATAAATAATGCGTTATCTCCTAAAGTCAAAACATGTGCATTAGAAATTGCTGAGAGAATTTCTCTGGAGGTAATACCTAATCTTCGATTATGGGGGTGTATTTGTTGGTGATATATCTGAAACACCAAACTTGAGTGTTCCCTGTGTGTTTTCCGGTTTTGTCTTGTAGACTAGTTTTCAATTTGATCAATTTAAGAGCTGGAGTTTTATGAAGATTTTAAATCTAAGACTTTTGTCTATTTTTTCCTTACATAAATAACAAAAATTGAAAGAAAAATGCAGTTATTCCATTTCTGTTAAAAATTAAAAAAAGCAAAAAAAAAAAAAAAAGAAAAAAAAAAAGAAAGGAAAAAAGAAAGGAAAAAAGAAAAAAGAAAAAGGAAAAAGGAAAAAGGAAAAATGAAAGAGCCAGGGGCCGTGAGCCCCTATGGCATTGTGGTGGCTATTACCCCACTGTTTGGGGTGGCTCACGGTCAACCCACTTCTTTTTTTATTTTTTATTTTGTAAGTTTCTAATAGGAATGACATAATTTTATTTTCATAGTATTTTTGTTATTATTTTAAGTAAAAGATAGAAGAAAGCGTTAGATTTAAAATCTTCTTAAACTTGGGTCTTAAATTTGTCACATTGAAAACTAGGGGTTTAAAAGACAAAATCGAGAAAAGTATGAGGAGGTTCTAGAATATTTTTCCTATAATATATAAGATACTAATGATACATTTAGTATGCGGAATGGTTATTATATTAGAAAAAAGGAATAGCCTTATTAAGAATGTAAGAAAGTGGAATAAAATAGCCTTAGGGGCTACTCCTCTCATGTACTCTAACCCTAAGGCTATTTTATTCTACATTCTTTTATTTTCAATAGAAACTATTCACTTTTTCTAATGGAATAGCCATTCCGCATACCAAAACTAACCTAATAGTTTCCTACATTCTTTTACTAATGTGACGACTCTTTAACTTACATAAGCAAAGGTATAAAAGAACTGTAAAGAAAATATTGATTTTATCCTGGAGAATAACATGTATGTTTGATCTTATGCACTTGAAATTTATTGTTTTAATCAGTTATGTTAATTATTTCAATGAGTGATATGTGTGCATGTGTGTGTATGGGAGAGAGATAGAGGATAAGATTATCTGTAAATTAATTAATTGTTTTCATCATAAATTGATTAAGTCAATTGAAAAATGAATAAGAGACTTCTAATCAGTATGCTTCTGAGGACTGTTGGCTTTTATTTTGAAAAACACGCACACAGACACCGTGAAAGAGATACCCTGAAAGCAAACTTACATTTGCAAGACTTATGCTTCTGCTTTCAGAATGGAGTCTTGGAGGCCGTGAAGAAGCTCAAGGAGGAGCTGAGTTGCCCCCGTTAACATAATCAAGTGACTGCTACTTCTCCTATATTTTGCTCTATATAACTAACTTGGTCGTTGTCTGTTATTTTGCTAATATTTCTTTTTCTATATTTCTCAGATTTCCCTGTTTGGGATACTTATGTGGTTGAATTGCCGAGTCCACAAGCGAATTTGTGGGTTTACAGACAATTTCTTCTTAAATTTGGAACTAAGAAAATTCCAAAAAACAAGTGAAAAAAAAAAATGTAGATGGAAGGATGGTTGGGAGTCTACCGTACTATTGGTTTTGTTTGTCAAGCAACATTACAGAACAGCATTGGTCATGTACTTTTTTTTTTTCATTTTTTTATATTTTCCACTACTAATCAACATTAAAACATTCCCACTTTTTTCACTTTTTATATCACATCAATAATTTTTTATTATTATCCAAACAAAATAATTCACTACAATACAAAACTTTTTCACTTTTTTATACAAATTCTTTTTATTTTATATCACATCATCACTTTTTACTAATTTCAAAACTAACAACCTCACTACTCTGTTTTGTTCTATTCTGTACATATCTTTGCCAAACAAGCCCATTATCTCTTGTTGCGATTGCCCAAGGTCGTGCTGTTGTACACGGCCGCTTTCACTTAACCGCAAAGAAAGAGAATATGGTACAGAGCATACCTTATTGAACAGACCGCTCTTCCGAGTCCGGTCCAAGCGGGAAACCAACCGAGCTAACGTTTTTTTGTCTAGGTGCGGGACCAGACGCAAGCAACCGCGGAATTAGGTGCTTGAATTGTGACTCGACGGGGCCGTTTGGGAGAACCACGAATAGAATTGATCCAACACAACTAGCCCTATCCTTTGTTGGCTGAGACATAAATTTCTTACAAATCGGTTTGTAGGAAATTTTATACAACTCACATATAAAAGTGATGTGTATTTTAAACATGTAAAAAAGATTTTTTATTTTTATTTTTTATTAATGCTATTAAAAAAAATGTGAGAATCACATGTTAATACAACATGTGCTTCTCACATGTTAAGGAACACAGGTCAATGTTATATGTGAGTTGTGTGAAATTTTCTACAAACCGATTTGTAGGAAATTTTTGTCCTGCTAGGCTGGTTGTCCTTCAAAAGCATTAGCGCATTAGTTTTATTGTTTGAATCAAAATAGACTAGATTATCTTTATCTAAGTGATTTTCAAAGTTAGCCCACGTCACAAGAGTGAGTCATAATTTGAATATAAAAGATATGAGGACGAATAACAGGGATGATATCATTTTTAAGGTACCAATGAAGGTGGATGTAAACCTCAAACACTGGGATAGAAGGGAAATAGGTTGTTAGGTTCCTGGTTTGCCGTCTGGGATTGTTGAGGTGGGGGATTCTTCTAAGGGGGTTGATCCAAAGGATAGTGTTGTTGTTTACCCCAGGGTAGTGGAAGATAGTAAGTCGTGTTTTTGCACGATGGAGGTTTCGTTCGTGGGATCTGATCAGAAGGGATTTCTAGATTTTTTGGCTTTGATCGAGGATGAGCGCTTTGACTTTGATTCCCCTCCTAAGAAGGATAAGGAGATAAAAAGGAAAAAGGGGAAAAGAGAGGTCAAGAATCTAGAATGTTCTATTAATTTTGATGTTAGGGGAATGGGTTCTAGTCGGGATAGGGGCAAGAAGATGGGGGTTTGATGTAATTTTCTTCTATTGGGTTGTTCGGGTGTTTTTTTTTTTTTTTTTTTTTTTTGTGTCCTTTTTGTATACTTCCGGTATGCTTAGGGGCGCTTTTTACGCTTTTTTAATAATATTTTGTTTATTACCTATCAAGAAAAGGAAAGCCGTCCATTGACCTCCATGATGTGACTATGGTTCAAATCTCTTTGCTCAACTAAGCATTTTTTGGGTCAAGCTTTCCTTCCACAAAGACTCTGGTTTACCTAATTGTAGGGACAATATGATTGAACCCTTGTGTGCTTTACCTAATCTTGACATTAAGACTCTAGTTTGAAGTATTGCAAAATTTAAGACCTTAGTTTACAATTATTTTAAATAAAAGATCGTCTATATTTTTTGTCAAATCTTATATATATATATATATAATAGAGGAATCAATTAGGCGGCTGCATAATATTGCGACACCAAAACAATACCAATACCAAAACAATCACGCTCATTGTGTAAGAAATTAAAAAAAGAAAAGGATATAAAAGAGACAGGTTCATGCCTAGCCATGACTCTGGCTAGGACGTGCCCAGCTCTGATAGTTGGGTTTGGCTGGGTAGGACCTAGCCACGGTCATGGTTGGGTTACCCAGTTACGGGGCTGGGTGAGAGCCCGGCCACCGTGATTGGGTGAGAGCTTGGCTGCGACAGTTGGATTCATTACTATGCTTTTATGGTTTCACTTCTGATGCGTAGTCCTCGTTAAGTATTTAGGTGAAAGTTTGTTGAGGAATCGATTGCAATCCTCTTTGATAATTTAATAATGCCTACTCGTTTATGAGTTTCCTCATAAGCAAAAACTTTTCCATAACATTGCTTCTGCCGTTGACCAATTAATTGATTTTATATGGCTTTTTTCCGAATCTAAGTTGCTGTGTTTGCCAAAGGCAAATTGGGTAATATCCCCTAAATCTCTTACGATTTAATTGTCCCATATCTATTAAGTGCAATCTTAATTATTTGTATTAAGCTCTTGGACACCTTTCCCTTGCAAGCATGTTTTTAATGATGAGTTTTACTTGAAGTTTGTATCATTTGACATCAGTGCAGGTACCGCATCATGAGTTCTAGTTACAGAGAGGGCAACCTATAAATTATATTATATTGTCTTCATATTATGTATGAGCATAATGTTCAGTGTCATTAAATACTGATAGGTTAATGCCTAATGGAGTCACTAAAAGAGAAAGGGTTACCATTGAATCAGTGCCGATAGAATGGGCTGCCTATTAACGTTGAATTCTAAAGTGTGGTAGTATCAAAATTTGAAATTACGCTCCATGGAGGTTGAGTATATTGTCTTTCTTTCATTCCTTTTCCAATTTCTATTTGACAGCTTTCAATGTAGCATTGCAATTTACACCAAGTATATACTTGTTGATAATTTGCATTGAAACTTAAAATTATTTCTCTCCTTTCTTGCAGACTAGGTTTGATATTTGATTAAGTATATCCTTCTCTCATTTGAGAGGGAAAATAATATAGTAAATTTGGATAACCCACAAAACGAGAAAAAGAACAGTATAAGCTACATATTGTTAGATGGATTTCGGAGCCCTAAGTTAGACTTCAATGGTTGATCAAATCACATACAAACTCTAAGAGAGTTAGCACATTTAATAATATCTGCCTAAACACCATCTCTTAGCACAATAGAATTTAGTAGCGATTCATTAAAGAATACATGTCTAGAGACCTCTATATATAGGCTTTAGAAGACCTAAAACAACTCTGATTCGGAGTTCTCTGAGCGACGTCCGGACTAAGATAGTGGGTGTCCAGACGACAAGCAACAACTGACTTCTTTTCACGTGGTCTCATTCGTTTCTTCATTAATCTTCAGTTATCATGTCCAGATGACATAATCCTAGTGTTCAGATGGTTGTATGCTATCTTCATTGTTCACAGCCTTTAGTTTACTGTTTGGACGCCTGTGAATAGGTGCTCTCGGGAGTTGATGTTTGCTGGGTTGTCCGGACATTTGTGCGAGCATGTGTTCCTTGTGGTTGGTGTCTGTTGAGGTGTTTGGACACTTCTTCGAATACTAGTGGGCGGATGGACGCTTTCTCTGGCTGTCCGGACAGTCACAATAGAATCGCCTTTGCTGAGCTGTAAGCGTGTCAGAACCTTCATTGACTTTCGAAAATTGCCTTTCTTGATATTTGTGACACTGAACTTGTCATATTAGGCCATTTCCATATTGAAAAAAAATATTTTGAATGTCTCTGAAAAATTCTCTACAATGTTTCTGTTTCAGCAGTACCCTAATATGGTAGTGATTTTGTCAACAGAATATAGCAAATAAACACACACACACACACACACATATATATATATATATATATATATATATAAAATTAATTTTTAAAAAAATTAATGTAAATATAAAATCTTAATTAATGTAAAAGTTTGATTACATACCTGTCACACTCTAAAAAGAATCTAAGTAATTGAATTGAATTGTTGAATGCTTGAAGTAGGAAATAAATATTGTTAAACGACTTGAAGTAGGCTTGAATTGTTGAATTCGCAAATCACAATCCCAATACCCAAATTGGTGTTAAGTGTTTTAAGATTCTAAATATATACTGTATACCTAGGTCTAATGCCTCTAACGGTGGTTACTTTAAAAAGGAAGTACAAAAGGTCAAAGAGTCAAAGTCGATTGTTGGCTTGATGGATATTGCAGTGTTGCTTAGATTTTTTTTTTTTTTTTTCAACTCTGAAGTCTCATGAAACGGCGCCATATGTCATTGATATCAAATTATCAATTGGCCAGTTGGCCTCTTAGTCTTTCACACGATCATGACTCACAGACAACGCGGTGTCACTTTAACTCTTTAAGTCCAAAAATAAACCAAAAGGTAAGACAAACAAACGGTCCAAACGGTGTCACTTTGGCAACAACAACATCCAGCAAATAAATGAAACAGTGTGTTTTGTAAAATCTTCCATATGCTTAAACCAAGCGATGCGTTTTGCGAAATGGAATGTTCATCTTCAACTTTGGTTTCGTCTGAATATTCTGAACTGAATAGATATCACCTCAGTGCGACCTTATTGATCAAAACTTACAAAATTATGACAAATCGTTGGCTTGAGTCGTAAATCTCGATCTTTTGAAAAAATATTTGTTCCTTAATGAGTGATTCGAGAGTCGGCAACAAAGATATTCAAAAAAATTTCACAAATGGTAAGAAAATTTTTTGGGAGGTGAAAGGGGACGTTAGCCCCTTTGGACGCCCCTCCCTTCGCCCCTGAGTGTAGGTTTGTGTGCATGCTAGTCTAATGTTAGTTTCTTTGGGTTTTGTGCCACTAATTATCATATATTATTTAATAAATATTTTACAATTTTTTAATACTTATTTAGACATTATTTTGAGAATTAGCGTGCTATATATGCGTTTTGGAGAATTATCATGCATATCTTGGCATCAATTTTTTTAATTTTTTTTGTCCATAATAATTTAATGTCTCATGAGTTTGATGCATATATATATTTTCTTTTTTTTTTTTAAAAAAAGAAAGATCAGAGTATTTCATTGATCAAAGATTACAAGTATAAAGCCCTTACATCACAAAGCATAAAGTTCTGCAAAATCATATACACATTCTATGAGGTTAAATAGGCATAGATACAAACAAAATTCTTATAATAAAACGCTATCTATGACTTTCATTTTCGGCTAACCCATGTACAAAAATAGTTAAAGAACAGACTTGCTTTGAGTAGACAAGATCTAAGACAAGGGTAGTCAAATATCATAATTTTTTTTTTTTTTTTTAAACTGGCCGTGAGAGATAATCTCTCACATCAAACTATTCAGGCCGTGAGAGATAACTCCTCACACCTGACTAACCTTCATGTCATAGATCGCCCATAAGGGTAGATTTAAAGAAAAGAAAACTCTTATTCAAAGCAAAAACACAACCGGTAAACAGAAGCAGCGGCCAATGAGAAGATGAACGACACAATACGGAGGTATATGAACAAATGCATCGCCGATAGGCCAAAATTGCTGATCTGGTCAGAGAACACCTACAAATAAAAGAGAAAATCAGAATGGGAGGAGAATGTTAGAAGCAGGGAGTTGAAAAGAAAAGAGAGAAGAGGAGGAACAGATTTGCTCCCTCCTCTCAAATCTATTTTATTACTCTCCTTAGAATTATTCACGATGGGCATATTAATTTTTAGAAGTATATGTGAGTTATTTATTTCAATTAAATGAGTGATTATTGCATAATGATATTGTTTGGTGAATGAAACTAATTGTTAGGGAAATATCCGTCCCCACTTTGGAGTGGGGCCAGGTTTGCCCCACAAGTGGGATTTCGGACTCCGGACTCCAGATGAGTCCCCGGACCTTGAGCCTTGGTCATTAGCAGCCTTCAGTATTTATGAGACCAGTCAAATCAAGTCAGAAGAGATGTTGGACGCCTACATAGAGCCTTGTGCTTGACAGAGGCAAAATGGACATATAGCATGCAGAGGTATAAAAGGGGGTATCAGGACTACTAAAAGGGGATTATCTTCTCTCTCTCTCTCTCTCTCTCTCTCTCTCTCTCTCTCTCGCTTTTTCTTCTACACACTTGATTGACTTGACCGTCGGAGGAGGCTCCGCCGGCCAACCCCCGGCAGGTCTTTCTTGTTTTGCAGGTCAAGACACAGACGAAGGGACGTCTCTGATAATGCCACGTCACCGGACAAAAATTGCTTCAACAATTGGTGCCGTTTGTGGGAACGACGTGGTCGTTCATACAAATACAAAAACTCAGAATGGTGACTGGTGATCAAGAGCACCCTTTGACTAGGAAAGGGAAAGTGTAAGGAGTCTGGACTTGCGCGCTACGGACCCGAACTCGAGAGCGACAGATCTGCACTTATGAACAATGTTTCTGTGGGAACTCGTCCCAGTATGACTTTCTGTGGGCAATCATCTCTGTGTGTGTGGACAAGATGAGTTCTCTGCTCTTCTTCCATGGTTTGAATCAGTTGCGATTCTGTATCTTCGTTTTAGAAAATTTTAAATTCAAAATGATATTTTGATAATCTTGACGGAAGAAGGTAATTTCTTGGTAGTCAACCTCGGAAGACAAAGGATGAGTGAGGATTCCCATAGTTGATTAGAAAGTTTATGGAAGGTGATTGGTGATTTCACACGTATGAAAGGAATGGCTTTTAATATTTAATGTATTTGTGAAAAGCACTGGGTTAAGAAGTGGACACGTTTCAGATTAAAAGAAGGTTGTAAGAAGCATAAGCCTTTGCTTTATTGGTTGTCGTGTAAAATCATGATTATCTGACAATATTATTGATTTTGCTTGGAAACTAATGAGGGTAAAATTTCCATAGTGTCCTTGTCTTTAATGAGGTTGAATAAACTTTCTCTTTGGTATTGCTGGGGACAGAAGTCCGAGATCGGAGAGGGAATATACAT
Organism: Alnus glutinosa; assembly: GCF_958979055.1. NCBI lineage: Eukaryota > Viridiplantae > Streptophyta > Magnoliopsida > Fagales > Betulaceae > Alnus > Alnus glutinosa. The sequence goes on along the minus strand of NC_084896.1, from coordinate 11,762,175 downwards.
TGAAGTGGGGTCCATCTGGCCTCGTTAAATGGAGCAAAGATTTAATATTCAGCTCATCGATCATGAATATTATGAAGGAGAGTTATGGCGAAAGAAGAAGCTTGTCGAAATAGATAAAAACTTTCTTGACTTTCCCGAATAGTTCACCAAGGGCAAGTTGATGCTCATTTTTGCATGCACATCATGCCCTCCTCTTGATTTGAAGGCCTCTTTGAAAGGCTCCTGTGGAGCACGAACTTGTTAGCAAGAATTGAGGGCTTGAATGGTTCTGAAAGGAGTTCCAGGTTAGTCAGAGAATGTCCAACGTCATGGTGCGCTGTGGACGGCCATCTCCGTGCGTGGGCAAGGAGTATTGCTTAAAGAAGATTCATCTTAAAGGAGGATCAGGGTCCCATCGGCAGATGGTCACTTCCCTCTTTTGCTCTTCAGCTATAGGAATTATGGTATCTTGCAAATAACACTGGGTTTTAGTCTCTAGGCTCCTCGAAGTAGTTAACCGAGAACATGTTCGACCGCTTCCGGAAATGGACAGGTGGAAGTTACTAGAAGGGCAGCCCGTGAGAGATCAACAGTTTCTTGCATGACTGGATGGCGGTCTTCTCCTGAGGAAGTAGCTTGATATAGTTGCCCCTGTAGTAGTCGGGAATCATATGGGGTACAGGAGCAAGCGCCAAGTTATCGAATGTCGTAGTTGTGAATCCGGTTGGAAATGGCATAGGTATTCAACTATCAGTCGCCCGGACCCCGGACTTCGAGTTGGACCCCGGACCTCGGAGACAGCGAGCTCTACTGTTGATTAGAAAGCCGTTAGAACTGCTCGAGGTACACTTGTAAATAGGAGGAATAGGACTCAGTACCGCCGGCTTCCCTCCAGAACTGCAAGTTTTTATAAGGAGAAATTCTTAAATTATGAGGAAGAGCGGTTAAAGAAGTATGGAGAGAGTCTAAAGGGATATGTCTGCATAGTCTTGAATTTAGCTTGAGAACGAATAGGTCTTGTAATATCAAGGGCTACTAGAGGAAAGAGGATGGTCGGAAAGGTGGGACCTCGATGACTTTGACAAGAATAAAGAACAGGGGTCGAAGAGCCGAGGCCCACCTCCTCGGCGTTGTCCGGAAAGGTCTTCAAGTTTGGAGAAATTAGCTCAATTTGGAGCACTTCGTGGCAGTCGTGCCTAAAGCGTGGAAGTTCTATCCCCAAGCCTGGGATCTTCAGGGGGAAAGGTCATCTCCAGTTCTTAGTATTCAGGAAGACTTGCATGGTTCTTGCTAAAGAGCCATAATGGGTAAACCTCACTTTATGTGTGAAATAATCTGGAGCCAGTCATGGGACACTTGCAGACCCACGTTCCAAACAACTAGGTAAGCTCACGAACAAACAAGTATATTTCAACTACGACCAGCCAGATGACAAGGAAGGAGAATTAGTCCTGTGGTAAAGATCGGAAACTCACTGCATGTTCGAAAGTCTGGGCAGGTGCTCCGGTGTCGTCGCTCGTTGTTTCTAGTTCGAAAACCACAACACCGTAGAGCCTGTGAGTTGTACAAAGGAAATCCACCCTCCATGTGACACCTTTGCATGAATCTCGTTCATAAAAGAAAAACGAAGCAGAAAGGGAGTTCCCGATGGTCCGAGATCATTTCCGGAGTCATTTCCAAGAATCTGTCCGAGATCAGTTCCGGGAACATTTCTGGGGTCACGACCGACTCTTGCGGTCCTTTCCGTCTCGGACACGTCCGGTGGTCACTAAAGATCAGAAACCGTAATTTCCATCAGGCAGAGCCCGGCGGAGAGTATGAGCGTCTCCTCAACAGTCAATATGGAGATAACGAATAGGGGTACGGGAGCTTACCGTGGAAACCATCCCCGTTTGGGTGTGGATCCGGAGTTCACCATTGGCAGAGACGGGAAATATGGGGAAAGGAAGTCTGGGTTCATAGAACCGTAGTGGCCTCTTAGTCAGGTCCTCTCCACCGGACATTGGCTTCTGACCCCTGATGAAGTCGTCCAAGATCTAGGCACAGGGAAGGGTGGTTGTGGACGCTTGGTCGAACTATACAAGGGATGAGAATCGTTGGGTGGACCCGGAAGCCTCACGACGTCGGTAAACCCAAAAACCTCCTGCTCAAACGACCCCCATGTAAGCTCGTGATATTAAACCATTACCTGCCTCCCCCGGACAAATGAGATAAGTCTTTCTTTCTCTGTCTCTCTTTATTCTGATTAAATTACAAAAATTAGACACTTGTAGTATGGATAAATATCTTATGAAAAAATGCATGGGAAATAATTTCGGGGTGTTAGACCCAAAACGGTCACCCCAGCAGAAGACAAAGACTAATAATTAATGGACTATTGTGCCCCTATGGAGCATAATTTATGAGATCTTTGATAATCTCATGATTTCAAGAGTAAATGCTAGACATACTCTTCTGTGCCTGCTGACTCTTAATTGATGTTTGGGCTTATGAAAGAAGGTACCCGAAAATATTCGGCTAAATTTATTCGTCCATTTTCCTGGAACCAAATATAGGGAGCAAGTTTTTAAGCTCATTGTAGGAATGGGAGCTGATTCAACCTCGGTCTCATCTTGGTAATCTCCCCCTTTGGATTTATTAATCTCTTTCTATAGCACTTTTGCAGGAGCTTTTGTTTTTATTATGCAAACGGATAAAGCGAAAAGGAAAGCTCTCGAAGTTACATTCCGAGAGCATTGTTTGAGGGCGAGGAGTAATAACCTCGTTAAAAAATCAGGAGAGGAGTAATAACCTCGTTAAAAAATCAGGAGAGGAGTAATAACCTCGGTCTCATCTTGGTAATCTCCCCCTTTGGATTTATTAATCTCTTTCTATAGCACTTTTGCAGGAGCTTTTATTTTTATTATGCAAACGGATAAAGCGAAAAGGAAAGCTCTCGAAGTTACATTCCGAGAGCATTGTTTGAGGGCGAGGAGTAATAACCTCGTTAAAAAATCAGGAGAGGAGTAATAACCTCGTTAAAAAATCAGGAGAGGAGTAATAACCTCGTTAAAAAATCAGGAAAAGGGCGAGGAGTAATAACCTCATTAAAAAATCAGGAGAGGAGTAATAACCTCGTTAAAAAATCAGGAGAGGAGTAATAACCTCGTTAAAAAATCAGGAAAAGGGCGAGGAGTAATAACCTCATTAAAAAATCAGGTGAGGAGTAATAACCTCGTTAAAAAATCAGGAGAGGAGTAATAACCTCGTTAAAAAATCAGGTGAGGAGTAATAACCTCGTTAAAAAATCAGGAGAGGAGTAATAACCTCGTTAGAAAATCAGGAAAGGAGTAAGGACCTCGTTAAAAAACAAGGAATCCGAGGAGGTGACCTCGTTAAAAAACAAGGAAGAAGACGAGGATAAGGCCTTGTGAGAATCAAGACACCGGACAAGGACACCCTTCCTGGATGAGGACAGGGGGGTGCCGAGGAAGACGCCCTTGAAAGGGATTTGCGAGGAACGTCCGATATCTCGGACAAGGATACCCCTCCTGGTCGAGGACAGGGGGGTAATATAGGATTTGAGGCCCTAACAACATCGGCATTAGGCTTTTCATATGCTTAGCGATTCTTCCCCATCCAAGCCGTTGATTTATTTTCACGGGCTCTTGTCGCTATACGACCTGGTCGGATCTCTGTTCCCAGGACAAATCACTCCGGCTAGCTTTCGTCAGACAAGAGTGCTTTGGGGGGGGGGGGGGGGGGGGTAAGAGATTGGAGGATTGGTTATCGAATATTTGATACACTTCCGGGGTAGATCGTAGCAGAACTAAGAAGGAAATTCTGACAGATGAAAACTTTTGTTCTCGTTGAATTCGCAAGAAAAATCAGGGTGAGGAGTACAACCACATTAAAAAATTAGGACATAGAATAAACCCTTATAATAAATCAGGGGAAGACAACTCATCTCCACTGGCAAGACTCCCTCAGATTTTTTCTTGAGAAGTTTCGAAGGGATAATTGAAAAGATAACCTAATCTCAATGATGAGCTGCGAGCCCAGGCCTATATTTATAGATGCATAAGGGAGGAGATGAGAAAAGCATTGACGCCTTACAGACCGACTTTATAGAGTTGGACCTTGGATGGTTGGGGGGTAAATCTCTCCACCTAACGATGTGGATCCCATCGGTGAATCGCGAGGAATAAAACTGGAGATAAGATATATCGGTCGAGACCCCGGACAACGAGTCCGACAACAGACACTCATGGTCATTGGACAAGGAAGGATGAGGATAAAACCTTGTAAAGAATAAAGGAGCCCACTCTGAAAGTGGGATAAATTAGGAGGACATCCTCCGTTGGATGAGCCTGAAATTCCTACATCCCGGCCTTAGAATAATCCTAATGAGTACAGGGAAGTAGCCACAGAATTTAAACAGAAGCGAATCCGTCCATGGATAGCATCGAAATGATTGCTGGGAACGCTAGAGAGGCTGACCTACCGAGTGCTGTAGATTAATGATAACGGATTTGGAATGGGAAATTATAATTTCCCATCTTCAAGATCGCTTGCTGCTTAGGAACCCTTAAGAATGGGGAGTGAACCCCTCTAACAAATCGGGCTAGGGGAATGTCCCCTGCGGCGGACTTTGCTCCCAGGATACTATTGGCATTCGGGCTTCTATTGTAGGATAACACAAAAAATGAATGGGATGTTTCATGGACCGTTCCTCCCTAGATAAGGGGGTCCTTCTCGGATAAGGAAACTGAAAAATTCTTCTCGGATAAAACATCCCCTGTTGAATAAGGGAATGAGTCGAACATCGGCTCTTTGTAGACTGGATCCATTGAGTTGGAGGGGAAGTAGCAAGTGAAGTCCCTCTTTGGATGGAGTAGAGACTTAACTCAGATGAGGAGACCGACGTAGCCCCCGGAAAGCGTGTGATGAGATAGAGGTAGCCATGATGGCTAACCTCCTTCAAGCAAAGGACTATGCGTATGGATTTGGATGATTACCCTCTCTTGGAGGGAGGGGTAACCCTGATAACTATCTTCTCTTTGGATGGAGAGGGGGGTAGCTCAAAGACAACCTCGGACGCCACTTCCCTTCGGATATAGGGGGTAGAAAGAAGACCCATATAAACTTTGTCAATTTGAGCAGGCGGGCTCCGAATTGTGAATCAATGCACCCTTTTTGGGTTCAGGCTATCCTGCCTAATCAAAATGGATTCCTCGAGCACCCCCGACATAAAAATCATAACTTAAAAGAACAACTGACCAGAGCATACACAATTGACCAGACCCACCGGAAGAGTTATCCAGTGATAGAAAAATCCGACAAGGATAAAATTGGGGTCTAGAGGTGTTGATATGCTCGCAAGCTTGTGGCATAAATTTGAGAAAAATGGAGAAGCCAAGCCGAGAATGATAAAATTGTTTGTAGCATCTATAAGGCCGAGGAGTGCTGGAATAATGATTGAGGAACGATTATTAGGACATAAGTCCAACGACAGGGATTGAGGGATCAAGCCATGGCTGGTGTATATGAGCAAGGAAGCCCCGATGTCCCTCAAGGTTTAAACGTTGTCATTTAAGGCAATGGAGAAGTCTTCTGACTTGTATATTGGAATGTTTGATACAAGGATCAAGGGACACCAGCCCTTATGTAAGGCTTAAACTGGGAAAGTGTCTCGATGCGGTAAGTTGACCTAAATGCCTGGTCAATTGGAAAAATCTCTCAGAAGCAGGGGTATTTGTGAGAAGCAGTTGTGGTTCCGACTGACTTTCCAAACGTAGAAAGCACCCACTAAGGGAAGTCGTTCCCGGAATCTCGACCTTTACTGCGCTGTTATCTCTCATCACAGTGCCAGGCAAATGCTTGAAAGCTGGGGTGTGCTGCGACCCTGGAACCACCATCTCTATTCGAAACACTTCTTGGACAAGTTGAAGGTTTGACGGGCTGAGCCTATAATTTAGGTAAGGAACCCCCGCACAGCGCTCTGGATTAACGATAGCGTTCCAGCTCTCCAGTGGCAGGCTATGGTCAGCCTAAACCATCGTGGTCGGGGACAGTTCCGCTTAATTACGCGGTTTGTCCGGCATCGGGCCAAAATTAATTTTCCAGATGCTATCTGCGCTCGGAGCTATATCAAGGACAGGAAATTTCCGGTCTAAAGACCTAGAGGTCGTAGATAAATTGAGACGATTGCTTCTTCTTTGAAGGAACGGAAAGGGCCACTGCTCCCTTAGTAGTCCCCGGACTTCAAACATGCCGGTTAACAGGCATCTGTTAGCCATAGGAAATTGGTGGTCCGGCGATAAATTCCTGACTATTGAGAACGATGGACATGTTAAAGTGCTACCAGAGTTGTTGTCTGGGGAAGCATAATGCGAATGCTTGGCACAATGTTGTGCGGGCATAATTTTATGATTTATGAGACGTCCATTTCGGTGGTAGTCCGAAGAGATTATAGAAGATTGATTTGAAATTCATGTTGCCAAGAAGATTTTATTAGATTTACTCAGAGTACACACATGCATGAAGACAAAAAGAACAGACAACCCTGAAGGAATACTGTGCAGGGTAGTCATCTGACTACAAGTAATCCTGGCACTACAAAGATGAATTGTCTGAAAATTTTGAAGGATTCACCCGCGCAAAGTTCAAGTACGGCTTGAATGGTTGAGCTCTCGTGAGCAGTCGGGGCGAAATTGGGGTGTTGCACAATTCCTGCAGGCTGGACAGGAACAGGTTGGCGTAAAGCCGGAGGTCACACACCCTTGTGTGTCTAAAGCCGGAGATCGCAAATTCAGTAAAACCGCCGTGAGTAGCAAATACTCCAGGGCCATCCATGATAAATTTGTGAATATGCTCGGTCGTGAGGACCGCGCCAGGAATGAGGAGTATTGTGAGAAGATCTGGAGAATTCAAAAAGAATGAAAGGGAAAATCCGATCTCCGGGAAAGGGATAAAAAGAAAGGAAGATCTACTCAAATGGGCAATCTGAAGGCCAATGACATTCCAGCGAAGGAAAGTGTGAATATATAGAAAAACAATAATGATCACTGCATGCACGATTTACGGGGTGTTAGGTGCACCTAACTGATGGTGAATTTATGACGGAAATAAATTCCTGATTGCTTGCCATAAATGGCTTGGAGCCGCATGGAGCGGCGGTCAAAGAAATGCTTAAGTTTCCACGGAGTCCGAAGAGGGCATTACGCAGAGTGGATGAAGAATGATCGGCAGAATCAATTGAATTCTAGAGGTTCCAATAGGTAAATTCTCCCTACCTTTATAATAAAGATAGAAGAATTGGGGGGTAATTGTTAGGGAAATATCCGTCCCCACTTTGGAGTGGGGCCAGGTTTGCCCCACAAGTAGGATTTTGGACTCCGGACTCCAGATGAGTCCCCGGACCTTGGGCCTTGGTCATTAGCAGCCTTCAATATTTATGAGACCAGTCAAATCAAGTCAGAAGAGATGTTGGACGCCTACATAGAGCCTTGTGCTTGACAAGGGCAAAATGGACATATAGCATGTAGAGGTATAAAAGGGGGTATTAGGACTACTAAAAGGGGATTATCTTCTCAAGCTCTCTCTCTCTCTCTCTCTCACTTTTTCTTCTACACACTTGACTGACTTGATCGTCAGAGGAGGCTCCGCCGGCCAACCCCCGGCAGGTCTTTCTTGTTCTGCAGGTCAAGACACAGACGAAGGGACGTCTCTGATAATGCCACGTCACCGGACAAAAATTGGTTCAACACTAATTGATGGGCATGACGACTATTCCTATTACCCATTTAGTGAAAATTTTAAAATTGAAGTGGATAGTAGCCATCAAAGTGGCACATTCGAGAATATTTATGGAATTGTGTTGTTTCTTTTAAATTATTGCATGTAATTTTAAGACAATATATATATATATTTTACCTGAGTAAAAAAAGTCCTTTTAGAGTCATATATGGCGGCTTTAGGGTTTTATTTAGTGTTACTTTAAAGCCGTGAAACGGTGAAAGTGGGAAGGGATGAGAGATTTAGAGGGTGGTTGGGTGGGTCTTGAGTAGCAGGAGTTATTATTTAAAGGTGGGATCTGATCTGCCTGAGCTTTCGAAATGAATTTAATCCTGGTGGAGGTGGTTGGCTTTCCAAGTTATTGACAATTTGACCCTGGTGGTTGGTAGGTGGCTCCATTTTTTTATTTATTTGGAAATTGTCGGTCTTCAAAGAAGAAAGAGACCTTCATTCATTCGTATATGGGTAGAAGACTTTGGAATTTATCTAATTACCTCATATTCAATGACACGTACCAATACAATAGTAAGAAAGTCGTCCATTAAAGCCTAAACTCACCCCAATACCAACGCCAACTCCATATATGCGAAAGAGCTGTCCCAAATGACTAGAAAAAGATGGATTGTTAAGTATGTTTTATCTCACTTTTTTAAAAATAAATCAGATTTTATTTCATTTTTTTTTAATTATATCTCAAAAAGTTAAATTATTGAAACATCTTTTTCAACTTTATTTGCCTCAGAACTCGATCACTAAATTATAGTTGAATTCAGATTTCAAAAAATTGAACACCTAAACGTGCTTCCTTCTTCTCCTGAAAATGGATAGTATATATACTATCCATAGATATTAACAGATTTATTATGACAATCTGGAACAACTGACATAAGAATGACATTAAGATTACCTAGCTAGAATCAATGGGGGACTCGCGACCTTCTGATACAAGTTGCTGTAAATCAATAGCCATGTGATGTTGCTAAGCACAAAACATTCTAAAAAATAGCAAAATACAACATACGAACAGCCTATAATGAAGTTGCCCTAACAAACTAAAAAATTTAATATTAAAACAAAAGAAGAAACATGTATGGATAAAGTTAACAAAATAAAAAAAGATTTGGAAAAAGTTAAAAAAGAAAACATTCCTTCAACCTTTTTAGCCATAAAAGTCTTTAGCAGACAAAAAACAGCAAGTAAAACAGAAAGCTCGACACCTGAATCAGAACAAACTACTGACACAGCTATCAAACAAATTGAAAGTCAATTTAAACAACTTCAAGTAAATAGAATAATGAAACCAAAGTTTTTTTTTTTTTTTTTGATGAATAAAAGCTTTATAGATCAAACACAAGAACAAAAGTCTCTCCAGAAATTCTGGATACAACCCCAAAGTGAAGGGGAACACCAAGCTGAAAAATCAACCTAATATAGCAAGTAAAAACACCAAGCTGAAACAGCAGCTCAATCATCACAACAGTACCACTACAAAAAAAAGATGAATTATTGACGGTTTTTTTTCTAGATGGTTTCTAAAACCGTCTGGAATTAAATTTTTAGAGATGGTTTTTTTAGAACCGTCCGTAAAAAAATTAATATGGACGGTTTAATCAAACCATCCATAAAATTCCAGACGGTTTGTACAAAACCGTTTGGAAATGTAAATTTCTAGACAGTTTTATTCAAACCGTCTATAAGTTTATAGACGGTTTGGACCAAACCGTCTAGAAATTTACATTTCCAGACGATTTGGTTCAAACCGTCTGAAATTTTATGGACGGGTTGGGACAAACCGTCTAGAAAAATAAATTTCCAAATGGTTTGGGGCAAACCGTCTGTGACATACTTAGAAATTTTGTGAACGCCTATAAACGCCTGCTGATGAGTGCCAAATATTGTGTATTTGGACCCCTTGATTTGCATTAGTTAGACCTTTGGCCTTGTTGTTTTCTGATGCTTTGGTTAGTTTTTGTGTTTTTGTGTTTTGTAGGTCAATAAGAGAGGAATGACAAATTTCATGAGGAAATACTTGGAAATTTGGAAGTCGTGAAAAGTCGATCGATCGAAATTTTGCCCGAAGTCGATCGATCGAAATTTCCCAGAACTGACTTTTGCAAACGCGCACCAGAACACCCAATCAGGGGCTTCTCCATGACAAAAAGCATTTCTCCCTCTGATTTTCGCAGGAGAACACGCTGGTTTCGTGACCTTGGTTGTCTCTAGCAAGAGAGGAATCCTAGAGAGGGTAGAGGAGTCATTTTACATGGGTTTCTAACCCTAATTTCCTTCTATAAAGCCATAGCCATGCCTCCTTTTTGAGGAGAGGAATTTTCAGAGAACAGTAGCTAGGTTTAATTTCGTGCATTTTGTAGTTTATTTCAGTAGCTCTTTTTTTTAGACATTTGTCTTTGTAAAGCTTTTCTTCTATTTTCATGTTTGTTCTTCAAGTTTTTGTGGTGTTCTTAGTCATGGGAGGCTAGAACTCTCAACTAAGGTTGAGGATGAAACCTCTCCATTGATGACACTCACACACTTGTAGTACTACTTGCACATTTAATGTTATATCATTATGTTATTCAACTTCCATTCATTTAATGCTTTATCTTTTGCAATGAATGTGGTTGGTGGTAGAAATAGGACATTTGATGTGTTTCAACCGATGGATACATTGTTTTATCGGTTTGAAAGATGATATCCATTGTGATTATTCTTTGAATGGATACAATGGATGATTTGATTTTAAATGGGTACTCTTTGTGATTTATCTTTGAGTTGGATTCATTTAATGGTTCTAAGGTTTATGGTTGAGAAACTTGAATGACACCCTAAGCTTAATGTTCTTTGGGTGTTCAAGTGGAAACCAAGAGTGTGAGTTGTTGGATTTGGTTTGGTGAATTCCTTAGCCTTAGTCCCGTTTTACATATCTCATTTCGTCCTCTTTAACTTAGCGTTTTTGGTGCATGTTTAACCCTCAAACTCTTGGAACTAGGTTAGAATAAGGTTGATTAAGCAAAATACTAACTTTTGACCATTTCCCTGTGGGTTCTACCTCGCACTTGCACACACTATATTGCAAACGATTTGTGTGCTTGCGAGTACTCTTTTAAACTCACATCACCTGCCATTTTTTTTTTTTTTGGACTGAAATACACACACACAGAGAGAGAGAGAGAGAGAGAGAGAGAGAGAGATTCATCGGGAGAGAGAGAGAGAAGGAGAGAAAGAGATCGACTGAAAAATGTGGGTTTCTTCAAGGTAGATTTTATCCCTCTTTAGCCTTTGGTTCTTAATTTTTTGTTTACATTTGGGTTGTTTGAAGCTAAACCGAATGGGTAATGTGATTTCTGGGTTTGACAGAGAGAGATCTGGCCGGTGTGCATGGATTTCTGGCCGGATCTCTCTTCCTCTCTCTTTCTCTGTCACCGGCCAATGTGTGTGGGTGTCAGATCTCTCTTCCTCTCTCTCTTTCTCTGTCCCCGGCCGGTGTGCGTGGGTAGGCATGGGTTGACAGATTTTCGGCCGGTGTGCGTGGATTTCAGGCTAGATCTCTCTTCCTCTCTTTCTTTGTCCCTGGCTGGTGTGCGTGGGTTGGCGTGGGTTGACAGATTTCCGGTCGGATCTAATTTCCTCTCTCTTTCTTTGTCGCAGGCTGGTGTATATTGTTGTAGATCTGCTTTGTTGCTGTTGTTCTGAATGTTATGGGTTTTGAATATTTGTTTATTGTCGTTCAGAGAGTGAAAAAGGTTTGGGTATTTATGATTTTTTTTTCATTTTGTTTTAGTTAATTGGTTTGAATTATTTGCAATTTGTTTTCTGTGTAGAGTGAGGCTGAGCAAGAATGTGGTTCACCAAAGGGGCAAGAAACCGATCTGCATACTGAGAGAAAGAGAGAGAGATTGTGGAACTGAATATGGAGTTTGCGAATTGATGTGGTCTTTTGTTTACCAAAATATATCAATAATAACTAACTACTTGCAATAGGACAAATCCTTGTAAGATAACCATAGAGAGGGTGTCAAACCTCAAGGACTGCATAGGAATTACTATCAAGTTTTTCAAGATTAAATATAACTTAATTTAAAATATGTTTGTTTTGGTTTTGTTTATAACTAAGTTAAATGTATAAAACTAAAGACATAAATTTAAAGAGAGTAGGGATGAGATGAAGAATAGAGGATTGATTTCACCACTCACCGCATAACAATGGCCAATCATAAATTAACAAGGAAAATTCATACTATGCATAATATAGGGCTCATCTCACTCGAGTAGTCAAGAAATTACCTTTAAAGAATAAATATAATCTATCTTCGGTTGGCACGGACCGTCCACTTAACCACTAAGATGTGGTACGACCTGTCTTCCCTAGGTATGGATTAGCTACATCTTTAATAGGATACACACAATCAATGGAAAAGTATAACCCATCTTCGGTTGGTACGAACTGTCTACCTAAATTACACTAAACTAGGGTGTAGTACAATCCGTCTTCCCTAAGCATGGTCTATCTAACCCTCTTGATTATATGTTAATTAAAACCATTGTATAACAATCATTTATATAATCACAGAAAATATGAAGGATTGAGTTCAATCAATATAAAAGACTTTCTTAGACAAGATAAGAAATTCATAATGATTGAATATAAACATTAAGATCAATTCTCACAGTTATACAACCATCATGCATATAGAAAATACCAAATTAAAATACAATTAAACCATTGTTACTTGGAAAGGGCTACATTAACACCCTAGTACGAATTTAGCCGCTCATCGTGGTGTTGAGATGGCCTACTGCCATGTTCTTCTCCTCTTCAACTTGTCAAGCATCCAAGAAGAGTTTTTAGTCTAAAGTTAAGCACAAGCACACTTTTCTCTTGAAGCTTTGGAGTCTATTTATAGAGACTAGGAGAGGTCTAGAAGCTCTTGGGATTTCAAAAAAATCGTCTCTTTAGTCTTCTTGTCCAAGTAGGAGATTGAAACTTCAATCCAAGTAGGAAAAGGACTCTAAATTCGTCCAGAATTGCGGTCTTTTATTGCGGGACGATTTTGACATAGTAAATATCTGAATTGGAAAAACCTATTTCTGACATATTTGTTTATTTTTTATTATCTTTTCAACGCCACTAATTTTATTGCAATACGATATCTGAGCCAAAAGTAATGATCAAAACACTGACACATGTTCATAATCCAAATTTGAATCCAATCCGATTTTGATTCTTAGTGGAGAAATTCTAATTTAATCCTTCACTTAATTTGATTAAATTTAACCACATCATATAAGTCTTCTATTATGATTGGTTAAGCTTAAACATATCTTCTAGGTCTTCTCAAAGTGTGCTTTAAGCCCAAAATCAATGGAATTTATTGCATCTTTATTTAAAACTTGAAAACAATAAAACAACACAAAATCAAACAAATAACAATGCTAAGGAATTAACATATATAAGTTAAGAGGCTTGAATTTGCAACATTCAATGCTTATCACACCCCTGAACTTACATATTGCTAGTCCCTTAGCAATACAAAACAAGAAATAAAACTGAAAAACAACAAGATAAATCGTTTTTTCGTGGGATGTACGATTGCATTTAGCATATGCAGCAAGCCTTTTAAACCCCTAGGACTCCCTAGTGGACGAGTGAAGTCTCGTGAGGGTTTTCTAGGAATGATACCCACAAACATTGTTCCTACCATGTTATCCCCAAGAATGCAACATCATAAAATAATGGTTCTTATTCATTGGCAAGCTTAACAAAATAAACTTCATCTTCACAATTTCAGGGAATTAAAAATTAAGCTACTAACATGGCATTATGAGATATCACAAGATTCAACTAGTGTAAAGTGAACTTAACACATAGTCATGAGGTTTCAAAACTAATCTCAATCATGAATGGTTCAACACTCAAAATTCGTTGGACTCCCCATTAGATAAAACAACCAAGGCATATATATATATATATATATGCAGGCTGTGCAATGCTTAGCTCCCTTAAGCTTTCTAATTGACCCATGTGACGAGTGTTAGGTCAATGACTCCCAAACCAGATGGTTTCAGGGCACTTGGTGTAAAACACCCTAAAGACTTACTAGCTTGAGTGAAAAAGGCTACGAAGCTAAACTTAGCTATTTTATCAATCAAAGAAAACTTCCACTTCTTGATGCGAATACTCAATGCTTAATGAGGCAAGAGATCCGGTTACTCAGTGAAAAGCTCAAAGTGATCAATATTATTCTCTCTTTTTTTCTTTCTTTTTTTTCTTTTTAATTTTTTTTTTCTTTATGCCAAGGTTATTCCTCTAATAAATTACCCAATTGCATCCAACATATTGATAACAGATACAACTGATTTCAAATTTCATACCCCACAAACTACGTACTAGTGTGCTTGTGAGAATCAAATTGAAACAAGTAATATCTCATGCTGCCAAAGAAAATAACAAAACTTCTTAATTCCCTAGTCAAGTAATCATGTGTTCATCATGTTAAGCTCACCAATGAAATATGAATCAGAATTCAAAATCAACAGCATGCTCAAGAATAACATAGCAAAATATTGGACAGTGTTTCATTCTTCCATACCCTCAAAACTTGAATCATACATTGTCCCTAATGTGTGTATAGAACTGAACATAACAATAAGAGGATAGGAATACCTGAATGAGCAGATGCGAGGCATATCATACCCCCAAACTTGATTGTAAAAACACGTTCTAAAAAAGAGAGTGATACTCCAACCAAATACTAGTCAAGTGCAACACATTGTTGTAAAAATATAAACTAAGAATGAAGCAACAATGGAGAAGATAAACCTGGAAGGAGATCATGTACCCTAGCCTGATAGAGGGCTTGAGCGTACAGGGCTTGTGCTCGAACCTATGAAGCTGACTCATTTAGTCAAAATATGTGGGATCCGCCAAGCCAATGGAATCCACATCCTTGATGCACTCAATGCTCTCTGACTCTTAAATTTAAATTTGAAGCACCAATCTTTTCTTCTCTTGGACCAAAGAGAATAAATGTTACCTACAAAAAGGTAATTCTGAATGGCCGCATATCGAGGTAGATTCTTCTGAGTATTCTCAAACAGTTTCTCATCCGAAAGGGTATCATGAACTGGAATAAAATAAGGAGAATACACAAAGAAGTTTTCTACCTTGATGGTCTCCTTTTGCTCTTCTAATAGCCCTAACAAACTACTTTCCTGACTTCTTGGTAAGTCATAAGAAATAGGGGCTTGGGGTTCATATGGCGTCTCGAGAATAAGAGTGGATGATGAATGAGCCTCAATGCTCACTTCCTCGCCTTTTGCCCGATGTAGAGCTTGTGGGGCCTCAATTTGCTCCTCCTTCCTCTCTTCCACGCGAGTTTCGACCACTTCTCCATTCTTCGTTGTGGTGATGGCTTGCTCATGATAAGAAGTACTCTCATCCACCATGTAGTGTCCATCAAGATTGGCCACCGACTGTCTTTGAAGCTCTTCTTCTTCTCTGTTGAGGTGGTTCATGATTTGTTCAAAGTGAGCATCCATCTTGGATTCTATCTCGACGAAGAATTGAGGAGTATATTGTTCCTATTGAGACTGTTGTTGTGGAGGCCAGTAGATGGAGATGGCTCCTCTTCGTGAGCTTCTATCTTGGCAATGGATTTAGAGTGAGAGTTCAATGTTTGAGTGAGTTTTTGATTGATCTCACCCATAAGTTTCAATATCTGAGCTTGAACGTCAGAATCTGATTGAGGAGATGGTGTAGCTTGAGAAGAAGGCTGCCAGTTATCCTTAAAGTCAGCATAATATGGAGATGATTGCCATTGCTGGTGGGGAGGTTGGAAGTTAGATGGTGGATAGACCGCTTGATCATTGAACTGCGGATATGCATGATGGTATAGTTCATGAAATTGTGGAGCATAATTTTCAGGAACTTGAGCTTGCCACGAGATATTAGATTGGTTGCTCCATCTCAAGTTATAGGAATCACAGTAAGGTTCATTCCTCGGTCTAGAGAACTTTGTGTTCATATGCTCATAAGAATAGTTAGAAAATTTTCCTACAGTAGGACAATCTTTAACATAGTGATAAGGATAGCAATATGAACATGGTTCATGGGGTGTGGGAATGCCTCCTCACATGAACTAAATTAACAAAAATAAAATAAAAACAAAAATTGAAAAAAATAAAGTTAAAGAAACCAAAAATAAAATAAAATAAAATAAAATAAAAACAGAAAAGAATCAAGTTAAATTCAATCTTTAAAACTTAATAACATAACTGTTTGCAGTCCCTGGCAACGGCGCTAAAAATTGATGTGGTCTTTTGTTTACCAAAATATATCAATAATAAATAACCACTCATAATAGGACAAATCCTTGTAGGATAAGGCTATAGAGAGGGTGTTGAACCTTAAGGACTGCGTAGGAATTGCAATCAAGTTTTTCAAGATTAAATATAATTTAATTTAAAATATGTTTGTTTTGATTTTGTTTATAACTAAGTTAAATGCATAAAAATAAAGATATAAATTTAAAAAGAGTAGGGATGAGATAAAGAACAGGGGATTTATTTCACCACTCACCGCATAACAATGGTCAATCATAAATTAACAAGGAAAAGTCATACTATGCATAATATAGGGCTCGTCTCACTTGAGTAGTCAAGAAATTACCTCTAAAGAATAAGTGTAATCCATCTTCGGTTGGCACGGACCGTCCACCTAACCATTAAGATGCGGTACAACCCATCTTCCCTAGGTATGGATTAGCTACGTCTTTAATAGTGAAAAATTGAATTGACTTCTAAAAACAAAGTGTGTGCATAAGTGTCAACAAAAATTAAAGCACAGCGGAAAGTAAATGACACACAGATTTTTGTTGACGAAGTGGAAACTCAGTTAAGAGAAAAACCACTCCGGGGCAGCCAAACCCAGGAATTCCACTATTCAGAAGACATAGCTAGATACAAGACAGTAACACTCACATGTACCGATGCAGTGGTCGTACCTTGATCTCTGACGTGTAACCCAACACGAACGCTTCCTAACCAGGTTCACCTACCTGAAGGGGTCTTCAATGGAACTTTTTACCTTAGAGCCGACCTTTAAGATAGACTTCGGTTTACAGCACAGCACACTTGTAAAACGGCTTCAGAGGAAATATCACGTCTCTGAGCAAGTGAGGAATTCACACCGAATTCTTGCAGTTCACAGTGCCCAGGGGCCTTTATTTATAGGCTGGGGGCTCAAATGAGCGTCAGGCAAAATATACCTAGGCACCGTCCGGACGGTGGACATGGGCCGTCCGGACGGACAACTGTGCGAACAGATTTTCCGTAATTTCCGCGGAGAAATCTTTCCTGTTTAAGGACATCGTCCGGACGGGATGGTACATCATCCAGACGGTCGCACATCCGTTGCAAGTAATTTCCTTATAAGGATCTCGAGCGTCCGGACCATGGGGGATGGGCGTCCGGACGGCTATTCTTCAACACGCAATTTCCATATCGGTAATGCGCGCGTCCGGACCATGATAGGCAATCGTCCGGACGGTTGAAGTCGAATCGGCAATTTCCTTCTTTGATGCACGTGCGTCCAGACCACAGCTGTCAGACGTCCGACGGTTAATTTGAATTGCGATTCTTGCCTTACGGAGACACGTGTCTAGACGGGATACCACATCGTCCGGACGGTTGATTGATCTTCCCTTTCTTGGAACTTGGAAAGAAATCAGAAACTGATCGAGTACTGGGAGGCGTCCGGACATGCTGCTGGAACGTCCGGACAGATGCAAGCTGGCACAGAAACTTCTTGATACAGTATGGGGTTCGGACGGAATGAACACTTCGTCCAGACGGATGATGCTGGTCTGTTTTAGCGTCTGGACGGGATGACACGTCGTCCGGACGGATGGAACAGTGGACAGGATGGCTCGATCATCCGTACGGCTGACGGGGAACTTGAATTTCTTCTGACTTGCAGACTTTGAATAATGGAATCCCTGTTTACAGCATCTTTACACTTAAGTGATTTTGTCCAAACACAGAATGAGGCCAAAATACTAACAAACTCCCCTTTTGGCCATTCTGGGACAAAAATCACTTGACCGGTTTGGAAATACATTCCCGGTCCAAAATAAAAATTAATCCCCCTTTTTGTCACAAAGGGACAAAGGGTAAAACAGAGTAATAAAAACTAACTGTCATAAAAATTACTCCCCCTAACGGTCTCAGAAGGACCCGGGAAACAGAGTAATAAAAGTTCAATAGTTTATCAAAAACAAAGATTGAGCAAAAATGCTGATGAAACCTTCTGAAGAGAGAGAAATTACCAAAGTTAGGGCCTTCACATGGAAAGCAGCACACGCAAGTATTTCTATCTGAAAAACTAGTCATAGAACAAGTCAGTATTATGAGAGCATGGAGGTGATAGACAAGTATAACACAGACAAAAGTTTCCTTGCCAAAATAATGAAGATAGCCTGCTCAACTCATGTAAAACGTGTGTGTGTGAAGACTCTTATCCATAAGGTTTGCATTTTACAAAAATGACAAGAAACCACCATATTTTCTAGACAAGAGAGAAAATCAGAGACAGATTAGCCAAAAGTCAAACCTTATAACTTGCTAGGGCCTAGACACCCTCATCTGATACACTCCCCCTAAGATACAGCACATATTCTATTTTACTTGTACCATATAGGACAAGGTAAAATTTTTACTTGCTCATAGAGGGCAAGGTAAATTTAAGCACATACGCAGTGATTAAACAATTTAAAGCATAAAACTTTTTATGAATTACTGCTTGTAACTTATGATACTGCAAACTGTAGGGAGTGCCAGAATTTATAGGTGCTAGGATCAACTAGCCTGTGGTCAATTTGGCCATCCAAGCAAAAACCTCTTCCCTTATCCAAAAATTCTAGGAGAAGAAAAAAAAATGCGTACCTCTGGGGAGTCTAGGATAGTGCACGAGGTCATCACATGAGACAAGCTACTATTAACCAGAACAATGAGCAGGAAAAACTTTTGTACATGTCAGACTAATGTTTTCACCCACATGTAAGCATAATATATCAATGCTCAACAAAACTAGTAAAACAGAGAGAATACACGAAGTAGCTGACATACCTTGTGAAAGACTTAACCTGCTACGAAGACTCCCCCCCCACCCCCCATTTTTTTTATTTTTTTTATTTTTTAATAATACAACATCATGCTATCAGAGGACAAAGAGTTCATCCTAGCATGGAAACATCATGTCTAGGACATGGCACAAACACCAATGGCTTTCCGAAGAGACTCAAACCTGCTACCATCTAGAGGTTTGGTAAGAATGTCAGCCAATTGATTTTCAGTGGGGATGAATGAGAGTGATACTACCTCAGATTCCACAAGATCACGTAAGAAGTGATGCCTGATGTCGATGTGCTTGGTCCAAGAATGCTGAACGGGGTTCTTGGAAATATTGATAGCACTAGTATTATCACAGTTGATAATCATAGTATCTTTAGAGAATCTGTAGTCCCCTAGCAATGTCTTCATCCACAGTAATCGGGTACAGCAGCTACCCGCAGCAATATACTCAGCCTCAGCAGTGGAGAGAGATATGGAGGCTTGTTTCTTGCTCATCCAAGCTACAAGATTGTTCCCCACATAGAAACATCCTCCTGAGGTGCTCTTTCGATCATCAGCATTTCCAGCCCAATCTGCATTAGAGTATCCTGCAACAACAAGATTTGTTTCTCTAGAATACCAAATGCCATAAGGAAGGGTATCATTTACATACCTGATAATACGCTTTACTGCAGTGAGGTGAGATTCCTTAGGATTGGCTTGAAAGCGAGCACAAACTCCTACACTGAAGGCAATATCTGGTCGGCTAGCTGTAAGATACATGAGGCTCCCTATCATGCTCCTGTAAAGGGATGGGTCAACCGATTTTCCAGCAAGATCACTGCTAATCTTGACACTGGTGCTCATGGGGGTGCGAGCACGACTCTTTCCATCCAATCCAAACCGTTTGACCAGATCCTTGGCATACTTAGATTGAGAGATGAAGATGCCCTCAGCAGTTTGCTTGACTTGAAGGCCAAGAAAGTAGTTCAGCTCACCAATCATGCTCATTTCAAACTCCTGCTTCATTTCTTCAGAGAACTCATGTGCAAGAGAGTCTAAAGTAGCTCCAAAAATGATGTCATCGACATATATTTGAGCAATCAGTTTATGAGTACCTTGATTTCTAATGAACAAGGTTCGATCAGCTTGCCCCCTTGCAAAACCTTTGCTTAAGAGATAAGTGGTGAGACGCTCATACCATGCTCGAGGCGCCTGCTTAAGTCCATAGAGAGCCTTCTTCAGCTTGTACACATGATGGGGATGATGAGGATCTTGAAAACCCTTCGGCTGTTCTACATAGACTTCTTCTTGAAGAACACCGTTCAGAAATGCACTCTTTACATCCATCTGGTATAGCAGTTGTAGGAGACTTGATTAGCTACTTCATTGGCAAGCTGAATGACTCTGCTTCTCAATCTGCGCCCTTCATCTAAATTCCCAAGAAGCTGCTGAGGAGGATGATTGTGCCTCACTCATGATTGCCTAGGAGGATTAGATGGAATATCCTCATCTTCGGAAGTAATGGGAGTGGAACCCGAAGTGGTAGGAGAAGATTCATCTGGAGATTCTTTTAAAGAGGGCTTAATAATATCAGTTGGAGCTGCTGAAGAATCAACTGAATCAATCTATTTTTCTTCCCCGCTGATAGATCTCTGAACTTCTTCATCATCAACAATCACATTTATCGATTCCATCACAGTCTCTGTTTTTTGTTGAAGACCCGGTAAGCTCGACTGTTTGTGGAATATCCCAAAAAGATGCCTTCATCACTCTTGGTATCAAATTTCCCCAGATTTTCCCTGTCACGAAGTATATAACATTTACTCCCAAAAGTTTTAAAATACTTCACTGTGGGTTTCTTACCTCGCCAAATTTCATAGGGAGTCTTGTTTGTTTCAGGCCTAAGGTAGACCCTGTTGATGATATGACAGGCAGTGTTTATAGCTTCTCCCCAGAAGTGTTGAGCAAGATTCTTTCAGTGGATCATCACACGAGCCATCTCCTGAATCACCATGTTCTTCCTTTCAACAACTCCATTCTACTGAGGAGTGATAGGAGAGGAAAATTCTTGCTTGATTCCGTATGAGTGGCAGAATTCTTCGAACTTGGAATTTTCAAACTCTCTTCCGTGGTCACTGCGGATTCTCACAATTTGGCAATTTTGCTCAACCTGAATCTTCTTAAACAAATGTTGAGCTGTATCAAAAGCATCAGATTTTTCCCGAATAGGAATAGCCCATGTATATCGAGAGTAGTCATCAACTATAACCAGAATATATCTTTTCCCACTAAGACTAGCAGTTCTAGTGGGACCCATGAGATCCATGTGTAGTAATTCCAAGTTTTTGGAAGTTTGAATACCTGAGGTCTTCTTATGGGCTGCTCGAGTCTGTTTCCTTAGTTGACAGGGACCACAGATTCCTTTTCTAGTCTTCTCCATTTTGGGCAAGCCTTTAACAACATCTTTGCCTGCAATTTTCAACATATCAGAGAAATTGAGATGCCCTAACCTCTGGTGCCATGGCTCACTGTCATCTATGGTTGCTTTGTTGCAGAAGATCTGAGGGTCTCCAATCAAACCAGCAAGGCCGTAGCAATTGTCAGCAGTTCTTTCTCCTCCCATGAGCCATCTGCCACTGCTGTCAAATATATTACATTCCTTCTTGGAGAATTGCACCACCAAGTCATTATCACAGAATTGGCTGATGCTGAGGAGGTTCGCTTTGAGCCCTTCAACATACAAGGCTTGTTGAGATGTTCCGAGGCCTGGGATGTCGATGATCCCTTTACTGATGACTCTGGATTGGCTCCCATCTCCATAGGTAATTCGCCCGCCTTTGCCCATCTAAACTTCTTTGAGCAGAGTCTTATCACCTGCCATGTGTTTAGAGCAGCCACTATCCAAATACCACAAATAAGTATCAAGAATTTTTAGTGCAGTATGAGAAACTAAGCACATATTATCTTCCTTTTTGACCCAGTCGTGTTTGGAAGTTTTCCTATGTTTTCTAACCAGGACAGACTTTTGCTCATTAGGGGTGAGGTATGCTAACTTCTCACTAATGAGATTAACCTGATCACTTAACATGCTGACTTGTTCTTCAAGACCTGGTTCTTCTTTTCTAGGGATAAGACTTTTGTTCCAAGGTTGCTGAGACCTAATTTGGAAACAATTTGGGCGAATATGACCACTAATACCACAATGATGACACATAGGTATAGATTGATTTTCCCCTTTATCCTTACTGACAGAATGAGTATGATTATGAGATACGACAGGCTTAGTAAACATGGTTCTATGCACATTCATATCATGAGAAATAGAAGCAAAGTGTGTGCATAAGTGTCAACAAAAATTAAAGCACAGCGGAAAGTAAATGACACACAGATGTTTGTTGACGAAGTGGAAACTCAGTTAAGAGAAAAATCACTCCGGGGCAGCCAAACGCAGGAATTCCACTATTCAGAAGACATAGCTAGATACAAGACAGTAACACTCACATGTACCGATGCAGTGGTCGTACCTTGATCTCTGACGTGTAACCCAACACGAACGCTTCCCAACCCGAACGCTTCCCAACCAGGTTCACCTATCTGAAGGGGTCTTCAATGGAATTCCTTACCTTAGAGCTGACCTCTAAGATAGACTTCGGTTTACAGCACAGCACATTTGTAAAATGGCTTTAGAGGAAATATCACGTCTCTGAGCAAGTGAGGAATTCACACCGAATTCTTGCAGTTCACAGTGCCCAGGGGCCTCTATTTATAGGCTGGGGGGCTCAAATGAGCGTCAGGCAAAATATACCTAGGCACCGTCTGGACGGTGGACATGGGCCGTCCGGACGGACAACTGTGCGAACAGATATTCCGTAATTTCCGCGGAGAAATCTTTCCTGTTTAAGGACATCGTCCGGACGGGATGGCACATCGTTCGGGCGGTTGCACGTCCGCTGCAAGTAATTTCCTTATAAGGCTCTCAAGCGTCCGGACCATGGGGATGGGCGTTCGGACAGCTATTCTTCAACACGCAATTTCCATATCGGTAATGCGCGCGTCTGGACCATGATAAGTAGTCGTCCGGATGGTTGAAGTCGAATCGGCAATTTCCTTCTTTGATGCACGCGCGTCCGGACCACAGCTGTCAGACGTCCTGACGGTTAATTTGAATTGCGATTCTTGCTTTACGGAGACACGCGTCCGGACGGGATACCACATCGTCCGGACGGTTGATTGATCTTCCCTTTCTTGGAACTTGGAAAGAAATCAGAAACTGATCGAGTACTGGGAGGCGTCCGGACATGCTGCTGGAACGTCCGGACGGATGCAAGCTGGCACAGAAACTTCTCGATACAGTATGGGGTCCGGACGGAATGAACACTTCATCCGAATGGATGATGCTGGTCCGTCTTAGCGTCCGGACGGGATGACACGTCGTCCGGACGGATGGAACAGTGGACAGATGGGCGTCCGGATGGGATGGCTCGATTGTCCGGACGGCTGACTGGGAACTTGAATTTCTTCTGACTTGCAGACTCTGAATAGTGGAATCCCTGTTTACAGCATCTTTACACTTAAGTGATTTTGTCCAAACACAGAATGAGGCCAAAATACTAGCAAATAGGATACACACAATCAATGGAAAAGTATATAACCCATCTTCGGTTGGTACGAACTGTCTACATAAATTACACTAAACTAGGGTGTAGTACAATCAGTCTTCCCTAGGCATGGTCTATCTAACTCTCTTGATCATATGTCAATTAAAACCGTTGTATAACAATTACTCACATAATCACAGAAAATATGAAGGATTGAGTTCAATCAATATAAAAGACTTTCTAAGACAAGATAAGAAATTCATAATGATTGAATATAAACATTAAGATCAATTCTCATAGTTATACAACCATCATGCATATAGAAAATACCAAATTAAAATACAATTAAACTATTATTACTTGGAAAGGGCTACATCAACACTCTAGTACGAAATTAGCTACTCATCATTGTGTTGAGATGGCCTACTGCCATGTTCTTCTCCTCTTCAACTTGTCAAGCATCCAAGAAGAGTTTTTTGTCTAAAGCTAAGCACAAGCACACCTTCTCTTGAAGCTTTGGAGTCTATTTATAGAGACTAGGAGAGGCCTAGAAGCTCTTGGAATTCCAAAAAAATCATCTCTTGAGTCTTCTTGTCCAAGTAGGAGATTGAAACTTCAATCCAAGTAGGAAAAGAACTCCAAATTCGTCAAGAATTGCGGTCTTTTATTGCGGGGCGATTTTGACATAGTAAATATCCGAATTGGAAAAAAGCTATTTCTGACATATTTGTTTTATTTTTTATTAGCTTTTCAACGCCACCATTTTCATTGAAATAAGATATCTGAGACAAAAGTAATGATCAAAACACTGAGACATGTGCATAATCCAAATTTGAATCCAATCTGATTTTGACTCTTAGTGGAGAAATTCTGATTTAATCCTTCACTTGATTTGATTAAATTTAACCACATTATATAAGTCTTCTATTATGATTGGTTAAGCTTAAACATATCTTCTAGGTCTTCTCAAAGTGTGCTTTGACCCCAAAATCAATGGAATTAATTGCATATTTATTTAAAACCTGAAAACAATAAAACAACACAAAATCAAACAAATAACAATGCTAAGGAATTAACATATATAAGTTAAGGGGCTTGAATGTGCAACATTCAACGCTTATCACGAACTGAGAGAAAGAGAGAGAGATTATTAATTCTGGACTAAAATGAATATAATAACATTATATCATTAATTCAAATAATACAAAAAAAAATTAATTATTAATTTTGGACGAAAAATCCTGGACGGTTTTAAACTGTTTGGACTTTATTCCATACGATTTTTTTACCATTTATGGACGGTTTGAAACCGTCCAGAAATGGTGATTTTTTTGTAGTGTACCCTAACTCTATAAGAAGAGAGAAAGAAAACCCCATTACAAAACACAAACCAGAAAAAAAAAACACTAACTCTGTAGATCAATCAACTAGGGACCAAGTACACCACACTGCAGATTCCAGACTTGCAACAGCTGGAGGTTGCGAGAAGTATCCTTGGCATGGAGACTAGCCATCATTTTCAATCTAACCTCCCACCGAATGCGAGCTACAATACTCTCTTTTGTACGAGGAACATTGCCATGAACAAGATCATTCATCTGCTCCATAAATTGTAAACCGTAGCCCCCAAACAGAGTTTCCATAAATTATTCCATAATCCTTTCCCTTTCAACACATCAGACCAGGCAGCAACTTTATCTCATTCCACTTCCACATTAGTGATGAGGCAAGTGCTCATTACTTCTCTCCAAATGCGTCTACTGAAGCTACACTGAAAAAACATATGATCCCTACTCTCTTGGCACCCATGATAAAAAAGGCAAAGGCTATTACCTCCAAACCTCCAATGACATAACCTTTCCTTTGTGGGGAGAGCATCACGGAATATGGTATCCTAGGCCAACACCCCCGGATATTCCGTATGAAGAAAGACATTTTCAAAGTCAATTTTCAGCTTCTTCAGGTAAACTACATGAATGGAATATTGATGGTTTATTAGAACAAGAAATTTTAAATAAGTTACAACATATATTCATGGTTGCTAATAATTACCTTAGTAATCAAGAAGTAAATCATGAAGATATATATACTTATTTCTCGGTTTTAATACTAATTTCATCAAAATTTATTAGAGAAATTAGCTCGAATTTCTCATGAGTTTTGACAAGGTAACAATTAGGCTTCGAGTTTCTAATTTTGACAATTACATATCTAAGCTTTGGCCTTGTGAAAAATAAGTTCTTTTATAAGGTTTTTCATTTAGCTTTCAACATAAGACTTGACTGGTCTTATTCTCCATGTCAGACCATAAAAATGTGCCACATATATCCTTATCCATATCAACATACCATCTACGTAATTATGCCCAAAAAGTTCCAAAAAGAAAAGAATAGGAATGAAAAATTGAAATGACTTCTAAAACAAAGTAAGTGTGTGTGTTCACAAAGTGTTAACAAAATAGCAATGCGGAATTTAAAAGACACAAGAATTTTTGTTAACGAAGTGGAAACTCAATATGAGAAAAACCACTCCGGGGCAGCCAAACCCAGGATATCCACTATTTAGAAGACAAGACTAGTTACAAAGTAGTAGCACTCACATACCTCTGATGCAGTGGTCGTACCTTGAACTTTGACGTGTAACCCAACACGAACGTCTCCCAACCAGGTCTTCTACCTGAAGGGGTCTTCAATGGAATCCTTTACCTTGGGGCCAACCCCTAAGATGGACTACAAATAAGTGCAGCAACAGTACACATAGTAATGGCTTTAGTGAGACAACTCAGCTCAATAATCTCACAATATAACTCTCTAAGCACTAAGAGAATTCAATACCGAATTCTTGCAGTTCTCAAGCCTAGGGACCTCTATTTATAGGTTGAGGGTTCAAATGAGCGTCTGGCTTGATAAAACCTAGGCGCCGTCCGGACGGTAGTAATAGGGCGTCCAGACGGACAACTGTGCGATCGACTTTCCAAAAATTTCACTGAAATTCTTCCCTGTTTTGAGCGGCGTCTAGACGGTGGTGTCCTGTTGTTTGGATCGTCGCACTTCCGCTGCAAGTAATTTCCATACCAAGACTTCGCACGTCCAAAACCAAAGGGATGGTCGTCCGGACGGTTGATCTGATGCATGCAATTTCCATATCTGATGCTCGCGCGTCCGAACCATGCTGATTGGCGGTCGGACTTCTGGATTTTGAATGCGATACTTGCCTTATGGATGAGCACGTCCGGATGGAAATCTACGTCGTTCGGACTGTTGCAGCGATCTTTCCGTAATTGTGTTTTGGAAGGAAATCCTGAAGCTTGTCGAACACTGAGAGTCGTTCGGAGGTGCTGCTGAAACGTCTGGACGGATGCAAGCTGGAGCAGTTTTGAAGCTTCTCGACACAGAGGAAGGTCCGGACGGAAAGTTCTCGTCGTCCAGACGGATGATGCTTTAGATAGTTGGGCGTTCGGACGGTATGGCAAGTGGTCTGGACGGCTGGTAGGGATTGTGAAATGTGCAAAATCTTTTGGAAGCATTCTGAATAGTAGAATCCCTGTTAAAAAGCATCATTACAAAGAAGTGATTTTGTCCAACAGAATGTGGCCAATTACAAACTAACAAACTCCCCCTTTGGCCATTCTGGGACAAAAATCACTTGATCGGTTAAAAATACAATCGCGGTCCAAATAAAAATTACTCCCTCTTTTTGTCACAAAGGGACAAAGGGTAAAACAGAGTAATAATAAAACACACAAAAATTACTCCCCCTAAAGGTCTCAGAAGGACCAGGGTAAACAAAGTAATAAAATATCCAGGATTTTAAACAAATGTAGCAAATTATCAAAAAGATAACATAAATGTCTCAAAATATATCAAAAGCTACAACGAGAAAAGAAAATCAGGATGCATCTGCCATCGGTGCATCGTCCTCGTCATCACTGTTGGACGGGTGGTGGAACTTGAGACACTCCCGGAGATCAATCTGATTTTGCTCCACATGGAGGTTGATGGAGTGAACCTCCTGCTGCATGGCCGAGATAGACTGCTGCATGGATGACATGGAAAGTTGCATAGAACTCATGCCCCCTTGAATAGCGGCCAACGCCTCCATAATTTGAGAATAGCTGACATCCGGCTGTGGTGGATGAACAGTCTGAGAAGAGGACGCCACATCTAGTATGCCGACAGGAATAGGAGGAGGCGGGGGCACATCATCATCCTGATCATCTCTCCACAGCTGAGCATTGGACTTCATCAGAGTCTGCTTGCTGATAGGATCCTGGATCTTCATCTTTGGCTCACCAGCAATACTGATGCCTGACTGCAGAATAATCTGTGTGAGCATGCAGCCAAATAGAAGACTGGTATTGCCCTCATCACGGGCCTCTAGAATAACGCCCCAAAATATGCTTGCATAGGCAGAAAGGCAAGCGAAGACTGATAGCATAGACAAACTAGGCCTTTTTCAAAATCAGGTCACTGCGCCTGACAACAGGCCAAAGGTTGTGCTGGACAATCTTGGCTAGCATGCGGTGAGGGGCAGATAAGGCACCGATCCCGATGGTGGTGGCACATTCCTTTCCTTGGGGAACAACATGAAAGAATTCTCTGCGATCATCCAGAGAAGGAGGGAGCACCACCTCATTATAAGGGCTGCTAGGAATCTGAAGAACAGGTACTCTTATGAATTGACTGATGATCTGGGGATCAACAGTGATAGTATGCCTTCCAACAGTAGACTGAAGCACCAACCCGCGGTCGTCATCCTGAACCACCTCGAGGTTGGCATAGAATAGCCTGACCAGCTTGGTGCACACAACACAGGCACAGGTGTGTAGATACCCCCAATGATAGGTCTGGATAGTGTCGTGGATACTATCCAGAGGAGCCACCATGATGTCGGACCGAACAACGTTTCTCTCAGCAATTACTGGTCGGTCCATAATTTTGGCTCGAAGGGCTGCCCTATATCCCTCTGTCCTCTGTCGAACTCTGCATTGTGGACTGCATGCAGACATGATTCTGCAAAAGAAACCAACAAGATTTGCCAAAAAAGAATCCAAAAGAAATAATCTTGTTAGTGCACATAGAAAATCTGGCATTATATTGGCAGTAAAAGGGACTTTTCCAAAAATTACAAACATGAGATATCACAAAACAGTCTTCAATAATACCGAACCAGATAATCTCAACACAGCAAATGTCACAAAAGGAAATTCTAACATTCCCAAAAGAAACTCAATAACATTCCCAAAATTATCACTATTCTAACAGTTTTAAAAGGAACTGAAAAAGAATAAATTTAACTGAAAAAGTACCTGGAATGTAGTGAGTAATGCACAAAAGGACAAAAGAGGGTGAGAAAATGCAAAAACTCGGGAGAAGTCACTCACTAGAATCCAAAAGAGATGAGAAAATTGCGGGGTTGCTCTAGAAATGCGGTGGCCAGGTTTTATAAAGGCTGTGGGGTCCCTGTTCGGACAGCTCATTAACCCCGTCCGGACGCATGTTGACTAGTAAACATGCGGACAGGCCACGAGCGTTCGGATGTGTAACCTTACAGTCTGGCCGTCCGAGTTGCACACGTCCGGACGTGTAACATAACCGTCCGACTGACTGAGCCACACTCGTCCGGACGCTTCACACGGAAAAGGCAAAACCGAAGGAAAAATTAGCAGAAAATATTTTTCCTAATATCAGCCTTAGAACATGCATGTATAATCAACTGATAAAGCAATCATATAGCATCTCAAAACTATGCAGAGATATAAAAGAGAGTTGAGAGTTCAATCAGCACAAGGATTTTCCTGTAGATAGAAAATTTAGATAGATTACTCAACTTATACAATGCGTGTGTGTGTGAAGACTTTTTCCCACAAGGTATGACTTTCACTGATATAACAAAAAGCAACCAGATTTTCTAGACAAGAGAGAAAATCAGTGAAAGATTAGTCAAAAGTCAAACCTTCTTTAGTACTAGGGCCTAGCCACCCTCATCTGATACACTCCCCCTAAGATGCAGCATCCAATTTTTTTTTACTTGTACCATGAAGGACAAGGCATATTTTAGCACATAAGCAGAAAATATATAGCGCAAAATTCATAAGAGTAACTGCTTGATTCTTTTGATGCTGCAACCTAGAGAAAATGCGAGAATTTTTAGGTTCTAGGTTCAACTAGCATTTGGTCAATTTGGCCATCTTATCAAAAACCTCTTCTCTTATCTAGAATTTCTAGAAGCCAAAATTCAGAGAAGGAAAGATGTACCTTTAGGGGAGTCTTGGATAGTGTACATTTTCATCGCATGAGGAAAGAAGCTATCCATCTTTTGCATATACAGGAAAATGCTTGGCAGATATAGTCATAAACTCTCAATCAAATCTAAGCAAAGTAGATTAATGCATAAAGAATTGAGATATCAGGTGAAAACACATGCAATATCTGATATGCCAAGAAGAGGAAAAAAAAATTCCTACAATTTCTCCCCAATTTTTTTTTTTATTAAAGAAAATGCTATATGGAAATGACATCATTTAACATACAAGGCATGATCAAACGTGTGTAAGCTCGATGTTGCCAATACAGAAAAACTGTCGCTCGACCTGCTTTTTCTGTCTTCCCCAAATAGTACCTGCAATATTCTCTCAAGAGAAATAGGGGGCAAAACAAAAACTGGTTCCTAGATTGCATAGTAGGCATAAAATATAACAAGTAAAAGTCAAGCAATCAAACCTGATGCCTTAGGATTAGGAACCAAATCCTAGGCATGTACACCTTCTCATACTAGGTGCATACATTCCCCCCCTTGGGGTGAACATCGCCCTTCTTTCTGACCCAAGCCTGCCTTCTTGTGGGTGGTTGCTAGCAGGACTTCATCTGTTGACCCATCCACTCCATCATGCTTTGCATCCAAATAGGTGGTTCCCTGTAGTATTGATCATCTTCCACCTTCTGCGACCTCTTAGAGTGCTTTGATTTGATCTTGGATTTGCCACTATGATTGGTAGGTACAAATCGTTACTGAGGCCACTGATGCTGTGATGCTTGGTGCCAAGGTGCATGAGACTAAGGAGCTTGATATTGAGGAGCCTGATGCGTTGATGCTTGCCTCCATGGAGCTTGGTAATGATCCTGATGCCATGGAGCCTGATACTGGGTCAGAGGTCTTGTGCCATAATTTGCTTGCCAAGGCACTTCTTTCTTGACTTTCGCTTTTTGGGCTTTCAGAAGTGAGCACTAGGGTCAGACATGCCTGCTTAGACCACAGTGATGGCATATAGGAGATCTTCTGATGGAAGGGGGCTTCTGAGTGCCCGGAACATCTCCATTAAGCTTGTCCTTCCCTTTATCTTCAATAGTGGGGGGAGGATCTGGGACTGCAGGCTTAACAAAGACAATCTTGGAGGTAGAGGGAGTATCAGAGGGAGGAGCTACATACCCGAGACCAGTCTTGTCGGTTGGGCTCTTCTGAATTGATAGCATGTGAGTCAGCTTTTCATTAGTGACTCTCTCTAATTGGAGTTGTGTCTCTAGTAACTTCTCTTCTTGTATTTTCTGTTGCAAAGAACTCTTCTCAGTCTGCAAACTGTTCAGATCATGAAGGTGTTGCTTACGACCTTCCCTCAGTTTTTCATACTCTACATAGAGAGTTTTGTACGCCTCTTTGAGTTCATCCCCATTATCACTGTGCTCTGAGTAATAAGAATCCTCATTTTCTACAAGAGGAGCCACAAAGGCTAGAAATTTTTCTGACTCAGGAGCTTCTTCTTCTTCTTCTTCTGACTCATCACTAAGAGTCACATTGTATGCCTCCCTTTGCCCTTCTTGAGGTTCCCATAATCAACTCGTATATGCTCAAATCCTGAGCACTCAAAGCATTTCGGACCTTTGGGATCTTTCTTCTCTGCTTCCTCAGGTTCAGCTTCTCTGGGAACATTCTTCATTTTTTTTAGAAAACTTCTTCTTGAATAGGTCATCTCTCATTAGTCTTCTGAAATTTTTGGCCAACATAGCCATAGCTTTTTCTTCCTCCTCAGAGTCATCTTCAGATGAGGCTTTTACCTTTTTTCTTGGAAGCTTTCAGGGCAATGGTCTTCAGCCTTTTGATTGGGGGCAGAGACAACTCATAAGTTTGAAAAGATCCCACCAACTCTTCAATCTTCATTTCTTCTAGATCTTTGCTCTCTTCAATTGTAGTCACCTTGATTCTGAAACGCTCAGGAAAAGATCTTAGAATTTTTCGGATGAGTTTTACATCCGAGACAAGCTTTCCAAGACTCACCACGGAGTTTCTCAGGTCACTCATTTTTGAGTAAAACTCTCCAAATGTCTCTTCTTCCAACATCTTAATTTCTTCAAATCTGGAAATCAACATTTGAAGTTTGGCAGATTTTACAAGTTTGGTGTCTTCGTATGTTGTTTCCATGATTTGCCACGCTTCTTGAGCAGATTGACAGTTTGAAATTTTGCAAATTCAGACGGTGAAAGTGCTTGACATAGAGCATGGAGGGCTTTATCATTAGAAAGTCATGCGTTTTTCTGAGGGACTAGTTCAAGTGTTGCATCCGCTGGTTTAGTCCAACCAGTTTCAACAATACTCCAACAGTCAATAGATTTTAAAAAGAACCGCATACGAGCCTTCCAATAGCCCTAGTTCATACCGTCAAAGACAGGAACAATATTAAGAGTTTGAGACATTTTAATAGATAGAAGTCAAAAAAGAAACACTCAAGAATTGAATCTCAACAGAGTGTACCAAGCTCTGATACCAAATGAAAAATTGAAATGACTTCTAAAACAAAGTAAGTGTGTGTATGCACAAAGTGTTAACAAAATAACAATGCCGAATTTAAAAGACACAAGAATTTTTGTTAACGAAGTGGAAACTCAATATGAGAAAAACCACTCCGAGGCAGCCAAACCCAGGATATCCACTATTTAGAAGACAAGACTAGTTACAAAGTTGTAGCACTCACATACCCCTGATGCAGTGGTCGTACCTTGAACTCTGACGTGTAACCCAACACGAACGCCTCCCAACCAGGTCTTCTACCTGAAGGGGTCTTTAATGGAATCCTTTACCTTAGGGCCAACCCCTAAGATAGACTACAAATAAGCGCAGCAACAGCACACACAATAATGGCTTTAGAGAGACAACTCAGCTCAATAATCTCACAATATAACTCTCTAAGCACTAAGAGAATTCAATACCAAATTTTTGCAGTTCTCAAGCCTAGGGACCTCTATTTATAGACTGAGGGTTCAAATGAGCGTCTGGCTTGATAAAACCTAGGCGCCGTCCGGACGGTAGTCATAGGTCCTCTGGACAGACAACCGTGTGATCGGCTTTTCAAGAATTTCACTGAAATTCTTTCCTGTTATGAGCCGCGTCCGGACGGTCGCACTTCTGCTGCAAGTAATTCCATACCAAGGCTTCGCGCATTCGGACCAAGGGGATGGTCGTCCGGACGGTTGCTTAGATGTACGCAATTTCCATATCTGATGCACGCACGTTCGGACCATGCTGACTGGCGTCCGGACGTCTGGATTTTGAATGTGATACTTGCCTTATGGATGAGAGCGTCCGGGCAGTTGCAGCAATCTTCCCATAACTGTATTTTGGAAGGAAATCCTGAAGCTTGTTGAACACTGAGAGTCATTCGAACGTGCTGCTGAAACGTCCGGACGGATGCAAGCTGGAGCAGTTTCGAAGCTTCTCGACACATCGTCCAGAAGGAAAGTTCTTGTCGTCCGGACGGATGATGCTTTGGACAGTTGGGCGTCCGGATGTTATGGCACGTCGTCCGGACGGCTGGCAAGGAACTGAATTTTTTGATTTGTAAAATGTGTAGAATCTTCTGGAAGCACTCTGAATAGCGGAATCCCCGTTAAAAAGCATTATTATAAAGAAGTGATTTTGTCCAACAGAATGTGGCCAATTACAAACTAACAAGGAAAATGATGTAGGACAACCAAGTGTAGGGCACTCCGCTAGACATGTGCTCGATCAAAGTTAAGACAAAACACTTTGCTAGACATGGGCTATACATGTGCTCGAGCACAGATTGCACTTGTTCTGTTTTTGGAATGTTTATGATTTTTGGCAAGCGCCAAGACATGATTTCATCATTTAGATAACATGATTGTACCATTAATTTGTAACAATTCTCTAGCATTAGTATTACTTTCTTCATCACAATTAATAAGTATTTGAGAAAACTTTCCAAAACTCCTTGAAACTTCATCTTGTGACCCACCACGGGTCATTGGTGACCTATGATGGGTTTGGTGACCCCACCGTGACCAACGAGACAGAGACCTTTTTTTTAAAAAAATTAAATGAGAAAAGATATTTTTGTCATTTTCAAGGCATCCATTAGGATTTAACGCCAAACCCTAATGGAAGGGTGACATTGCATCAAATTAGAAGTTCGATGGTTGAAATTGAGAGATTTTTTAACTTTAGGGGGGGTAGTTTCGAAACAAGTGGAAGTTCATAGGAGTTTTGTGAAGTTTTTCCTAAATATTTTTAACAAGTTTTCTTTAATATGACCATCTACTTCTAATTCATTTATTTGTTTTTTTGGTTTTAATTTCATTTTTATAATTTCCAATTTTACCACATTTATAACAAATTATCTGCTTTTTAGTAGAATTTTTATTTTTGTAAGGTTTGTTTGTTTTATAATTAATTTTTTGGAGAAGGTTCACTTAACCCTACTAAAGTTTCATCACTTTTGAAAATCTCCCTCCCAAAGTTCAAAAACTCTCAATTTAGTGTATTGAACTTAAAAAAATTTGCAATCTCACACCTCAGTTAGGATTTTCCATTAAATCCCGACGGAGGGGGTGAGAAATTCCAAAAATATCCTCATTTTTTTAAAAAGAAATTAATTTTAATTTATGGGTAATTTTTAATTTTATAAAGTTACAGGGGTATAAGGGTCATTTTACCCTTTGATCGTTTGATTTAACCCCAAATCTTAACGGCAGGGGTGGGAT
Source organism: Alnus glutinosa (assembly GCF_958979055.1). Taxonomy (NCBI): domain Eukaryota; kingdom Viridiplantae; phylum Streptophyta; class Magnoliopsida; order Fagales; family Betulaceae; genus Alnus; species Alnus glutinosa. The sequence continues at coordinate 11,727,719 of NC_084896.1, read as the reverse complement.
AGGAAAAAATTGAAAGTTCAATACACTAAATTGAGAATCTTTGAACTTTTGGGGGGAGGGTTGTAAAGACCAAGAAAATAAATAGGACATTTAGCAATTAATAAATTATATTTATTAATTAGATGGACCAATAGTTAGATTTTAAGTAACAACATTTATATTATCAATGTATAAATGAGTTAAGATAGAATAATGGAACTAGAATAATAAAATATTTCTAATGGGTCTTTAGAAAATAATAATAGGTCCTAGTGGAATAAATAATTAATTGCATTAGTAAAAATGTAGTTAAAATAAATATGGGGTCAAATATTAATTATTAAAAGATAGGATTTTAATATAGTGGGGTCCTAGTGTAATTTATGAAAGTTTGTGCCTTTAAATAAAAAGGTAATCTCACTTTGCTACGTGTCACAATCCAGTTGGTTGGGGTGGATTTCATTATCTCTTTCCAACCACTTACAAGGCGCCACATGTCACCTTATCACATTTATTTTCTCTTTCTCTTTCTCTATCCTCTTTCTTTCTTTTCTTTTCCTTTTTTTTTTCCTCCCCTCCCTTTCATGGACAGCAGCCCTCTCTCCCTTTTCTTTTCTTTTCTTCCCCTTTTCTCTCCTTCTTCCCCTCTCTTCTTCACGCACAATCTCTCTCTCTCTCTCCCCTCTCTTCCATTTTCTTCTCTTCACCTAGCACACACACGACGCAGAGAGAGATTCCAAGAGAGAAATACTAAGATTGTGAGTGGTTGTCCGTGAGGAGAGACCCTACCGTTGGTGAAGAAAATGGTGATCTTTGGCCATGTACATCAAGAAGGTAAAATACCTAGCTTTTCTTCATATTTTCATTTACCCATTGATTATTAAGCCTGAAAATCGTGTTAATGTTTAAGAAATTGATTTTAGGTTTTCATTTGAGTATTGATTTTTGAGGATAACCGAATGGGTATTGTTGTGGTGAAGTGGGTTTTGGTTTTGAGAGTTTGTAGGTGATTTTTGAGTTGATTGTGTGGAGATTTCGCCCATAGAAGCTATAAAATTAGGTTTGAAGCTTTTTTTTGTAGTTTCATCATACCCATTGGATTTATTGCTTGAGATTATATTGATTTGTGGGGGGGGTTCTACTTAGGTCCGAAAATATGGTTTATGTTTGAGAATTTTTGGTGTTTTAGTTTTTTGTTTTCATTAAATGTTTGAGTTGTTTGGATTGGATAAGTTTTGGAATCTTTGATGATTTGTGTGAGTGTTTTGGTGGAATCCAAATTTGTTTTGGGATTTGTAAATTGGGTAATGATGTTGGTTTATGTTTACGTGTTAGAGATTGAGTTTTTGTTGATTGGGTTATTTCAATTGGTGGAATTTATTGGTTGGATTCCCAGTTGTTTGAGATTGTTATAACCAAATGTGGATTATGATTATGGTGGGATATTATCCGATGAGGGCTTGTGTAAGAATGCTTAAATTGGTTAGGAATGGTTTCCTAGAGTTGTCAGAGATTGATTTTTGAGGGCCTCGTTGAGAATTACCGAATTGGTACCCATAGAGGTGGTTTTATGGCCTTGAGGGATGTATGTGGTTGAATACAAATTTGGGAGTTGATTGATTAGAGTTCTAGTCGTTATGGTGTTGTTGGTAGTTGAGTGTATTTTTGATTGAATTCGAAATTAGGAGCTATGCTTTTGGATGTGTTTATGGTTTATTCATGTTAGGTGTTGATTTTCTCTAGGATATAAAATTGATGTTGGCTTAGATGATTATGGCTTATGATTATTGAAATTTTAGTGGTTCGATGTGAAGGAAAATCCAGCCATATTTGATGTTGTGTTTTAAGCCTTGAGTTTTGGAGGAGGTATGGGCTATTTTGATGAGTATTTTGATGGGATTCGAATCTGATTTTTGGATTTGTAAATTGTGGTTTATTGATGAAGGTTGTAATTGATTTTAAGTTGTTTATTTAAAAGATTAACCTTATGTGTTGGATTTATTGATATATTTTGAGTTGAGACTTTATCGTGATATTAGAGAATGTAATAGTTAGTTATTGATGATAGGTGTTAGGGAATTTTGGTGGCTTTTAGTAGTTTGACTTAATGGGTGGAATGTTAAGTGTTTATTACTCATAGATGATGTTTCTTGAGTTTTATGGATTGTGGTGTTGATTTATAGAGATGTTGTTAATTATTGGTTTGAGAAAAGTTTAAGCGGGATAAAGTTGTTTGAATGTTATGAGAGTGTTTTGAGGCTCTAACTTAGTAAATGCCTTGTTTATAGGTTTGTGTTGACTTATGAATGTGACTATGAGGTTTAAAGTGTTAAACGTTATGCTTTATGAGTTAAATTATCGGAATATTTACCCAACTCGACATAAATTAAGGAAATAAGTAAATAGAGTAGATGTAAGAGTACAGTAAATAAATAGAATTATACTTGGCCCGGTTTAATTAATAACCAATAGATTCATTAAGGTAAAGTACTTAGGTATATCACTAAACTAAGCTTAAGCTGGGTGAACATGGTATATGAATATGTATACATAAATATATATATACATGTATATTGGTTAAATATATATTTTAACTTAGTAAATGAATAACAAGTTATAGAAATGATTAACAATAATAATGTAACTTAATTATAGTAAGTAGACAGATGAAATATTTAATATAACTTAAGGATACTAAAAAGAATAAAATATGAACCTAGACCCCAAGTGTTAACCTAATAATAGTTTAGGATACCTAACTAGTCTTAGAAACGGGTAACGCAACGGGTGAGCGCGCGGATAGTTTAAGTGTCCTAGAATGAGTTCCAAAGCATATACTAACGTTATTAGTATTTGTAGGGTCGTGTCATAATTGGAGACTTCAATGGGTTTTCCAATGTTGAGTTCGAGTCGTATTTCCAATGCAGCCAGGTGATATTTTACTCACTGAGAAACTGTTATTTTTATATATTATAGAATTGCAAAATATATATACTGTTTATAAATCCGAACCAACTGTATGTTGAATATATCTGTTTTGCTTGATTTTAGTACTTTAGAGTATGTTCAAATATATCAAGGATAGTTGCAGAATATAGTACAGTGTGTTGCATGTTTTGGATGAAATACTAAAATGTTTAGAAAAGTATGATTTATCAGCATGATACAGTAAGGCAATATTTACTAGTCAAGCAAAGAGCATAGAGCATGTAGCTTAGAGCATAAGCATACAGTAAACACAGTAGTAACCCAGCAGTAACCAGCAGCAGCCCAGTAATAGCTCAGTTCAACAGTTTAACAACAGCACATCAGCATGCATAGCATACATAGCATGATTTAAATTGTATGATGTTTTCATGATATAGAATATTGTAGTTTCTATGCTAGACGTATTAGTATGCTTAAGAGTTTTAATGGCAAAATAGCTTATGTATACTGCTATCGTCTAGTTGCATGATTTTAGAACATTGAGCTTGGAGGTATAAGAGTATTGTCATGGTTCGGTATGAGTAATACAGTGTTCTGGGAGTAGATAGATGAATTGTCATGGCACATCAGTAAGAAGTGCTTGGATATCAGAGTTTTACTCTAGTAACCGCATGGACAACTATGTGCCTTGACATGAAGTTGTAATGCCCTAGGATTCAGTGTTAACCATATTCTGAAAATGATAGTAAGCTAGCACTAAAGAGCAAGATGGCATGTTTTAAGCTTGGTGTACTTGGTTGTGACGTTATTGGTTGTGATAACAGTGTGACTTGGGAGTAGGTAGATGGATTGTTGTGGTACATCAGTAAGAAGTGCTTGGATATCAGAGTTTTACTCTAGTAACCGCATGGACAACTATGTGCCATAGACACGAAGTTGTAATGCCCTGAGGCACGGTGATATCACAGTTAGTAACGTTAGCTCTTTGTACATTTTAGCTACCAGCATAAAAATATTATTGTAGGTGGGTTTCTATGTGGTTGCGTCCAAGCCAATGGAACTTCTACGTATGAGTCCAACTACATAGTATGTTTTAAATGTTTTCTGATAGTCAGTATTCACTATATCAGCTATGGGGGTTTTCAACCAATAGTTTATAAATTGGTAGCTGTTATAGTGTTCACGAGACTAGAAAGGAAAAAGTTGGTTCTTTGTGAAAACTTAGTTAGTTTAATATCACTGAGGTCTCGGTATTATGTACTGAGGCGGTGAAATCATCATTCACCTATACGGATGTGGCAAACCCCCACAACCGTATAGATGATGTCTCTTTGGTTGCAGGTACTCGGGTCGTAGTTGATGGGGTCATAGACGTGCATTTGGGATATTATGACCGGAGCTCACCGCGATGGTCGTAATTATGGGATCATGGGCGTCCTTAGTTTTATAGGTTTTGTATGGCTTGTGACGCATGTGTCACTCGTTATTGTATAAGCCATTTCTATTATGTTTTTATATTGAGGAAAGACTTAAACACATAGATGTTAAATGGCTCTTGTTATTAATTTATGATAGTTGTGTAAGATGTGATTTCCGCTATTAGGTTTATGTTTTCCGCTGCATAGTAGTTAGATGTTGTACTCTGATTTACCAGTTACATATTATGGGGTATGTACCATATGTGGGCTTTGCGACACATCGTCGTGCCACTGTGAGGATGCATTTGTATTTTAAGAGATTAATGATTAAGCAAATGATTTGTATAAAAAAAAAATGGGTCGTCACAAGGGGGGAGGCGAGAGATTGCAAAAGTGAAGAAAGTTCAGGGTGGTTAAATGACATTTTCCTTTATTTATTTATTTTTTATTTTTTATAAGCTTTGTATCTTTTGACTTTTGTTTCATAATTTCTATTTTTCTTATTAAATTTCTTTCTCTTGGTTAAGGGAGAAATTAATGGAGGATATCCAAATTGTTCACAGAAGGTAACGAATTCTTGTATAGTATAATATTTATCCATTTCTATTTGAGATTTTAGTCTTAAATCATTACATAAATTTAGACCTACTTTGCACTAATTATTTCACCATAAGTTAATGTTGTATAATCAGTGTGACCATGATTCCATAATTTGCTTTTAACTTTTTTAGCAAAATATTTTGGTAATATAGTGATAAATTTTTGTTTCCAATATGGCTGTTTACTGTCAATTCTTACCATAACTCAGGAAAGAAAAACGTCTTTATACCATAAAATATTAGACAACATTGGGCATTTCAAATTAAGTAGATGTTTTGCATTCTCTCTCTCTCTCTCTCTCTCTCTCTCTCTCTCTCTCTCTCTCTATTCATTAAGAAGTTCCTATAAAATGTTTCGTTATAGCATAAACTAATGTAGTAATGGTATCTTCAATTGGTTGTCCTCTTTCATCCAAAATATGTTGATTATTAATATCTACTATAACGCCCACGAAATAAATTGAGGTACTTAGTAAAAGCCTTAGAAATCATGTACTAAGTGGCCCGTTCAAACAGTGGATTAAATCGTCCAAACGCGCGTCGTCTCTGACGTGTAAGTGGGATTTTAAAACACGATTTCAAACCATTTTTCCCACATCTTTTCCCTCACCTACGATTTTCCTCTCTTCTCTCACAAAGGTATGTACCCAAAACTTGGGTATGGATTTGAGAAGGTTTTCAAAGCCAAATCTCACCTTGGGAACGTGATTCTTGATGTTAGAATGTGGATCCTACCGATCGAGGTCAATCCTTGAACCTTAGTTTTTTACTTGAAGTTGAGTTGATTTTGAGGTTTTTGGCTTAATCTCTCAAGTTTCTTTGGGAATTTTGTGTTTAGATGAGTTCTAAACCACCATTAAGTTATGGGTATGAGTTTCGTGGCGTGAAACTTTGGATTCCTCCATCAAAAAGTTGAGGTTTTAAACCCTAAATCTTTTCTAAGTTTTGTAATTGGGGGATTTTGTGTCTAACCCTAGAATTTCTCTATGGGTTAAGGTTAATAGCTAATGGAGTAGCTAATGGAACCCTAGATTTCTATGGGTTGCCATTGGGTGGTTTATACATGTAATGTTCAAGTGTTCTTGGGGTGTTTAGAGTTAAAAATTGTTATGGGTTGAGTTTGAATGTGTATTTGCAATATGAAATGCAGTAGTGCATTGCAAGCTTGAGTTGGAAATCCTCCTCAAGTGGGTCGAGCGGAAAGTGGTTAGTATTTATACTAAGGATGATACTACCTTTTAAATGTTTTCAAAGCTTAGTGAGTTTTCTCTTGCTAAGTAAAAGGAAATGAGTCTTATGTGAATTTCTTTAGTATGATATGAATATTTAAATTCGACTGGAAGATATGTTTAGCTAGTACATGAGTTATGGTACTTTGATGATTTAATTAGTATTTATGATATATGTTTTGATGAACATTTATTAGATTTATCATGTTTATGGGTGGTAAAGATATGATGAATTTTTTTGAGTTAAAATATGATGTTACTTTTATAAGTTATGTTTTGAAATGTGATACAAGTAATGAGAAGGGCCAGTTGACTTGGATTTACTCTTATGAAAGGGTTAGGAGATAAACCAAAGATGTAGTTGAGATAGAGTAGGAGTCATATGAAGAGTTGAACTCCTCCTCCTAGCTTCTAGGATGCACGGCCAAGGGGAGTGAAACTCTCCTCGGCCTTGCATCATCCGGCCAATGGGGAGATATTATCTCCCCATGCATCTAGGTCTAGGTTTTTAACCCTAGCCCATTGCTATATATTTTTCAGCATGGGCTTGGGTTTTATCCCTAAGGCCCAATGCTCCTTTATCTCTTCTTAAGCCTTTGGAATTAATTCCAAGAGCCCATAGATCTTTAATTGCTTATGCCCATAGAAATTAATTCCTAAGCCCAATCATCTCCAAATAATGAGCCACTTAGGAATCATATTCCATTGGCCCATGTTTTATTAAATAAAACAATACAACATAAATAAATACATAATCGAGGCTTATAACATTTGGTCAATTTACATCAGCTCAAAGAGGGACCTAATGGAAAAAATACAATTAGCTTTAAATAGATTTGTGACAATACTACACGACTCTATTTAATTATAATTGATTCCACTAAACAAATGTGGCTGCACTCTAATATGTAGTTTCAAATTAATGAATTAATCCTTGCAACATACTTATTTATTATATATTACCCCTCCATGGAATCATTCTGTAGTCGAACCAAAGTCAATACACTTTTACTTAGTTCACTACCTCTTTTCCTTGATACTGCTGATTTAATTACATGATATATCCTTTTTGTATCTAGTTAGTCTTTCATCTCACCTTGTACAAAATAAAAGTAAATATCATTGAAACACTCAGGCCCGACCTTTAGGATAATCAATTTCATTAAATCTACATTAAGGGGAATATTCTTTGTTCCATGACAAAGGATTTGGATTCCTTCTTGAAGAAGGTGTTCCCACAATGCTACATGTGATCACCCAACGCACAGAAGTGTTGACCAGTGATTTGATCTCATTCTTGTACATCAAAGTGACTTACACTTCACATCTGAGTTCGCAATCTTTTTAGGATCTAGAGTAACCATTATAAGTCATCGTGCACGTACATCATTAGTTTAGATGGATTTACCAATTCCATTTACGATTACGAACAATCTTTTATAAATTACAAACACCTATGACTATGATCTTTTGTGTGATAATCTTATTACTCACACCTTAGTCAAATACAATATAACTTTGGTACCTTGTATGTATATCATATGAAATATTCTAACATATATGTAACGCCTCGCCTTTTACAAAAAGGCATAAGTGAAAATTTTTGATTCCCACGTGACATTATGACATCATCACAGTTGAGATTTGGTATCGAAATATATTTTTTTTCTTAAAAACTTAGGATTATAACACATCAGAGCTGACTAAATTACCCTAATATATAAATAATATAATTTGGCGTTCTCACATAATAAATACACACAATGCATTAACATATGTGCCACTTGCGGCATCGATAATACGTAACCATTGTTTTAACCTAGTACAAACCAACATATAGAATATTACATACTAAAGAAATACTTAAGTCTCATTCATAAATAATAGGTTCGGTATACAAATCCTAATAGTCCTGACCTTTCTTCTGTCCTGCATAAACATATATGTGATTGTGGTTATCACCACAATCTCATACTGTAATCAAGTGAGTCAACTACGTTCAATAATATAATGAAATACTGATTTATTTAACAATACACAATGCAACAATATGATGTAATGACATATTCATATGCACAGTCTTATTTACAGGTGTTGTGAGACTCTAACTGATTATACGGTCTTATCATTTATAGATACCGTGAGACTTTAACTCATAATACGGTCTTATCATTTATAGATTCCGTGAGTCTTTAACTATCTCCAGTCTTATCATATATTGGTGCCATGGGTCTTTAACCATCTCCAATCTTATCATGTATTGGTGATTGGTGCATTGGGACTTAAACGCTCGGTCTTTGCCTTGAGATGTTAACCCTCAGTCTCGCTGATTGATTAGTGCCTTAGGATTTAAACCTTCGATCTTGCTAATTATTGATTATTGATGCCTTTGGACTTAAACCCTGGGTCTTACTTATTAGCAGGTTCATAACTCACAACAGTAAAATATGCAAAGTCCCAAACAAATCGCATACAATTAAATAAAGTAGAGATCACAACATTATAGACACCAGTAGTACTTTATGTAAATATTTTAGAAATACTTACTTGCATACCTTTAAATAAATATGCATATAATTAAATAAAGCATAAATCACCTTATTATGGAACCCAGTATCACTCTCAATAAGTATTTTAGAAATACTTACAGTTTTCTACTTCAAAGAGTGATCCACATAAATGATGATTGCACAGTTATATACATGTAACAATGAATCAGTATGATTTACTAAAACTATTTAAACTCTTTTACCACAGCTGACTTCTAAACATGATTTTCTATTATCATTTCTGATTTCTAGATAACTAAATATAACATCTCGATGTCGTTTGGACATTATAACGGCATATAAAATATGTCGATTATATTTTATTACCACATATTTTATGCGGACATTATTACGGCATTTATTGATACCTTAAATATTGATAAACCAAAACAAACATTATAATAGCATTAATATGCTAAAAGTATAATATCCCTTTTTTATAAAAATATACATAACAATTCTATTAATGTTAGTTTTATTGGCTACATTCTGTTGACAAAATCACTACCTTGTAAGTGTGCTGCTGAAACAGGGATGCCGTATTTGTCCAGAGTTTTCCAAGAATATTTAGAGCTTAATTCTCAACTATGGAAAGGCCTTAATATGCAAGTATCAGTGTCACAAGCATCAAGAAGGAAATTTCTAGACTCCAGGAAGATTTTGCACAATTTACAACTCAGTAAAAGTTGGATCCCCAGTTGACCATCCAGACGGCCCAGTGAAGCGTCCGGACGCCCATTAGTTAGAGAAGATTTTGACCAGCTCAGCATAGACAGCATGAACCGTCTGGATGATAGGGCAACATCGTCTGGAAGCTATTTAGTGTTTGAGAAGATTCTGAACTACGCAGCAGACACGTTTGGTGAAGACAACTTGCAATTGTCTGGAAGCTAGGGCAACACTGTCTAAACGCGGTCCTTAATATGAAAATGTGTGAAGCGTGTTATGGAAGTCAGTTGCAGCTTGCTGTTCGGATGCTCTATACCTACGTTTGAATGCCGTCCAAAGAACTTCGAATCAATGTTGAATTAGGTTTTCAAAAGCCTATAAATAGAGGTCTCTAGGCTTGTATTATTCACAGAGTTCGGTAGTGAATTCCTTTGAGTTAGTATTTTGGCTTCATTCTGGACAAAATCACTTGTGTGTGTAAAGATGCTGTAAACAGGGATTCCACTATTCAGAGCACTCTTAGAAGACTTTGCACTGTGTGAAAGATTGAAGATTTCGGTTCCTTGTCAGCCGTCCGGACGATCGAGCCATCCCATCCGGACGCACATCTGACCACTGTTCCATCCGTCCGGACTACGTGCCATACTGTCCGGACGCCAGTCAGACCAAGCATCATCCGTTCGAACGATGTGCATTTTCGTCTGGACCCTCCATTGTGTCGAGAAGGTTCTATCCAGCTTGCATCCGTCCGGACGTTTCAGCAGCATGTCCGAACACCTCTCGGTACTCGACCAGTCTCAAATTCTTTCCAAATTCGATAAAGGAAAGATTGATCAACTGTCCGGACGATGTGGTATCCCATCCAGACGCTCATCTACTTAAGGCAAGAATCGCAATTCAAATATCACTGTCCGGACGTCAATCAACCTCAGTACGGACGCGCGTACATCTAATATGGAAATTGCCGATTCGACTTCAACCATCCGGACGACTACCTCTCATGGTCCGGACGCGCGCATAGCAGATATGGAAATTGTGTGTTGAAGTTCAGCCGTCCGGATGCTCATCCCCCATAGTTCGGACGCGCGAAGCCTTATAAGGAAACTACATGCAGCGGACGTGCGACCGTCTGGACGCAGCTCTTAAGCAGGAAAGATTTCTCAAGGAAATTTTTGGAAAATCCTGTCGCACAGTTGTCCGTCCGGACGGCCATGACCACTGTCCTGACAGCGCCCAGCTATATTTTGCCTGATGCTCATTTGAGCCCCCAGCCTATAAATAGAGGCCCCTGGGCATTGAGAACTGCAAGAATTCGGTATTGAATTCCACAACTGCTCAGAGACGTGATTTTTCCTCTGAAGCCATTTCAAGTGTGATGTTGCTGTGCTACATCAGAAGTCTATCTTAGGGGTTGGCTCTAAGGTAAAGGATTCCATTGAAGACCCCTTCAGGTAGGAGACCTGGTTGGGAAGCGTTCGTGTTGGGTTACATGTCGGAGAGCAATGTACGACCACTGCATCGGGTATATGTGAGTGTTACTATCTTGTATCTAGCTTTGTCTTCTGAATAGTGGAATTTCTAGGTTTGGCTGCCCCAGAGTGGTTTTTCTCTTGATTGAGTTTCCACTTCGTCAACAAAAATCTCTGTGTCATTTACTTTCCGCTATGCTTAATTTTTGTTAACACATTGTGCACACACTTGCCTTTTATTTAGAAGTCAATTTCAATTTTCACTTTGAGCTTAGAGAGGGTGTTTAGGTAGAAACTGTGAAGATCTGCTATCTCTTTAAGAGTTGTCTGTTGTGTGATTTGATCGTGTGAAGTCTAGCTTAAGGAGGAGCCCTAAGTTAAAGGATTCCATTGAAGACCCCTTCAGGTAGGAGACCTGGTTGGGAAGCGTTCACGTTGTGTTACGTGTTAGAGTGCAAGGTACTATCGTTGCATCAGGGGTATGTGAGTGTTATTGCTTTGTTAATAGCTTTGTATCCTGAATAGTGGATGTCCTGGGTTTGGCTTCCCCAGAGTGGTTTTTCTCTTAATTGAGTTTCCATTTCGTCAACAAAATATTTGTCTCTTTTTAATTTTGCATTTAATATTTTGTTGCACACTTGATCACACAGACGATAAATTAGGAGTCCTTTATTTTTCAATTGGTATTAGAGTGGGTACACTCTTGCTTGGATTAAATTCCTGAGTGTGGATCCTAGACTCCTTTTATTATGTCTGTCTCATTTAATTCTATTCCTTATTTTGATGGATATAATTATGGCTATTGGAAATCACGCTTGAGATTTTTTCTAAAAGCAATAGACGTTTGACATATTGTTGAATTTGGATGGGCTACACTGAATACAACAATAGCTAAATGGAATACTCTTAAAAAATAAACTCGTGCTGCGAATGACAAAGCTATGAATGCCATATGCTCAGCACTTTCACCATCAGAATTCTCAAGAATTTCTAATTGTGAAACTGCTAAAGAAGCATGGGATATCCTTGAAACTACATATGAAGGAACTAAATTGGTTAAATCTGCTAAACTTCAAATGTTAGTTTCTGAATTTGAAAGGATTATAATGTTGGAGAATGAGGCGTTTAATGATTTTTATGATAGAATAAGTGATCTTCGTAATTCTATGATTAATCTTGGAAAGAAGGTATCAGATACAAAACTCATTAAGAAGATTCTTAGATATTTTCCTGAACGATTTAGAATCAAGGTGAACACAATTGAAGAAAGCAAGGATCTGGACAACATGAAGATTGAAGATCTCGTTGGGTCTCCTCTAAACTATGAGTTGTCTTTGCCCCCTGTCAAGAAAGCTAAATCCATTGCTCTCAAGGATTCAAAAGGTAAAATTAAAAATTCTTTTGTAGAAGAATTTAATGATGAGGATGGTATAGCTATGTTTGCTAGGAATATCAAAGATTTACTAAATTCCAAAGGGGATCCCGAAAGTACTATACAAGAAGAAGTTGAAACTAACAAAAAGGATCTTTATTGTCCTAAGTGTGTTGAATGTTTAGGTTTTGGGCATGTTAGTTTGTGATTGGTTGCATTCTGTTGGACAAAATATCTTCTATGTAATGTTGCTTATTTATCAGGGATGCTGTTTATATTCAAAGTCTTCATTTCAGTTATGTGCTTCAAGGAGATATGTGCGGGTTTCAAGACAGAGAAGTTTGAATCCCTTGCATTCGTCCGGACGTCGTAGTATTCTGTCCGGACACTCATTAGTCAATCAACATCCGTTCGGACGATGAGATCTTTTTGTCTAGACTCCCATTTGTATCCAGAAGCTCGAATTGTTCCAGATTGCATCCGTTCGGATGTCTTAGCAACACGTCCAGACGCCTTTTAGTGTTCGACAAGAAAAAGGATTTCCTTTCCAAACACAGATATGGGAAGACAGCTGCAACCGTCCGGACAACGTGGTTATTCGGTTTGGGCGCTATCCTTGATAAGGAAAGACGTGCAGAAGAGTTGCAACCGTCCAGACGTCAGTCTACACTGTCCGGATGCTCAGTCCTTATTATGAAAATTGCGTGCAGCAGAAGTGAAACTGTACGGAAGCTAGGGCAACACCGTTCGGACGTGGCTCTATTCAGGAAAGAATTTCAGCGAATTTGGAAAGCCGGTTGCACAGTTGTCCGCCCGAATGCCCTCAGCTACCGTCCGGACGCCGCCTACAGAAAATCATATCAGACTCGATTTAGGTCTTTTGTAGCCTATAAATAAAAAGCCTCTAGGCATGTAATTTGTAAGAATTTGGTATTGAACTCCGTAGTGCTTAGAGAGTATATTTTAGGAGTTGTTGTGTTGATCCTGTTGCTCTCAAGCCATTGCCGAAGTGTTGTTGCTGTGTTTGTGTGAAGTTTGTCTTAGGGAGGAGCCCTCAGATAAAGGATTCCATTGAAGACCCCTTTAAGTAGGTGACTTGGTTGGGAGACGTTCGTGTTGGGTTACACGTCAGAGTTCAAGGTATGACCACTACATAAAGGTATGTGAGTGTTACTGCTTTGTAACTAGCTTTGTCTTTTGAATAGTAGATATCTTGGGTTTGGCTACCCTGGAGTGGTTTTCCTCTTAATTGAGTTTCGACTTCGTTAACAAAATATTTGTGTCATTTAAATTTTGCTTTTACAATATTTTGTTACATATTACACACACACACAGGTTTGACTTTTGACTGATCTTCATTAATTTTCTCTCTTGTTTAGAAAATTCAATTGCTTTAAGTCATATCAGTGAACTTCATACCTTATTGAGAAAGTTTTCACACACACATGCATTGCATGAGTTGAGTAATCTATTTAAAATTCCTATCTACAGGGAATTTTGTGCTAATTGTTCCCTCAACTCTCAATTATTTCTCTGCATATTTTTGAAATGCTATTTGATTGTTATATCAATTGATTATACATGTGTGTTCGAAGCTGACTATAGGGAAAATAAATTTTCTGCAAATTTTCCTTCAGTTTCTGTTTTTCAATGTAAGGCATACGGACGGTAGTATCTTTCGTTCGGACGGGTGCGGTTCAGTCGGCCGGACGGTCTAGTGACACGTTCAGACGTGCGCGGTTCTACTGAAGATGACATGGCAGCCGGCGTCTGGACGGAATAAGTGATGCGTCTAGACGGTTACCCTACAGGTTTTAAAATCGCGTCTCTTTCTCCTTTACGCCGTACACATCCTTTTCACTTTCAATTTTTTTTCTCTTTTGGTGCATTGTTGTGTTTTTTCTCGGGAGTTATCGTCCTTTTTTGTCCTTTTGTGCCTTATCTCTCCATTTCAGGTATTTTGTTATACTTTTTACATTCTTTTCAGTTCTTGTTAAAGCTGTTAGAATACTTTTGCTTGGAATATTTTTTTTTGAGATAATTTTCGCATAAAATTGTTTGTGCTGACTGCTGCTAAGATTGGAATATTGTTCTATCACCTATTTTGGACTGTGTTGGGATATTATTGCTTATTTGTAATTTTTGGAAAAGTCCATTTTATTGCCGTTATAATGCCAATTTTTTTTGGAACTAATAGGAACTAATTTCATTGATGTTTTATTTGTGGCAAAATGGTTGAATACTCTTTTGCAAAATCATGTCTACAGATAGTTTTCAGCGCAGGGTTTGGTAGAAGACAGACAAGGCTCGTGCTGCCTCCTTGGCAAAAATAGAGAACCGGCAGGCTGTTCTAGAAAGGAATGTCCTTAGTGCTGATGTGATGGTTGCACCTCTAGATTTTTTGCTGATATCATTAGGGACAATCATTGGGGCTATCTCTACAACTGTGCTTGCACAATTTATCCCAGGTTGGTGAGGGAGCTTTATGGGTACTTGGAGGTGGTTTAGGATGTGGACTAGGGGATCATTCTTCAGACATATGTTCCAGGCCACTTGCTTCGGATTGATCCCCAGATGATCAGTGATCTTATTGATGTTCCAATCCTACCCATCTCTGCCAGTCCCTTCTCAGAGGATATGGAGGCCCCTACATCGGAGCAACTCAGAGAGTACTTTAATGCCCATCCTCAGGGTCATGAGCGCGCACGTGTCTTCATCAAGATCGGTGCCTTTCCTCCCCCGCATCGACTGCTAGCAAAAATTGTGCTTCACAATCTATGGCCCACATCTCGTAGGAGTGAGCTTGTTTTGAAAAGGGCCCAGTTCTTATATGCTCTATGTATGAGGTTGCCATTCTGCTTATGTAAGTACATCCTCAATCTGATGCTGGAGATGAGAGACGAGCACTCTACCAGTCTCCTTTTTGCATGTTTGATGACCAGGCTTATTGTTTAGTATGGGATAGATGCTCTGCCTAGCCAGTGATGAGGATACAGGATCCTCTTGGTAGTCAGACTCTCATGAAGTCTAATGCCCAATTGAGATTTGTAGGTCACGACGAAATGCCTCAGCCTCCTTCGGTCTAGGTTGAGATACCTACAGGAGCCTCATCAACTCAGACTGCTCCTCTGCCTCAGTATGATGCAGGCTACGCTCAGCTATTGGTGGCAATGAGTGAGATATCAGCTCATACAGGGTGATATCAGCTCCATTCAGCAGGAGGTCCACTCTATAAGCACTCGAGTTGAGCAGTGCCAGCTTGATATCCAGGAGTGCCTCAAGAATCATCATCCTGATGAGGGTTGATTTCTTGTTTTGTTTTGATGTTTTTGCTTTATTTTGAGATAGTTATATTTTTTTTTGGATGATTGTAATACTTTTAAACTCTGTATTTTATTTATACTTTGTTTACCTTTGTCTTGTTGAGACTTTAAGGGGGAGTATTTGTGGTTTTTCTAACACTTTATTTTAACCTTTGTCTTTTTGAGACAAAAAGGGGGAGTATTTTTTGATTTGGACCGGGTTTGTATTTTTAAACCGGTCAAGTGATTTTTGTCCCGGAATGACCAAAATAGGAGTTTGTTAGTTTGTGATTGGCTGCATTCTGTTGGACAAAATTACTTCTATGTAATTTTGCTTATTTATCAAGGATGTTGTTTATATTCAAAGTCTTCATTTCAGTTATGTGCTTCAAGAAGATTTTGTGCAGATTTCAAGACAGAGAAGTTTGAATTCCTTACATCCGTCCAGATGACGTGGTATTTCGTTCGGACACTCATCCGTCAAGCAACATCCGTTCGAACGATGAGATCTTTCTGTCTGGACTCCTATCTGTATCTAGAAGCTTTGAACTGTTCCAGGTTGCATCCGTTTGGACGTCTCAGCAACACGTCTTGACACCTTTCAGCGTTCGACAAGTAAAAGGATTTCATTTCCAAACAAAAATATGGGAAGACAGCTGCAACCATTTGGACGACGTGGTTATTCCGTTCGGACGCTATCCTTGATAAGGTAAGGCGTGTAGAAGAGTTACAACTATCCTGACGTCAGTCTACATTGTCTGGACGCTCAGTCCTTATTATGGAAATTGCGTGCAGCAGAAGTGTAACCGTTTGGACACTAGGGCAACACCATCCGGACGCAGCTCTATTCAAGAAAGAATTTCAGTGAATTTCGAAAGACGGTTGCATAGTTGTCTGTCTGGACGCTCTTAGCTACCGTCCAGACGCCACCTAGAGAAAATTGTATCAGACTTGATTTAGGTCTTCTATAGCCTATAAATAGAGGCCTCTAGGCATGTAATTTGTAAGAATTTGGTATTGAATTCCGTAGTGCTTAGAGAGTATATTTTAGAAGTTGTTGTGCTGATCGGGTTACTCTCAAGCTGTTGCCGAAGTGCTGTTGCTGTGTTCATGTGAAATCTATCTTAGGGTGGAGCCCTAAGGTAAAAGATTCCATTGAAGACCCTTTCAAGCAGGTGACTTGGTTGGGAGGCGTTCGTGTTAGGTTACACGATAGAGTTCAAGGTACGACCATTACATAAGGGTATGTGAGTGCTACTGCTTTGTAACTAACTTTGTCTTTCGAATAGTGGATATCCTGGGTTTGGCTGCCCTGGAGTGGTTTTTCTCTTAATTGAGTTTTCACTTCGTTAACAAAATATTTGTATCATTTAATTTCATCTTTTACAATATTTTGTTACACGTTACACACAAGCACGTTAAATTAGAAGTCACTTTATTTTTCAGGGCACATCCAAGTAGATTGTTGAAACCTCAAACAGGTTAAAAAGGCTCTCCATGCTACTCTCAATGATGATTCAGGTAAAGGTTAGGGGATTTTGTCTCTTATTGCTCCACATGCTAATTCTGATGAGTTCCAGAGTAGTAATGAAGAAGAACTGAAAGAGGCATCTGGAATCTTATACATCTTAACTATACTAGTAGTACCAATAGTAACAACCAGTCTTGTCATCAGAACTCGATGATCGCAAGCTATGGGGGCTCCTTCTGTAGACTTGCTTGCGCCTTCGGCCGTGTTACATCTTTGAGTTCACGAAGCTGAGAGAGACTAATCAGAAGAATGTGATGGAGCTAAAAGCTATGAAGACAGAAAAAGCACATTACTTCAGAAGATCACAAACTTGGAAGATAAACTGATGAATGCACAGGTATAGTTGGAGAAGTTCTCAAACCACAAGCTAGCTTAGATCCTGATAGGACAGAAGTGCTCATTTGACAAGACTGGTCTTGGGTATGTAGCTACTACTGATGCCACCAACGTTGCCTCTATTTCAAAAACTATGTTTGTGAAGCCCTCATATTTAGAGCCTCAGAATGTTGTGAAGACAGAGGTAAGACAATTGTAACAAGAAGCTTACCTACATGTCATCATTGTGGGATGGTGGGACTCAGACAGAATTGTGGTAAATTAAATTCCCCAAGGAATTGGAATAAGCAGGATGTTCCTAAGAAGGAACAAGAGGTTGAAAAAGGTTCCAAGTAAAAATATGTCCCTCCACATAAGAGACAACACACTCAAAGGTTTGTTCCTACCTGCCATCATTGTGGCATCAGCGGTCACATCCGACCTAAGTGTTCACAATTGCCAGTTCAGAAGACGAAGGTCAAGAAGGAACAACCAAAGAAAGAAACATCAGGCACTCGACCTCCAAAGGAACATCTAGCTTCATGGCATCAGTGGCAACAACATAGATTTGTTCTTGCTAACAGACAGAGTGGCAAGCCCAGAAACAACAAATCAAGGCACTTCAAGAAAAAGCTGCAAGAGCCTCTCAGCAACCATGTCTATAAAGGGTTGCTTAGCAGGATGCAAAATGTCCTGAGCCTTCTAGACAACGTGAACAAGAGCTACAATTCTCCTCCAAGGGTCAAGAAGGTTTGGGTCAGAAAGGATGAGACCATTCACCTCTTGAGAAGGAGTGGACGCACCTAGTGAAGGTGAAGTCTCACCATGCCTAGGATTTTGGTTCCTAAATCCTAGTGCATATCAGGTATAGTTGCATTGCATTGTTTATCTTGCCATATGTTGCTTATGCTTTGCATTTTGTTTGTGGAACCATATATTTTCTATCCCCGTATTTTCTCTTGTTGTCTTGAGAAACTTTTTGCTGGTACTTTATGGGGATGACAGAAAAAAAAAGCACGTTAGGCGGCTGCTTTTCTGTCTTGGTTGTTAGTTTTATTGGCTACATTCTGTTGATAAAATCACTGCCATATAAGGTTGCTGTGTTATATAAGGTTGCTGTTTTATTCTGAGTGTTCAGATGGAAAGGGCCTTAATATGACAAGTATCAGTATCACAAGCATTAAGAAGGCAATTTTTGGGTTCTAGGAAGATTCTATACATGTCTCAGTATTTTTATCATAACGCTCAAGTATTGGATTGAGATGAAATTGGTGTTGTTGGAAATCTAATAAAAAATGCTACAACTTGACTACCAGGACAGCCAAGAGAAATGTCTGAATGCCCAGCGAACGCGTCCTGACGCCCTTTAGAGTTTGAGAAGTTTCGAAATTCCTTTCCAGACATGGAAACAGCTAGCAATTGTCCGGACGATAGGGCAACTCTGTCCGGATGTTGAGACTAAAATTTATGCATGAAGCACGGTATGGAAGGCGATTGCAATTTTTTGTCTAGACGCACTCAGCTTCTGTCCAGATGCGGCCTAGAGAAGTCCGATTCAGACTAGACTCAGGTTTTGTTAATCCTATTGTTAGTTTTTGTGTTGGCTACATTCTGTTGGACAAAATCACTTCTATGTAATGTTGCTGCTTTCACAGGGATGCTTCTTTATCCAGAGTCTACTCTTCAGCTATGTTCTTCAAGAAGATTCTGTGAAGTTTTCAAGGAACGTTATTTCGGATCCCTGTCATCCGTCCGGACGACGTGGTATTCCGTTCGGACGCTCATCAGTCAGCAACATACGTCTGGACGACGAGATCTTTCCTTCCGAACACCCATCAGTGTCTAGAAGCTTCGAACTGTTCAAATTTACATCTGTCCGGACGTAATGGCAAATCATACGGACACTCTTCAGAGTTCGAGAAGATCCCAATGTTCCAGCGCATCCGTCCAGACGATGTGGTTATACCGTCCGGACGCCATTCAGTGTTTGACAAGCATTAGGGTTTCTGACTCAAGACACAGTTATGGGAAGACGGCTACTATCGTCCGGACGATGTGTGATCCCGTCTGGACGATGTCCTATATAAGGCAAGACGTGCATACAAAGTTCAACCGTCCGGACGCCAGTCTTCATGGTTCGGACGATTAAGCTTCATATATGAAAATTGCGTGCACCAGTTCAACCGTCCGGACGTCAGCCTTTAAGGTCCGGACGCTCAAAGCCTTATTATGGTAATTATGTGTAGCCGAAGTGCAACCGTCCGGACGCTAGGGCAACACTATCCGGACTCGGCCTTGTTATTGAAGCTTTTAGTGCTATTTTGGAAAGGCTGTTGCAGTTGACCGTCCGGACGCTCGGTCAAGCCGGGTCCGGACGGAAACTTCTGGCGTCCGGACGGCCCTATGAAAATTCTAGAATTGCTTTTCGGACAAGGAAAAAGTTGCCCGTCCGGACGGCCAAGGCTCCCATCCGGACGCGCGTGCCAGAGACTCCATTTTTGACGTGAATTAGAGCTTCTAAAGCCTATAAATAAGGGGTTCTAGGCATACATTTAACACATAATTCGGTAGTGAATTCCATACAGCTTAGAGAGGGTGTTTAGGGAGATATTGAAGATATGCTAGCTCTCTAGCTTTGCCAGTGTGTGATTTGATCAGCTGTGAAGTCTATCTAAGGGGTTGGCCCTATGGTAAAGGATTCCATTGAAGACTCCTTCGGGTAGGAGACCTGGTTGGGAGGCGTTCGTGTTGGGTTACACGTCAGAGTTCAAGGTACGACCACTGCATTAGAGGTATGTGAGTGCTACTACTTTGTAACTAGCTTTATCTTCTAAATAGTGGATATCCTGGGTTTGGCTGCCCCAGAGTGGTTTTTCTCTTAATTGAGTTTCCACTTCGTCAGCAAAATATTTGTCTCCTTTAATTCCGCATTTAATATTTTGTTGCACACTGTTCACACACACTTGTTAAAATTAGAAGTCCAATATTTTTTACCTAGAAATAAAGGCCTCTAGGCATGTAAAAATCATGAATTCAGTATTGAATTATTTTGTACTTAAAGAGGGTGTTTAGGTAGAAATTGTGAAGATCTGCTAGCTCTCTAAGGGTTGTTCAGTGTGTGACTTTCGCGTGTTGAAGTCTATGTTAGGGAGGAGCCCTAAGATAAAAGAATCCATTGAAGACCCCTTCAAGTAGGTGACTTGGTTGTGAGGCATTCATGTTGGGTTACGTGTCAGAGTGAAAGATACCATCGCTGCATAGGGGTATGTGAGTGTTACTGTCTTGTTACTAGCTTTGTCTTCTAAATAGTGAAATTCTTGGGTTTGGCTGCCCCTGAGTGGTTTTTCTCTTAATTGAGTTTTCACGTCGTTAACAAAATATCTGTCTCATTTAAATTCCGCATTTAGATATTTTGTTACACGTTCACACACACACGGTTAAATTAGAAGTCTCTTTTATTTTTCATATTAGACCAAATTGTTATTTGTTGAAATCCCACAGGCCTTTCAATAAGTAGGTTGCTCCTATAAAGGGCAAAATTGAGAATCCTTCTTCAGACAAATATGTCCCGCCTCATAGGAGACATTTATCTCAAGAAGGTAAGAACTTTGTTTCGTATAAGAATGCCAAAATTCCAGAGCCTGTCAAGAAGCATTTGAGCAAACAAAGTTAGCCTACTTGCCATCACTGTGGTGTCACAGGACACATCAGGCCACACTGTCATCAGATCCGACATCAGAAGCCTCGGATCAAGTAACAAGAGCCGAAGACAGGTAAGTCTAGCTCTAAACCTTCCAAGCCTCATCATGCTTTTCGGCAAAAGCAGCAAACACCCTCAAAGGGGTTCTCCCTCATGCCGCCACAGTGGCAAGAATGGCAACACCAAGGCCAAATACTTCAGAGTGAAGCCTCACAAGCCTAAGGAAATTCAGATCTGTGAAGGGCTTGTCTACATGATGAAGAATGTCCTAGTCAGTTTGGACAAATTGGACATGGCTTACAACCCTACCTCTCAGGTAAAGAAGGTATCGGTAAGGAAGGATGAGACCATTCTCCCCTTGAGGGGGAGTGGACTTACGTAGTAGAGGTACAGTCTCACGATGCCTAGGATTTTGGTTCCTAAATCCTAGTGCATGTCAGGTACGTTTGCATTACATTGTCTATCATGTCATATCTTTTTCATGCCTTGCAATCTGTTTGAGGAACCAAGTATTTTCTATCCTCATATTTTCTCTTGTTTGCTTTGAGAAAAATTTCAGCAGATATTTAATGGGGATGACAGAAAAAGCACGTTGGGCTCCTGCTTTTCTGTCTTGGTAATTCCAGACCTCTCTCCCTGAGGACAGGTTTGCTCTTACCTTACATGCTAGGACTAGATATTATTTATTTTCTCCATAAGCATGTTTTGGTTGTTTTTTTCTTTGTCTTTTTTTTTTTCAACATATAAAACATAAAAAAATAAAAAATAAAATAATTGGGGGAGAAGATGCAGAATTTTTATTTTTTATTTTTGATAGCTTTTTCAGATATTGCATGTCTTTTTGCCTAATATCTCAGTTCATTGTGCATTGATTGAATATGCTTATATATGATTGAGAGTTTATGCCTGATATCTGCTAAGTTTTCCTGTTGCATCTTAATGCTAGATAGTTGTTTTTCTCATGCAATGAATAAAATTGTGCACTATCCAAAGCTCCCCTACGGTACATTTTTTTACTCTCTGGTTTTAGGTTTTGAAAATTCTGATGAGAGTGATTTTTTTGCTAACATGGTCAAACTAACCAACTCGCTAATTGAACATAGAACCCATAAATTCTGGCATTCTTTCTAGGTTATAGCACCAAGTGACAAAAAGCATTTAAATTTCAGTATATATAGATATTTGAAAAGACCCACTGCTTATTGTGCTATAAATCTATTCTTAAACTTGTCCCTGAAGAAACAATCAGTGACCAAATCATTGCGGAAATAGACGGTCACTAAAGGACTAAGTAAAAGAAAAGTGTTGCATCTTAGGGGGAGTGTATCAGATGAGGGTGCTAGGCCGTAGCAAAATAAGGTTTGACTTTTGAATGATCTATCATTAATTTTCTCTCTTGTTTAGAAAATTCAGTTGCTTTAAATCATATCGGCGAACTTCATACCTTATTGAGAAAGTTTTCACACACACACGCATTGCATGACTTGAGTAATCTATTTAAAATTTCTATCTACAGGGAAATTTGTGCTTATTGAATACTCAACTCTCAATTATATCTTTGCATATTTTTGAAATGCTTTTTTACTGCTTTATCAGTTGTTTATACATGCGTGTTCTGAAGCTAACTTTAGGGAAAAAAAATATTTTTTTTTTGCAAATTTTCCTCTAGTTTCAGCTTTTCAATGTGAAGCGTCCGGACGGACTTGGCTTATAGTCCGGGTGCAAGCGACCTTGTCAAATCCTAATCTGGCAATGGACCGTCCGGACGAGTTTGTACCATGTCTGGACGCGAGCCCTTTGCTTTCTTTGCCTTTCACATAGCACTGCATTTTTTTCTTCTTATTTTTGTCATGTTGTGTGTTTCTCTCGTGGATTTCTCCAGAGATTTTGGCATTCTCTACACATCTCTCCTCATTTCATGATATTCTCTGTGTCTTCCTTTGTTCTTTTAAATTTTTCTGCTTTTTAGAATATTGGAATATTTTCTTGAGATATTGTGTATGAAAATCCTATTTTGTCTATGTGTTGGGTTAATATTGATATATCTGGGTCATTTGGATTGCTATATTTGTTTATGTAATTCTGGCATCCTATTGACTGCCATCATAATACCACATTATTTTTGGAAGTAACAAGATCTAATATTTCTTTGTGGTGATATTTCTTTGGAGATATTTCTGTTTAAATCCTTATAGGAATATGTCATCCAGCGGCTCCCAGCACAACGTCCGATAGATGGATCCTTTGGAAAACAAACTATTGTTGAAGTTATATGCTCAAATTCCAAGGTTCTCAAGATTTAGATGAGCTTTTCCCCAACCTCATGCAAAGCATTCTGTAGCATCGTTCTTTAGATCTGCACCAGTTAGTGGTTCGGTGGTCAATCTTCTCATTTATCTTGCAGACAAGTTGATTAGAGGTTTCAATTTGCAGATAACCAGTTTTAGGCTTTGCAAAATCAAGCTACTGAAGGTTTTCAGTCCATGGATACCTGCAGTAGCACAAATCCAGCTTAATGTACGGATCTTTCTCTGTCTCTTGCTTTCAGTGGATCAGTAAGCTTTGGAACTTGGAAGATTTTTGTTCCTCTCTCTATTAGTTGTTTTACAAACATCTAATTATCTGGGCTACTTGCAAACACTTCTCTATTGATGAGTGCCAAATATTATATATATGGACCCCTTAATTTGCATTTGTTAAACCTTTAGCTTTGTTATTTTCTAATTTCTTGGTTAGTTTTGGCGTTTTAGTGTTTTGTAGGACTTTGAGATAAAATGCAGTATTTTCTGTGGAACTTGCAAAGAAACAGGAGAAGAAGTCGTTAGGGCCATTCAAAGCACGAGTGTTAGGGCTGACGTGGCAGCATCTTTGGAGAATCAAGCACCTGGAAGACGCACATGGGCTCAAACACAATGTCGATTGATCGACCAAGATAGTCGATCGATCGACGAAGATAGTCGATCGAGTGCATTGTTAATCGATCAACCAAAATAGTCAATCGAGCGCATTGTTGATCGATTGACCAAAATAGTCAATCGAGCGACAATCAGGGTTGACGTGGCATGCACGGATTTCAATGCTCTGACGACTACTAACAATCCTATTAGGGTTTTCTAGGGGTGGAGACGCTATTTTGAAAATATGGCCTAAACCCTAGCGTTCTTTTCTCCTATTAGGATTTAGAGGGGTAGAGGTGCCATTGTGTAAAAGTTATGTTTAACCTAATCTTTTGCTATAAATACCCCATGCTAGGCGCCACTTAGAGCACCAATTTCCTTCAGAGCACATGACTTAGCTCTTGTGTTTTATTTTGTAAGTTGTTACTTCGTTCAAATTTCTTTTGATTTAAAGTTATTTTATTTTCCATTCTTCTTTCTTTTCTTCACTATTTTAATTCATCACTCTAATTTAATTTAAAGTTATTTAATTTTCCGCTCTTTTTATTTCTTCTTGCAATTTAATTTATTGTTGTCTTTTTATTTATCGTTATTTAGTTTCTATTCTTTCTTCCTTTCTCATTATTTTAATTTATCGCTTTCTTTTTTCAAAGTTATTAAATTTTTGTTCTTCTCTCTCTTCTTCGTTTTTATCATTTTATGTTTTCATTTCAAGAGTACTTGGTGTTTTTAGTCATGAGAGGCTAAAATCCTCAACTAAGGTTGAGGATGAAACCTCATCAATGATAACACCTATACTCTTGTCATGATATTCATAGATTCAATGTTCTTATGTATATTCAGGTTCCATGTCAATTTATTGAATTATATTCTTTAGATTGATAATTTTTATTGGATGTTTGTTGTAATTCAACCGATGAATACATCGATTGATTTCTTTGAGATTATGGTATCTATTGTGATTTCCGGATACAATAGATGATTTCGATTCTAAAGGGATAATCGTTATGATTTGTTTAGGTTGAATTCTTCAAATGTTTTCACGCTTTGTTACTTAAGAATTTGAATATTGAGCTTCTTGAGTTGAATTTATGAATAAAATGCAAGAGTATGGTATTTGATTTGATTTGGTGAATTCCCATACCTTAGTGTTTTTCTTCTTTGCGTATTTACTCATTTTATTTTATTTATTTTATTTTGTTTCTTAGTCCTTAAAAGAAATCAAAAATCTTGGGTCTAGGTTAAAATAAAGTTAACTTAAATAGAAATTGATTTTTCTTTCTTTACACACACTTCCCTATGGATATGATTTCGCACTTGCATGTACTATGATACATACGACTCGTGTGCTTGCGAGTATCCAAATCATCTATCATCCCTATTATTTTTGGATTTTAGAACTTTTTGTTTGTGGATTTTATATACTCCGTTTACCCTTATCCTTTTAAGACATCAATGGGGAGTATTTTATGTCTGTGTTTTTTTACTACTCTGTTTACCCTTTGTCCTTTTGAGACCAAAAAAAGGGGGAGAGTATTGTTTTTGGACAGATTTGTATTTTTAACCAGTTAAGTAATTTTTGTCCCATAATCGCCAAAGGGGAAGTTTGTTAGTTTTATTGGCTACATTCTATTGTTAAAATCACTGCCATGTAAGGGTGTTTCTTTATACAGGGTTGCCATTTTATTTAGAGTCTTTAGATGGAAAGGGCCTTAATTTGACAAGTATCAGTATCACAAGTATCAAGAAGGTTGTTAGTATTTTGGCTACATTCAGGATAAAACAAAAACACTTTATGTAATGGTTGCATTTTAACAGGACAGTCGATTGTTCAATCTTCATGTATTCGGACAACGGTTTTTAAATCAGAATCTTCATATATTCAGACATCTATTGTTCACAAGCTTCTAGAAGTTATCCATGAAGAGTCCTTTGCAAAAACCAAGAAAATCAGCCGGTTCTTGTGCAACTGTTCGGACGGGCATTTGAAGGCGTCCGGACGCCCCACAGTGTCTTACAGATAAACATTGAAGACGTCCAGACGTTAGAGCAACACCGTCCGGACGCTCGGTCAATCAGTATTCTACAAGGAGTCTATTTTCAGAAGTCGACATTGTTTGGGAAGTATCTGCAATCCGTCCGGATGACTCGGCATCACATCCGGACGATGTCCTGTATTTGCAGACCATCCGGACGACTTAGCAATACGTCCGGACGATATCCAGTAGTTCAGATACCTCCAGAATTCCGTCTGTACGTGGAAAGGTTTTAGCAAAGATCGTCCGGACGCTCGGTCAAGCCGTCTGAATGTAAACCTGATAAGGATAGAATTGCGCTATTTCTGAAGGATATCGCAGAAATCCATTCGGACGTGACAAACTTCCATCCGGACGCTCGACAGACAGAGTCCGATTTTCAGCAGTTTTTGAGGTCTCTTAAAGCCTATAAATAAGGGGCTCTAGGTCTGTGGTTTTGTACAGAATTCGGTGGTGAATTCCATAGTGCTTTGAGAGGGTGTTTAGGGAGAATCGAAGATTCGCTAGCTCTCAAGCCGGTGCCAGTGTGTGCTCAAGTGTTCGTGTGAAGTCAATCTTAGGGGTTGGCTCTAAGGTAAAGGAATCCATCAAAAACCCCTTCAGATGGAAGATCTGGTTGGGAAGCGTTCGTGTTGGGCTACACGTTAGATTTAAATGTATGGCTACTGCATAGGGTTATGTGAGTACGAGTGTCTTGTAACTAGCTTTGTTTTTGGATAGTGGATTTCCCGGGTTTGGCTGCCCCAGAGTGGTTTTTTCTCTTCATAGAGTTTCCACTTCTTAACAAATATCTTGTCTCTTTTAAATTTCGCATTTAAGATATTTGTTTGCACACAAACACACACACTTGGTTTGTTTAAGAAGTCAATAAATTATTTTCAAAGGCAATTTCCGGTTTCTAGGAAGATTTTGCACACGTCGGTAATTTCCGATTTCTAGGAAGATTCTGCACACGTTTCAGTATTTTTATCATAACTTTTTGCTCAAGTATCGGATTGAGATGAAATTGGTGTCTTTGGAAAGCTAATAAAAAATGATACAACTTGGAAGACTAAAAGGCCAAGAGAAACATCCGTATGGCCCAGTGTTCGGGCTTAAACTGAGTGCATCCGAACGCTCTCTAGAGTTTGAGAAGTTTCGGATTTCATTTTCAAACACGAAAACAGCTAGCAACCGTCAATACACTAGGGCAACTCCGTCCGGATGTTGAGACTGAAATTTTTGCTTGACGCATGGTATGGAAGGCGGTTGCAGTTTTTCGTTCAGACGCACTCAGCTTCCGTCCTGATGCAGCCTAGAGAAGTTCGATTCAGACTCGACTTAAGTTTTCTTAAGCCTATAAATAAAGGTCTCTAGGCATGTAAAAATCATGAATTCAGTACTGAATTCTTCTGTACTTAGAGAGGGTGTTTAGGTTGAAATTGTGAAGATCTGCTAGCTCTCTAAGGGTTGTCCAGTGTGTGACTTGCTTATGTTGAAGTCTATCTTAGGGAGGAGCCCTAAGGTAAAGGAATCCATTGAGGTGTTCACATTGGCTTACGTGTCAGAGTGCAAGATATGATCATTGCATATGGGTATGTGAGTGTTATTGTCTTGTTACTAGCTTTGTCTTCTAAATAGTGAAATTCCTGGTTTGGCTGCCCCGAAGTGGTTTTTCTCTTAATTGAGTTTCCATTTCGTTAACAAAATATCTCTCTCATTTAAATTCTGCATTTAGATATTTTGTTACATGTTGTTCACACACACACGGTTAAATTAGAAATCTCTTTTATTTTTTATTGTAATTCCAAACCTCTCTCCATGAGGTCAGGTTTTACCTTACATGCTAGGACAAGATATTATTTCTTTTCTCTATAAGCATTTTTTTTTTGTCTTATTTTTTTTCAACATAAAAAAAAAAGGGGGGAAATGATGTAGAATTTTTTTTTTCTTTTGATAAATTTTCAGATATCGTATGTATTTTTGCTTGATATGTCAATTCATTGTGCATTGATTGAATATGCTTATATATGATTGGGAGTTTATGCCTGATATCTGCTAAGTTTTCCTATTGCATCTTAATGCTAGACAATTGCTTTTCTTATGTGATGAAAAAATTGTGCACTATCCATAGGTCCCCTAAGGTACATTTTTTTTACTCTTTAATTTATAGCTTCTAAAAATTTTGGTGAGAGATTTTTTTTTTTTTTGCTAAGTTGGTCAAATTGACCAACTCACTAGTTGAACATAGGATCCATAAATTCTGGCATTCTTTCTAGGTTGCAGCACCAAGTGATAAAAAGCATTTAATTTTCAGTAAATATGGATAAAGAAAAAGATCCACTGCTTATTGTGATGCAAAATCTGTTCTTGCACTTGTCCCTGTAGAAAGAGTCAGTGACCAAATCATTGCAGAAATAGACAGTCACTGACAGACTAAGTAAAAGAAAAGTCCTGCATCTTAAGAAGAGTTTATTAGATGAGGGTGGCTAGGCCCTAGGAAAGTAAGGTTTGACTTTTAACTAATCTAACTTTGAATATTTCTCTCATATAGAAAATTGAGTTGTTTTAAATCATATCAGCAAACATCATACCGTATTGAGAAAATTTTCACACACACGCATAGCATGAGTTAAGTCTTCTATCTAAAATTTCTATATGCAGGGAAATTTATGTTCATTGATTACTTGACTCTCAATTATATGTTTGCTTATTTTTGAATTACTATTCTGTCTTATTAGTTATTTATATATGTGTGTTCTGAATCTAACTTTATGTAAAATTATTTTTCTGCAATTTTTTCCTCTGTTTTCAGCTTCCAGTGTGAAACGTCAAGACAGACCTATTCTTGAGTCCGGACGCAT
This sequence comes from Alnus glutinosa, assembly GCF_958979055.1. Lineage (NCBI taxonomy): Eukaryota > Viridiplantae > Streptophyta > Magnoliopsida > Fagales > Betulaceae > Alnus > Alnus glutinosa. The sequence continues at coordinate 11,698,883 of NC_084896.1, read as the reverse complement.
GTGGCTTTGCCCTTTCTTTCTTTGCCATTTCGTACAGCACTACATTTTGTTCTTATTTTTGTCATGTTGTGTGTTTCTCTCGCGGATTTCTCCCGATATTTTTGCATTCCCTGCACATCTCTTCTTATTCCATTATATTTTCTTTCTTTTCCATTGTTCTTTTAAGTTGTTATCCCTTTCAGAATAATGGAATATTATTGACTGCAATATTTTAGAGATATTGTGCATGAAAATCCTATTCTGTTTGTGTGCTGGGTTCGTCTTGATATATCTTTGCCTTACGGATTGCTGTATTACTTGTGTGAATTGTTTTGGCATCTAATTGACAGCCGTCATAATACCACATTTTTTTTTGGAACTAACAGGATCTAATCTTTCTTTGTGGTGGTATTTTTGAAAATATTTTTGTTTAAATTTTTTCAGGAATATGACAGCCAGCGGCTCTCAGCACAACGTTTGACAGATGGATCCTTTGGAAAACAAATTGTTGTTGAAGTCATATGCTCAAATTCCAAAGGTCTCAGGATTTAGATGACTTTTTTCCCCCAGCTCATGCAAAGCCTTCCGTAGCATCTCTCTTCAGATCTGCACTAGCTAGAGGTTCATTGGTGAATCTTCTCATTTGTCTTGTAGACCAGTTGACTAGAGGATTTCAATCTGTGGATAATCAATTTTAGGCTTTGTAAACTCAAGCGATTGAAGGTTTTCAGTCTGTGGTACCCGGCTTCAAGAGCTAGAAGTCGAAGTAGCACAAATCCAGCTTATTGTACGAATCTCTCTCCATCACTTGCCTTCGGTGGATCACATGGAGGATTTTTGTTCCTTCCTCTATCAGTTGTGTTACAAACTTCTCTTTATTTGGATTAATGTTTGCGACTATTTACTTTTATTCATGTTATTTTAAATATTAGTCTTTGTGATACTATGGTTTTTCTATACTTTGTTTACCCTTTGTCCTTTTGAGACAAAAAGGGGGAGTATTTTTATTTTTTGGACTGGGATTGTATTTTTAAACCGGTCAAGTGATTTTTGTCCCAGAATGACCAAATGGGGAGTTTGTTAGTTTTATTGGCTACATTCTGTTGACAAAATTGCTACCTTGTAAGTGTGCTGCTGAGACAGGGATGTCGTATTTATCCAAGGTTTTCCAAGAATATTCAGAGCTTAATTCTTAACTATGGAAAGGCCTTAGTATGACAAGTATTAGTGTCACAAGCATCAAGAAGGCAATTTTTGGACTCCTGGAAGATTTCTGTTCAATTTACAACTCAGCAAAAGTTGGATCCGCAATTGACCGTTCGAACTGCCCAGTGAAGCGTCCGGACGCCCATCAGTTCGAGACGATTCTGAATAGCTCAGCATAGACAGCATGAACCATTCGGAAGATAGGGCAACATTTTTCGGACGCTACTCAGTGTTCGAGATGATTCTGAGCTACGCAGCAAACACATTTGGTGAAGATAGCTTGCAATCGTCAGGACGCTAGGGCAACATCGTTTGGACGCGGTACTTAACATGGAAACACATGAAGCGTGTTATGGAAGTATGTTGTAGCTTGTTGTCCAGACGCTCTATGCCAACGTCCAGAAACCGCCCAGAGAACTCCGAATTAATGTTGAATTATGTTTTCAATAGCCTATAAATAGAGGTCTCTAGGCTTGTATTATTTACAGAATTCAGTAGTAAATTCCTTTGAGCTTAGAGAGGGTGTTTAGCTAGAAACTGTAAAGATCTGCTAGCTCTCTAAGAGTTGTCCATTGTGTGATTTGATCGTGTGAATTCTAGCTTAGGGAGGAGCCTTAAGCTAAAAGATTCCAATGAAGACCCCTTCATGTAGGAGACCTGGTTGGGAAGCGTTCACGTTAGGTTACTTGTTAGAGTGCAAGGTACGATCGTTGCATCAGGGGTATGTGAGTGTTACTACTTTGTTACTAGCTTTATTTTCTGAATAGTGGATATCCTGGGTTTGGCTGCCCCGGAGTGATTTTTCTCTTAATTGAGTTTAAGCTTTGTCAACAAAATATTTGTCTCTTTTAAATTTCGCATTTAATATTTTGTTACACACTTGATCACACACACGATAATTTAGGAGTCATTTATTTTTCAATTAATATAATTAATAGCTGTAGTATTTTTAAAACATGCGAGAGGCATAACATCATAGTTATAAAATAATTCTTGTTTTATTCTTTCATAAAATTGGGCAGAATAATGACATTATTATATCAAATGCCTAATAACATATTAAAATATTTGGGCGGCGTAATGGTGCTTTTGTAAAATATCCATTTTTACTCGGACATTATAACGGCGTGTTTTATAAATAAAATACGCCACTTTAAAAATCTTGTTTAAACACCACATTAAAACATTAGAATACTTAATAACTTTTAATGATAAAACAAATAACCAAAGCTAAATAAGAAACTCACCAAATATCTCAAAATGATATCTTAAGATATTAAAAAGCACTCCAAGTCTAAGAACCTGGTTCGGTCGAGAGAGAACTTGCTATTTGCTATTTTCCAACTGGCCAAGAGGGATACAGAGGTGAGACTTCTTCTTCTTTTATCTTTCTTTTTTGTTCTAGGTGCAACTGACACCCACACACATAGGGAGAGCAACAGAGAGTCTGAGAGAGAGACTTACTGTTTGAGAGAGAGAGAGAGAGAGAGTTTAATTTTCTTTAAAAACAGGGGCTAGCCAAGAGCTTTAGAGAAGGTTTGGGCTGCTGTTTGAGATAAAAACAAAGAAGAGATGGAGAGGATCCTTTTCCTGTTGCAATAGAGAGAGAACAAGGGGAACCACACAGAAAATAAGAGAGAAAATAGAGAGCTAGGAGAAGAGAACAGCTTTTTCTTCTCTGGAAAGTGCAAACCGAGAGAAGAGAAGGAGAGAATGGGAGTTTACTTTTTGTTCGGGTACTGTGTAAGATGGTCAAAGGAAGCATTCTTCTTGTTTTGCTGTTAAAGATTGAGAACAAGAGATGCAGAGAAATGAGAAACAGAGAGAATAAGGAAGAAGGAAGAGATGTGCGTGAATGGGGGGTTGAGATCAGTTGGATCAAAATTGGTCCAATGATTGGGAATCAAACGTAGGCAACAAGTTGAGCGTGTAGTTAGGTGTTGTGATGAGTTATGAAATAATCATGACTTTGATAAAATCAGAGGATAGCTGTTCAGTGAAATCTGTGCTTTGCAGAACTATGTTGATTGATCGGCAAGAACTGACGATCAAGCGCTGTGTCAATTGAGCGTCGGCTTGTGGGGGTCGATTGATCGCATATTTTTGGGGATCGATCGTCCTCGCGTTTTGATCAGAAATCCGACCTTCTATATTTTAAGGTTCGATTAACTTGTTTAATTAATTAGAAATAAACTTGTCTCAATTTTTGATGAATATTTAATCCTATAAATATTCATATTGTGTACTTCATCGGCTACAAAAATGTTTTTAAAAGTACTATAAAGGCAAAGTAGATGTTCTTGTTGAAAAATTTAAATGACTTCTAAAAGTAAAGTGTGTGCATAAGTGTCAACAAAAATTAAAGCATAGCGGAAAGTAAATGACACAGATATTTTTGTTGACGAAGTGGAAACTCAGTGGAGAGAAAAACCACTCCGGGGTAGCCAAACCCAGGAATTCCACTATTCAGAAGACAAAGCTAGATACAAGACAGTAACACTCACATGTACCGATGCAGTGGTCGTACCTTGATCTTTGACGTGTAACCCAACACGAATGCTTCCCAACAAGGTTCACCTACCTGAAGGGGTCTTCAATGGAACTCCTTACCTTAGAGCCGACCTCTAAGATAGACTTCGGTTTGCAGCACAGCACACATGAAAAACGGCTTCAGATGAGATATCACGTCTCTGAGCTCTAATGGAATTCACACCGAATTCTTGCAGCTCTAAGTGCCCAAGGACCCCTATTTATAGGCTGGGGGTCAGAATGGGCATCAGGCAAATTTTGCCTGGGAGCCGTCCGGACGGACAACTGTGCGATAGGATTTTCCGAGATTTTTGCGGAGAAATCTTTCCTGTATAAGATCATCGTCCAGACAGGGTGGCTCGATCGTCCGGACGGACGCACGCCCGCTGCAAGTAATTTCCATAACAGGCTTCGCGCGTCCGGAAAATGGGGCAGGAGTGTCCGGACTGCTAAACTTCAACACGCAATTTCCATATTTGATGAGCGTGCGTCCGGACCATGAGAGGGAGACGTCCAGACGGTTGAAGTCGAATCAGCAGTTACCATATACGATGCACCAGCGTCCGGACCACAGCTGTCAGATGTCCAGACGGTTCATTTTGAACTGCGATTCTTGCCTTACGGAGATACGCATCTGGACGGGATACCACATCGTCCGAACGGTTGATTGATCTTCCCTTTCTTGAAACTTGGAAAGAATTAGTGATCCGTTCGAGAACTGATAGGCGTCCGGACGTGCTGCTAAAACGTTCGGACGGAGCAAGTTTGCACAGAAGCTTCTCGATACGAAGTAGGTGTCCGAATGGAAGAAGCACATCTTCCGGACAGGTGATGCTTGTCTGTCTGATGTCCGGACGGAGTGACACGTCTTCCGGACAGATGGAACAGTAGACAGATGGGCGTCCAGACGGCTGACAGGGAACTTTGTAATTCTTCTTACTTCACTTTGAAAAGTGGAATCCCTGTTTGCCGCATCATTTACACATAAGTGATTTTGTCCAAACACAGAATAAGGCCAAAATACTAACAATTGTAAACTTGTGGTAGGAAAAGATAAATTGGCTCATTTTGAAAAGTCAGTGGGTTTTACTCGATGAAAATTGTTGACTCACTCATTCCACCTATTTTCTCGTGGAATTCCACGATTGCATGTATTATATTGGTGTTGCAAGCGGCGATAAAGCAAAAGGGGACTCAGTTACTAAGTACTTTGGCTTTTATGATTGAGGCCTTAGGTCGTCATGGAGTCTATTTTGTGGATTAGACTCTTTAGCCCTCCTTTTGTGCACATTATTTTTGGGCATGTTTATAAACACTAATGATGTATATGGCTTGTGTCACATGTGACACTTTTTTATAGCCACAATTGTATTATGTAAAGACAATTTAGCTTTATAATATAGACGTTTAATGTCAGCTTTATGGGGCTACTGCATGCATTATTTTAGATGTTTCCGCTACTATAGTATAATTTCTAATATGAAATGTTATTATGATGATATGAAATATTAGATACAGGTATGTGTCAGTGTAGCATGCGCCACTTTTATAAAAAAAAATTATGTGTCGAAAGTCTGCGGGTCGCTACATTACTTTATAAGCATATTTGATTAAATTTTATCTTCTTCACTTAAGGTAATTATCCCACCATCTTTGTAGTTGAAATTCTACAATCAATCCATGACTTCAATAACTAACTAGGAGAACTTGGCTCTGACGCCATAAATCAACCCAGGAAATGATAAAAAGAGTGCTGACTAACAGAATAATAGTACAAATATGTTAGGATGCGATGTTAAAGAAATATCAGATCTGTGATGTTTTGTTCTTCTTGTTTTAATGAATTGGTTCTCATTAAGACGCAAAGACTGAAATATGCTCTAGTATATGTTCTATCGTTTGGGTCTGTTTCAGCTGATCTTTTAGAAAATATTCTTGAAAGTTTTAGAGAGCTTTTTGGTAAAGAAAGTTTGCGAGCTATTCCTCCCTTGAAGCGATATCCCTTACCATTGTTGGTACCAAGAGAGGACGTGAAAAATGTAATGCCTCGTATAAGAATCAATATTTTTAAAAGATTAATCCAATCACACAACCATAAAAAAGACAACAACTTTTTACCAAAAAAAAAAATATATAGAATACTTTTAATTCATTTTCCTCCACGAAGAATCTCCGTTTTCTTGGAACGTTCATTATAACTTTGACGAACGTTTGTCACCCTTTCACGAATGATTGCGAGAAACCTTAGCTGTTGTGGCTAGTCAATCCTTATCCTTTCACGAACGATCGTGATCCCCACCACAAAAGATCGTTGACGTATTGTACAATGTATTGGAAGGTACATCCCACGCATTCAGTGTGTGTGTCAGATTGTATCACGAATGATCTCTGTTGTACACCAAACGTTCATCTAACCTTAATTTTACACGAATGATTGTCACTTACTTGAGGAACATTCGCCAAATGACCAAATCAGTTGATCTTTATCTTTTGCATTCCTTGCCTATAATACCCCTTACGCTACGCCTCTCAACACCATTTCTACTACATACACCTATTCTATCATACTTCTTGGTTATAAGGAAAATTCTCGAGTGAGAAGAGAAGTTTTGTTGATAATCCACCTTCATTTGAGGTAACCGTTGTTTCTTAACATTTCTTTTTAATTATTAATGATCTATCCTCATTGGTTTATTGGTTTCTTTACAATTTTCATTTCATGTAAGCTTTAAAGAATTGTTTTCACTTTTCAAGATAAAATGACCTTTCAAAATATAAGCTTTCAAACACTCTTGAATTTTATAAATGGTCACTGTGACATGTTTTATGACCTTTTAAAATATATGCTATTAGGAGGTTTGTTTAAGAGTTAGCACATTAGGTTTAGATTATCTTCAGATTTGCATGCATTCTGGTAATGCCGAACGTTCTCCAAGCCATACAAGAAAGTTTGTCACTCGTGAGACGAACAATCATCCTTATTGACGAACGTCAGTGGTATGCCAGAAATGCTGAAAAATAGGGTTGAGTCATAGATTAAGGAGTGTTATTAATCTTAGGTTATGTTTCATAGTAGCAGGAATCCAAGATGTCCTAGTTTATGGATGAGCAGATGAGGAAAGTAGATAATTACAAAACTGAGATCATAAATGATGCGATATGTCAGCTGATTGAGCATGATTTACTTTTCTTAAACAATATGATATAAGCCTATTAAATTTTCATAAGTGTTTGATAACTGTTCCAAGATGAGTATTACTATTTTTAATGATAAATGAACCATATTATTGCATTGTAAGACATGGTACACCGGTACGTGTGGTAGAACGGCTATGGGCTTACTATTGTATGGGTTGTTCTTTATAGTCAAGAGTCTATAATGTGTTATGATGGGCCTTGGATCCAATGGTTGTTTTGTGACCAAAGCACCATGCTTGAATGGGGGTCACGGTTATGGCTTTACTAGTAGTGTGGGCCACCTGAGGTCGAACTCAGTTGAGCTTCTAGTATATGACGGAATGTGTACATATCTGGTGCACCAGTGTTGTATTACAGGTCCCACAGGACAATGTCAAGCCTGCTAGGAAGGGGTTAATATCCTGGGTAGACCATATGAGATGAACTATGACATATATGTATACAAAATATATTTTTTGCATAATTTTCCCTGCATTAAACTCTGGGTATTGTCACTAAAACTATGCCTCCATAAATATTTCAAAACAAATTCCAACCCTTTGATGAGAGCATAGTAATGAAGGAAATACCCATCATTTTTGCAAAATACTCACGCTTATGCTTCAGTCATTAAAAGTTGATGCTTAAGGCTTATGTCATAACTACTCTTGTAACGATTTATTTACTAAGTCATATAAGTACTCATTGTTCTCCTCTGTCTCAAACCCTTCTATATGTCGTTAGTTATTAGGTTGATCTTGGTTAGAGTTGGGAAGTTTGCAAGGATGAAGATGCCGAGTGAATGATCCCTTAGTATCAGGTTTCTCAGATTGGAATCAGTTATTGGATAACTCTCAGAGTCTATATTTGATGATAGGATTATTTAAGATTTAATTACTTTTAGATTTTCAGATTTCATATTCTTCCATTTTCCGCTTTTTCTTTCACTCTAATTAGTTTATAGAGGGTGGGTTCCACCAGGAGATTAATTGTTCTAGAGGTACTGCCAGTAATTCTCCAAGTTAAGTAAAACTAACTATTACTTAATTTTGGGGGGCATTACAAAAAAGCTTTGAGCTATCCCTCTCTTGATGTGGTGACTTTTCTTACCCACTACAAGCTTACACATCTTTATCCGCAAAGAAGCCTACCGATGGGTCGGTGAGAAAATGCACTCACTAAAGATAGTTGAGCAAGGAGGGAGGCGGAGAGCTTGTTGTCTTATAATGAGTGCCAAATATTGTATATTTGGACTCCTTAATTCATATTTGTTAAGCCTTTAGCTTTGTTATTTTTTTAATGTTTTTGGTTAGTTTTTGTATTTTGGTATTTTATAGATCATTGAGAGAAAATGACAATTTTAAAGTGAAAAATGCAAAGTTTGGAAGAAAGTACACTTGGAGAAGACTTAGATGATATGGTTATGTTTAACCAAATCAATGAAAGGATTAAATCACAATTTCTCTAATTAGAATCAAAATCGGATTGGATTAAATTTCAGGTTCTACACAAGTCATAGTATTTTGACCATAACTTTAGCTCAAGCAACAAATTAAGTTGAAATCAGTGGTGTCGGAAAGCCAATTCAAAATACTACAAATCATTATGAAATAGGATTTTCATAATTCGAAAGTCTTCTATGTTATAAGTGCCTCGCAATATAAGCACGCGAATTTTCTTGCTCCTAGCGGCTGTAGACACTCCAAACCCTAGCATTCTTTTCTCTTATTAGGGTTTTGAGGGGTAGAGGTGACATTTTGAAAATATGGCCCTAAACCCTAGCATTCTACTCTCCTATTAGGGGTTTGAGGGGTAGATGCGCCATTTTGTAAAATTTGAGTTTTAACCAAATTTTCTGCTATAAATACCCCATGCTAGGCACCACTTGTGAAAAATTGAAATGACTTCTAAAAGTAAAGTGTGTGCATAAGAGTCAACAAAAATTAAAGCACAGAGGAAAGTAAATGACACAGATATTTTTGTTGACGAAGTGGAAACTCAGTTAAGAGAAAAACCACTCCGGGGCAGCCAAACCCAGGAATTCCACTATTCAGAAAACAAAGCTAGATACAAGACAGTAACACTCACATGTACCGATGCAGTGGTCGTACCTTGATCTCTGACGTGTAACCCAACACGAACGCTTCCCAACCAGGTTCACCTACTTGAAGGTGTGTTCAATGGAACTCCTTACCTTAAAGCCGACCTCTAAGATAGACTTCGGTTTGCAGCACAGCACATTTGAAAAACGGCTTCAGAGGAGATATCACGTCTCTGAGCTCTAATGGAATTCACACCGAATTCTTGCAACTCTAAGTGCCCAAGGACCCCTATTTATAGGCTGGGGGTCAGAATGGGCGTCATGTAAATTTTGCCTCGGAGCCGTCCGGACGGTGGACCATGGCCGTCCGGACGGACAACTGTGCGACAGGATTTTCCGAGATTTTACGGCGAAATCTTTCCTGTATAAGAACATCGTCCGGACGGACGCACGTCCGCTGCAAGTAATTTCCATAACAGGCTTCGCGCGTCCGGACCATGGGGCAGGAGTGTCCGGACGGCTAAACTTCAACACGCAATTTCCATATCTGATGCGCATGCGTTTGGACCATGAGAGGGAGATGTCCGGACGGTTGAAGTCGAATCAGCAGTTACCATATACAATGCACCAGCGTTCGGACCACAGCTGTCAGATGTCCGGACGGTTCATTTTGAACTGCGATTCTTGCCTTACGGAGATACACGTCCAGACGGTATACCACATCGTCCAGACTGTTGATTGATCTTCCCTTTCTTGAAACTTGGAAAGAATCAGTGATTCGTTCGAGAACAAATAGGCGTCCGGACGTGCTGCTGAAACGTCCGGACGGAGCAAGTTTGCACAGAAGCTTCTCGATACGATGTAGGTGTCCGGATGGAAGAAGCACGTCGTCCGGACAGGTGATGCTTGTTTGTCTGATGTCCAGACGGAGTGACACGTCGTCCGGACAGATGGAACAGTAGACAGATGGGCGTTCGGACAAGATGACACATCGTCTGGACGGCTGACAAGGAAATTTTTAATTCTTCTTACTTCACTCTGAAAAGTGGAATCCCTGTTTGCCGCATCATTTACACATAAGTGATTTTGTCCAAACACAGAATAAGGCCAAAATACTAACAATCTCCCCCTTTGGCCATTCTGGGACAAAAATCACTTGACCGGTTTGGAAATACATTCCCGGTCCAAAATAAAAATTACTCCCCCTTTTTGTCACAAAGGTACAAAGGGTAAACGGAGTAATAAACCAACCAACTGAAATAAAAATTACTCCCCCTAACGGTCTCAGAAGGACCTGGGAAACAGAGTAATATAAGTTCAACAGTTTATCAAAAACAAAGACTGAACAAAAATGCTGACAAAACCTTCTTTGAGGGAGAGAAATCAGCAAAGTTAAAGCCTTCACATGGAAAGTAGCACACACACGTATTTCTATCTGAAAAACTAGTCATAGAGCAAGTCAGTATTATGAGAGCATGGAGGTGATAGACAAGTATAACACAGACAAAAGTTACCCTGCCCAAAAAAAATGAAGATAGCCTGCTCAACTCATGTAAAGCGTGTGTGTGTGAAGACTCGTATCCATAAGGTTTGCATTTTACAAAAACGACAAGAACCACCAGATTTTCTCAACAAGAGAGAAAATCAGAGACAGATTGGTCAAAGGTCAAACCTTATAATTTACTAGGGCCTAGTCACCCTCATCTGATACACTCCCCCTAAGTGACAGCACATATTTTGTTTTACTTGTACCATGAAGGACAAGGTAAAAAATTTTACTTGCTCATAGAGGGCAAGGTACATTTAAGTACATAAGCAGTAATTAAACATTTTAAAGCACAAAACTTTGTATGGATTACTACTTGTAACTTATGATACTGCAAACTGTAGGGAGTGCCAGAATTTATAGGTGCTAGGTTCAACTAGCCTGAGGTCAATTTTGGCCATACAAGCAAAAATCTCTTCTCTTATCAAAAATTCTAGGAGCAACGAGTCAGAGAAAGAAAAATACGCACCTTCGGGGAGTCTAGGATAGTGCATGAGGTCATCACATGAGATAAGTTACTATCAAACAAAACAATGAGCAGGAAAAACTTTTGCACATGTCAGACTAATTCTCTTACCCATATGTAAGCGTAATATATCAATGCTCAACAAACTAGTAAAACAGAGAGAATACACGAAATAGCTGACATACCTTGTGAAAGACTTAACCTGCTACGAAAACTCGCACCCCCCCCCCCTTTTTTTTTTTTTTTAATACAATATCATGCTATTAGAAGACAAAGAGTTCATCCTAGCATGGAAACATCATGTCTAGGACATGGCACAAACACCAATGGCTTTCCGAAGAGACTCAAACCTGCTACCATCTAGAGGTTTGGTAAGAATGTCAGCCAATTGATTTTCAGTGGGGATGAATGAGAGAGATACTACCTCTGATTCCATAAGATCACGTAAGAAGTGATGCCTGATGTCGATGTGCTTGGTCCGAGAGTGCTGAACGGGGTTCTTAGAAATAATAATAGCACTAGTATTATCACAGTTGATAATCATAGTATCTTGAGAGAATCCGTAGTCCCCTAGCAATGTCTTCATCCAAAGTAATTGGGTACAGTAGCTACCCACAGCGATATACTCAGCCTCAACAGTGGAGAGAGATATGGAGGCTTGTTTCTTGCTCATCCAAGCTACAAGATTGTTCCCCACATAGAAACATCCTCCTGAGGTGCTCTTTCGATCATCGGCATTTCCAGCCCAATCTGCATCAGAGTATCCTGCAGCAACAAGATTTGTTTCTCTAGAATACCAAATGCCATAAGAAAGGGTATCATTTACATACCTGATGATACGCTTTACTGCAGTGATGTGAGATTCCTTAGGATTGGCTTGAAAGCGAGCACAAACTCCTACACTGAAGGCAATGTCTGGTCGGCTGGTTGTAAGATACAGGAGGCTCCCTATCATGCTCCTGTATAGGGATGGGTCAACTGATTTTCCTGCAAGATCACTGCTAATCTTGACACTGCTGCTCATGGGTGTGCGAGGACGACTCTTTCCATCCAATCCAAACCGTTTTGACTAGATCCTTGGCATACTTAGATTGAGAGATGAAGATTCCCTCAGCAGTTTGCTTGACTTGAAGGCTAAGAAAGTAGTTCAGCTCACCAATCATGCTCATTTCGAATTCCTGCTTTATTTCTTCAGAGAACTCATGTGCAAGAGAGTCTAAAGTAGCTCCAAAAATGATGTCATCAACATATATTTGAGCAATCAGTTTATGAGTACCTTGATTTCTGATGAACAAGGTTCGATCAGCTTGCCATCTTGCAAAACCTTTGCTTAAGAGATAAGTAGTGAGACGCTTATACCATGCTCGAGGCGCTTGTTTAAGCCCATAGAGAGCCTTCTTCAGCTTGTACACATGATGGGGATGATGAGGATCTTGAAAACCCTTCGGCTGTTCTACATAGACTTCTTCTTGAAGAACACCGTTCAGAAATGCACTCTTTACATCCATCTGGTATAGCTTGAAATCAAGGTGACAGGCAACAGAAAGAAGAATTCGAATGGATTCTAACCTGGCGACTGGGGCAAACGTTTCATCAAAATCTAGTCCCTCTATCTGAGTATATCCCTGTGCAACAAGACGGGCCTTATTTCTAACCACAGTACCATGCTCATCAGTTTTATTTTTGAAGATCCACTTGGTTCCTATGATATTTTGTTCTGCAGGACGGGGAACCAAGGTCCAGACATCATTCCTGGTAAACTGATGGAGCTCATCATGCATTGCAGATACCCATCCTTCATCTTGTAGGGCTTCATCTACTTTCTTAGGTTCTGTCTGAGTAAGATAGCAGCTGTAGGAGACTTGATTAGCTACTTCATTGGCAGGCTGAATGACTCTACTTCTCAATCTGCGCCCTTCATCTAAATTCCCAAGAAGCTGCTGAGGAGGATGATTATGCCTCACTTGTGATTGCCTAGGAGGATTAGCTGGAATATCCTCATCTTCGGAAGTAATGGGAGTGGAACCCGAAGTGGTAGGAGAAGATTCATTTAGAGATTCTTTTGAAGAGGGCTCAATAATATCAGTTGGAGCTGCTGAAGAATCAACTGAATCAATCTGTTTTTCTTCCCTGTTGATAGATCTCTGAACTCCTTCATCATCAACAATCACATTTATTGATTCCATCATAGTTTCTGTTCTTTTGTTGAAGACCCGGTAAGCCCGACTGTTTGTGGAATATCCCAAGAAGATGCCTTCATCACTCTTGGTATCAAATTTCCCCAGATTTTCCCTGTCACGAAGTATATAACATTTACTCCCAAAAATTTTAAAATACTTCACTGTGGGTTTCTGCTGAGGAGTAATAGGTGAGGAAAATTCCTGTTTGATTCCATAAGAGAGACAGAATTCTTGAAACTTGGAATTTTTGAACTCTCTTCCATGATTACTGTGGATTCTCATAATCTGGCAATTTTGCTCAACCTGAATTTTCTTGAACAAATGCTGAGCTACATCAAAAGCATCAGATTTTTCTCGAATAGGAATGGCCCAAGTAAATCGAGAGAAATCATCTACAACAACCAGAATATATCTTTTCCCACCTAGACTAGCAGTCCTAGTGGGACCTATGAGATCCATGTGCAGTAATTCTAGATTTCTGGAAGTACGAATACCTGAGGTCTTCTTATGAGCAGCTCGAGTCTGTTTCCCTAGCTGACAAGCCCCACATACTCCTTTTTTAGTCTTCTCCATTTTGGGCAGGCCTTTAACAACATCTTTGCCTGCAATTTTCAACATATCGGAGAAATTGAGATGCCCTAACCTCTAGTGCCATAGCTCACTGTCATCTATGGTTTTGTTGCAGAAGATCTGAGGGTCTGCAGTCAAACCAGCAAGGCCGTAGCAATTGTCAGCTGTTCTTTCTCCTCCCATGAGCCATCTCTCACTGCTGTCAAATATATTACATTCCTTCTTGGAGAATTGCACCACCAAGTCATTATCACAGAACTGGCTGATGCTGAGGAGATTCGCCTTGAGCCCTTCAACATATAAGGCTTCTTGAGATGTTCCGAGGCCTGGGATGTCGATGATCTCTTTACCGATGACTCTGGATTGGCTCCCATCTCCATAGGTGATTCGTCCTCCTTTGCCCATCTGAACTTCTTTGAGCAGAGTCTTATCATCTGTCATGTGTTTAGAACAACCACTATCCAAATACCACAAACATCAAGAATTTTTAGTGCAGTATGAGAAACCAAGCACAGATTATCTTCCTTTTTGACCCAGACTTGTTTGGAAGTTTTCCTATGTTTTCTAACTAGGACAGACTTTTGTTCATTAGGGGTGAGGTATGCTAACTTCTCACTAATGAGACTAACCTGGTTACTTAACATACTGATTTGTTCTTCAAGACCTGGTTCTTCTTTTCTAGGGATAAGGCTTTTGTTCCAAGGTTGCTGAGACCTAATTTGGAAACAATTTGGGCGAATATGTTCACTAATACCATAATGATGACACGTAGGTATAGATTGATTTGCCCCTTTATCCTTACTGACAGAATGAGTATGATTATGAGATATGACAGGCTTAGTAAACATGGTTCTATGCACATAAATATCATGAGAAATAGAAGCAACATTGTCCATACTCAATTTAGACATGGTAGAAGTCAAAGAAAATATAACACTCTAGAATTTAATCTTCTCAGAGTGTACCAAGCTCTGATACCAATTGAAAAATTGAAATGACTTCCAAAAGTAAAGTGTGTGCATAAGTGTCAACAAAAATTAAAGTACAGCGGAAAGTAAATGACACAAATATTTTTGTTGATGAAGTGGAAACTCAGTTAAGAGAAAAACCACTCCGGGGTAGCCAAACCCAAGAATTCCACTATTCAGAAGACAAAGCTAGATACAAGACAGTAACACTCACATGTACCGATGCAGTGGCCGTACCTTGATCTCTGACGTGTAACCCAACACGAACGCTTCCCAACCAGGTTCACCTACCTGAAGGTGTCTTCAATGGAACTCCTTACCTTAGAGCCGACCTCTAAGATAGACTTCGGTTTGCAGCACAGCATAGTTGAAAAACGGCTTCAGAGGAGATATCACGTCTCTGAGCTCTAATGGAATTCACACCGAATTCTTGCAGCTCTAAGTGCCCAAGGACCCCTATTTATAGGCTGGGGGTCAAAATGGGCGTCAGGCAAATTTTGGCTGGGAGCCGTCCGGACGGACAACTGTGCGACAGGATTTTCTGAGATTTTGCGGAGAAATCTTTCCTGTATAAGAACATCGTCCGGACGGGATGGCTCTATCGTTCAGACGGACGCACGTCCGCTGCAAGTAATTTCCATAACAAGCGTCGTGCGTCTGGACCATGGGGCAGGAGTGTCCGGACGGCTAAACTTCAACACGCAATTTTCATATCTGATGCGCATGCGTCTGGACCAAGGGAGGGAGACATCCGGACGGTTGAAGTCAAATCGGCAGTTACCATATACGATGCACTAGCGTCCGGACCACAGCTGTCAGATGTCCGGACGGTTCATTTTGAACTGCGATTCTTGCCTTACGGAGATACGCGTCCGGACGGTATACCACATCGTCCGGACGGTTGATTGATCTTCCCTTTCTTGAAACTTGGAAAGAATCAGTGATCCATTCGAGAACCGATAGGCGTCCGGACGTGCTGCTGAAAGTTCGGATGGAGCAAGTTTGCACAGAAGCTTCTCGATACGAAGTAGGTGTCCGGACGGAAGAAGCACGTCGTCCGGATAGGTGATGCTTGTCTATCTGATGTCCAGACGGAGTGACACGTCGTCCGGACGGATGGAACAGTAGACAGATGGGCATCCGGACGGGATGACACATCGTCCGGACGGCTGATAGGGAAATTTGTAATTTTTCTTACTTCACTCTGAAAAGTGGAATCCCTGTTTGCCGCATCATTTACACATAAGTGATTTTGTCCAAACACAGAATAAAGCCAAAATACTAACAACTTGTATCATCAACTTTTTCCAAAGCGTTGTTTTAGCTCTCGTCTTGTTCTTTCTTTTGTAAGTTTAAATTTCTTTTGTATTTCCTTTAATTTGTTTGAAGTTATTTAGTCTCTATTCTTCTTTCTTTTTTTCTTCATCATTTTTCTTTATGTTTTCATTTCAAGATTGTTCAATGTTTTTAGTCATGAGAGGCTAAAATCCTCAACTAAGGTTGATGATGAATCCTCATCAATGATAACACCTACACTTTTGTCATGATGTACGTAGATTCGATGTTTTTATCATTTTATATTCGAGTTCTATTTCAATTTATTGATTTATTTCTTTAGATTGAGAATTTTATCTTTTAAGTGGATATTGGTTGTGTTTCAACCGATGGATACATCGATTGATTTCTTTGAGATTGGGATATCCATTGTGATTTGTCTGACAAACGGAGACAATGGATGATTTCTACTCTAAGGGATAATAGTTGTGATTTGTTTTTGAGTTGGATTCATCAAATGGTTTCTCACTTTGTTTAAGAACTTGAATATCAAGCTCCTTTGAATTGAATTTATGAATAGAATGCAAGAGTATGGTGTTTGATTTGGTTTGGTGGATTTCGATACCTTAGTGTATTTTTTCTTTGTGTTTGTTTACTCATTTTTATTTCTTTGTTCTTAAAAAAAAATCCAAAACGCGGCTCTATGTTAAAATAGAATTAATGAAAATAGAAATTGAATTTTTTGTTTGCACACACTTCCTCGTGGATACGATCTAGTACTTGCATGCATTATGCTACATACGACTTGTGCGCTTGCGAGTAAAATTTGCACATCAAGTTTTTGGCGCCGTTGCTGCGGAAGTGTTGATTTGTAAGAAAAAAAAAATCAAGTTTTGTTTACAATTAATTTTGTTTTTCTACTAGATTTTTATTTGTTTTATTTTATTTTATTTTTATAAAAAAAAAAATAAAAAGAAAAATATTTTTTTTTTATTTTATTTTTGGTTTTCTATTTTAAATTTTGTTCCATGTTGTGCTGAATCGTCGAAGGCGATCAATCGACAATTTCAGTCGCTCGAGCAACCTGAGCCAGTGCCAAGAAATTCAAGAACATTGAAGCTCGAGCGCACCAACACATGGGGCATCACCTGTAGAAGTTCAGTAGATGAAATTGTTTTTGCCAAAAATTTATTTTTGGGTCTAGTCTTATAAGTTTTTACCTTTTTGGTATATTTGTTTCTTCGTATGCTTTTGCGTTAGTGTAGTCTTACGGCGCTATCCAAGTGTCTAGACAAGTTCTGGTTAGGAAGGTCTTTGGACTTAAGAGGTCCTTATGACCCCCTCACTTTCCTGGGAACGAATTGGATCCTTGGAGAAATTCTATTTGTCCCACTTGCACTTTCTTTTAGTTAAAATTTAGTTTATTTTGTTGTGGAATTTTGTGTATGCTTGGTAGGAGATCATTAAATTTAGAATTATTACCCTTAGATCCCGACATAGAAAGGGTTTTTAGGAGAAAGCGTAAAGCACCTGCAGCTGCATCATCATTCTCTGACGTTTTGCTTCTGGAAATTCTAAATAAGAGAGATGTTTTTGATAAGATGGCCAAATTGACCAACATGCTAGTTGAACCTATTTGGCGCCGTTGCCGGGGAATTGTTTGTTTGTGGAAATTGATTTTATTTTTCTACTAGTTTAGGTAGATTTTTCTTCTTCCAGTTTCTGTTTCTTTTTGTTAGTATTTTGGCCTCATTCTGGACAAAATCACTTGTGTGTGTAAAGATGCTATAAACAGGGATTCCACTATTCAGAGCACTCTCAGAAGACTTTGCACTACATGAAAGATTGAAGATTTCGATTCCCTGTCAGTCGTTCGAATGATCGAGCCATCCAGTCCGGACGCCCATCTAACCACTGTTCCATCCGTTCGGACGCCAGTCAAACCAAGCATCATCCGTTCAAACGACGTGCATTTCCGTCCGGACCCTCCACTGTGTCGAGAAGTTTCTATCCAGCTTGCATCCGTCCAGACAACTCAGCAGCACGTCCAGAAGCCTATCAGTACTCGACCAGCTTCAGATTCTTTCCAAGTTCAAATATAGGAAGACTGGTTCAACCGTCCGGACGATGTGGTATCCCGTCTGGACGCGCGTCTCCTTAAGGCAAGAATCGCAATTCAAATATCACCGTCCGGACGTCAGTCAGCCTTGGTCCGGACGCGCGTGCAACTAATATTGAAATTGCCGATTCGACTTCAACCATTCGGACGACTACCTCTCATGGTTCGGACGCGCTCATAGCAGATATGGAAATTGCGTGTTGAAGTTCAGCCGTCCAGACGCTCATCCCCCATGGTTCAGACGTGCGAAGCCTTATAAGGAAATTACTTGCAGCGGACGTGCAACTGTCCAGACGATGTGCCATCTCATCCGGACGCGGCTCTTAAACATGAAAGATTTCTCAAAGAAATTTTCAGAAAATCCTGTCGTACAGTTGTCCGTCCGGACGGCGATGACCACCATCCGGACGGCGCCCAGCTATATTTTGCCTAACGCTTATTTAAGCCCCCAGCCTATAAATAGAGGCCCCTGGGCATTGAGAATTGCAAGAATTCAGTATTGAATTCCACAACTGCTCAGAGACGTGATTTTTCCTCTGAAGCCATTGCAAGTGTATTGTTGCTGCACTACATCTGAAGTCTATCTTAGGGGTTGGCCCTAAGGTAAAGGATTCCATTGAAGACCCCTTCAGGTAGGAGACCTGGTTGGGAAGCATTCGTGTTGGGTTACACGTTAGAGAGCAAGGTACGACCACTGCATCTGGTATATGTGAGTGTTACTATCTTGTATCTAGCTTTGTCTTCTGAATAGTAGAATTCCTGGGTTTGGCTGCCCCGGAGTGGTTTTTCTCTTGATTGAGTTGCACTTCGTCAACAAAAATCTCTGTGTCATTTACTTTCCGCTGTGCTTATTTTTGTTGACACTTTGTGCACACACTTGTTATTTATGAAAGAAGTCAATTTCAATTTTCACTTTTTATTTGTTTCTGCTTTATTGGCTAACCAAAAAAAAAAAAAAGAAGAAGAAGAAGGAGTTTCTATCATTGTTTTGCAGCTTTGGTGAGATAATCCACAGAATTGGGCTTGAGCACACCAACGCAAAGGGCACCTCCTGCGGCAGATCAGTAGGTGAAACTTTGCCAAAAAAAAAAAAAAAAATTATTTTTTGTCCATTTTGTGAGTTTTTAATTTTTGATGTATTTGTTTGTGCTTCTGTGTTAATTTTTAATTTTTTTAATTTTTTAATTTTTAGTTATTTTAACTTGTAATAAAAAATATATATATATTGCTAGTGTGGTCTACGGCGCTATCTAAGTGTCTAGGCAAGTTCTGGCAAAGTCTTGGGATTTAAGTGTGTCCGGTGTGACCCCCCTCACTTTCCTGGGAACGAACCTGGGCTCTTGGAGAATTCTGTCTACCCCACTTGCATTTTCTTTTAGCAAAAAAAAAAAAAAAAAAAAGAGATTGCTAGTGTGGTCCTACGGCACTATCCAAGTGTCTAGGCAAGCTCTGGCTAGGAAAGTCTTGGGATTTAAGTGTGTCCGGTGTGACCCCCCTCACTTTCCTGGGAACGAACCGGGGCTCTTGGAGAATTCTGTCTACCCCACTTGCTTTTTCTTTTCTTTTGTGGGATATTTGCATGCTATAGGGTGCAAGTAAAGCATGGATTTTTATCTTGATGATTATAGTAATTTTTCTGCACAACATGCTTCACCTAGTGGTAGGACACTTGCTCCAACCAACTACCCTTACAGTTTCAACCAACATGAACCATGTTCATATTGCTCTGATCCTTATCATAGTGCTAGTAATTGTCCATCCTGGGGACAATTCTATAATTTTCCATACGAGCAAATGAACGCAAATTTCTCCAGCCCGGGGTTCGATTCAAATTCCAATTTTTACAATCGAGACTGGAGCAACCATTCTGATTTCTTGTGGCAAGCTCAAGCCATGGGAAATTGTGCTCCCCAATTTCAGGAATTGCGTCATTCTGAATATCCGCAGTTTGATGACCAATCTTCCCATCCTTCATCCCATAATTATCCAGCTTCATTTTCAAAATCAACTTTGGAAGACACTTTCAAAGTCTTCATGCAGCTTACAGGGTCAAGTGATGGCTGAAGGGCACTACATGATTGATGAGGATGATTCCAACAATCTTCATCATGAGCATGTCCAAGCCACCGCAACATTTGAGAGTGAGGAAATTGTGGATGGCAATGAAGAGGAAGAAAAAGAGGAGCACCTGGAGCACAAAATGCCCCTTCCAAATCCAGATATGTCCAATGACAAGGAAGTGAGTACTGAAGCTCATTCCTTCATCACAATCCCTCTTGAGACAGTTCATGAGCCCCAAGATTCAGTTCTTCAATGTCTCCAAAAGCCATCTTCTGCTAAAAGCCTCAAGGATCGATGCACACAAGGTCAAAAATCTAGGTCCCATCATCCTACGAAGATCCTTCGAAGCGAGCAAGTTGGCCACCTAAGAAGGCGACACATTCTTCCAGAGGGGTATCAAATTTTAAAGAAGAAAGGGTGGAAGGGATTGGTTGGACATCCACGTGATCGGGGAATGCGTTGTAAATTTTCTTTTCCCTTTTACTTTCTGTACATTTGATTTCTTTCATTCTTCATTTGATTTCTTGCTATTTTATTTTTGTTTCTGACAGCAATTAACCTTTGATATTGGTTTCTGTGAGAAATTTTGTTGTTAGTTTGTGACAGGTGTGCTTGTGTTTAAGTTTGGGGGACGCCCTGGCCTTTTTCACACTTTGATGTTTCTTTACTCCTGGTAATGTATTTATATACTACACATTGTGGACAATGTGTGATTCAAGTTTGGGGGTATGGAAAAACACTCAGTTTGTTTGTTTGTTTGTTTATTTTTAGTTGTCTTTTTGTTCTTAAAATTTTGCAAAAAATAAAAAAAAAAAAAAAAAATTGTTGTTGTCAAGTTTGAGTTAAACCGTAGTTGTGGTTTGCATTTTATTGGCTTGCTTAAAGTTTTGAACATTTCATCATGTCATTAGGAATTTGTGTCTTTTGACTTATTTTTGGGCTGGTAAGACTTCACTTGTTTGAGTTGAATTATCACGAGCACATTAGCATGCAATCTGTGGGGTATAAATTTGTGCTTAATCATTGTGTATTTTGAGAATTGTTGGATGATCTTTTGATAAATAACCTTGTCTTGCAAAATATATTTACATATATTAAAAAAAAAAGAGAAAAAGAAAAAAATAAGATCATTTTGAGTTTTTCACTGAGTAACCGGGCCTCTTGCCTCATTAAGCATTGAGTGTTCGTGTCAAAATGTGAGAATTTCAATTTGATTGATTGTATGGCTAGTTTGGCTTCGTAGCCTTTTTGACTTGAGTAATTAAGCCCTTAAGGATGTTTCAACATCTAGTGCCCTAAGACCATCTGGTTTGGGAGCCACTAACCCAACACTTGTTACATGGTCAATTAGAAAGCTTAAGGAAGTTGAGCATTGCACAGCCTACAAAAAAAAAAAAAAAAACTATAAATAAAGTAAAATAATATTTTGCCTTGGTTGTTTCAATTGATAGGGATTCCAATGATTTTTGAGGTACTTATCTTGAGATTAAAATGAAACCTCATGATTGTATGTTAATTTCACTCTACACTTTTGAGAACATGTGATGTCTTAATTGTCCATTTATGGGTGATTCGATGTTGGATCCCCTGTTGATGTTGATGATGGTGTTTGTCTTTTTAAGCACGCTAATGATGTATGAACCATGGTTTGTGTGAAAATTCTTTCTTGTTGACAACATAGTGTTTCAATGTTTGTGGGTATCATTTCTGGCAAACCCTCACGAGACTTCACTCGTCCACTAGGGAGTCCTTCTGGTTTAAAAGGCTTTTGCATATGCTAAATGCAATCGTCCTTCCCACGAAAGCAGATTTATGTTTCTTGCTTTAAATTATTTTTCATTTTGTTTTGCTAAGGGACTAGCAAAATGTAAGTTTGGGGGTATTTGATGAGTGCCAAATATTGTATAGTTGGACCCCTTAATTCACATTTGTTAAACCTTTAGGTTTATTATTTTTTAATGTTTTTGGTTAGTTTTTGTATTTTTGGTATTTTGCAGATCATGGAGAGAAAACGGTAGTTTTAAAGTGAAAAAATGCAAAGTTTGGAAGTCAAAATCGGATTGTATTAAATTTCAAGTTCTGCACAAGTCATAGTATTTTGATCATAACTTCCAGCTCAAGTATCGGATTAAAGTGAAATTAGTGGTATTTGAAAGCTAATTCAAAATGAAACAAATCATTGTGAAATATAATTTTCCTAATTCGAATTTCTACTACATCATAAGTTCCCCGCAATATAAGAACGCGAATTTCCATGTTCCTGACGGCTGCAGACACTCCAAACCCTAGCATTCTTTTCTCGTATTAGGGTTTTTGAGGGGTAGAGGGGCCATATTCTAAACCCTAACGTTCTTTTCTCCTATTAGGGTTTTGAGGGGTAGAGGTGTCATTTTGTAAAAATTGGGTTTAACCTAATTTTCTGCTATAAATACCCCATGCTATGCACCACTTAGACAGATCCCAGTATTGTACATAGTAGCAGCTGGGTTCTTTAGCTTCTATTATTTGTAAGTTTTTAGTTTTATGTTCTTAATAAAGTTTAGTATTTTCTTCTTAGTGATGAGTTGTTAATTCTTTTTAACAAAGGTTGAGGATGAAACCTCACCTTTGAAGAGCAATAATATTTTCATGAGAGTTTATACTATCCGATTTTGTTGGATTTAATATTTTCAATATTCTACTTCTTTTCAATTATTGAAATGATTTCTTGGATATCTATTGTGATTTCCGGATACATGTGACGATTTGAGAATAGTCTCATTTAATTGATTGCTTGGATTTTTCATTTATCAAAACATTGGATATTCATTGTGTTTCGTTCTATGGATACATTTGATGATTTGGTTAAACCGGATATCTTTTGTGATTTGTGCAAAGAACGGATTCAGTGAATGATTTAATGAATTTTTGAAGCATAGTAGAACATACATAGGATTTGTACGGTGAGAACTTCGGATATGTATTGACGGACATGAGAATATGTTGTTGTGATTTGGTGGGTGTGGATTCTAAAACCTTAGTAAATTTTCTTTTGTGTTATTTTATTTTATTTTATTTTTCCGTTTTTTTACAAACCCCAAAATTCGGAACTAGATTAAAATAGAATTAGTTTAAATAGAAATTAATTTTTGCAACACAATTCCCTGTGGATACGATCTCGCACTTTCACATACACTATATTGCAAACGATTTGTGTGCATGCGAGTATTAAAATTTGCACATCACCTAGGGACCTCTATTTATAGGCTGCAGGTTCAAGTAAGCGTTTGGCTTGATAAAACCTAGGCGCTATTCGGACGGTAGTCATAGGGCGTTCGGACGGACAACTGTGCGATCGGCTTTTCAAAATTTTGCTAAAATTCTTTCCTGATTTGAGCCGCGTCCGGACGGTGTTGCCCTGTCGTCCAGATGGTCGCATTTTTGCTGCACGCAATTTCCATATATGATGCTCGCGCGTTTGGACCATGATGACTGGCGTCCGGACGTCTGGATTTTGAATACAATACTTGCCTTATGGATGAGCATGTCCAGACGGGAATCCACATCGTCTAGAAGGTTGCAGCGATCTTCCCATATCTGTGTTGCAAAGAAATCCCATAGCTGGTCGAACACTGAGTGTCGTCCAGACATGCTGTTGAAACATTCGGACAGAAAGTTCTCGTCATTCAGACGGATGATGCTTTGAACAGTTGGGCGTCTGGACGGTATATCTCGTCGTCTGGACGGTTGCAGGGGATTCAATTTTTCTGACTTGCAGACTGTACAGAATCTTCTAGAAGCACTCTGAATAGTGAAGCCCTGTTTAAAAGCATGATTACAAAGAAGTGATTTTGTCCAACAGAATGAAGCCAATTACAAACTAACAAAAACAAAATCAACAAATATTTTCTTTAGTTATTTTTAATCTTCATAAACTTAATAACAACACCCTTGCAGTCCTTAAGGTTCAACACCCTTTCTATAGCCTTGTCCTACAAAGATTCGCTCTATTGCGAGTGGTTTAAATTATTATTGATATATTTTTGCTTTAAAAATACCACATTACCGTGGCAGCGGGAAACTGTCTTTCAGGCAAGCCTTGTTCAGGTCGGTGAAGTCCACACACATACTCTATTTGCCATTGGGGTAGTCCACTTCTATGATGAATCTAGCCTAAAAAACCTTCTTCACCTCTTCAGCAATGGCTTAATTTTATTTACGTGGTAAAACTTCTCCTTCTCTGTTTCACCAGTCGATGGCTCAGTTCCACATTCAGCTTGTGGGCTATTACCAAGGGGTCTATCCCCAACATATCTTTGTGGCTCCATGTGAATACTTCATTGTTTCACCGAAGGAATGCCACCAACTTCTCTTTTTATTTTTTGGAGGAGTTGTGACCCTACTCAAATTTTCTTCTTTGGATCTCCGATCTCAAACTCTTCCAAATCTTCGACCGGCTCCCCTAACTGTGGTTGCTATTTCCTGTCCTACTTTGTTGGTTTGTAATTGGCTACATTCTGTTGGACAAATCGCCCATGTAATGATGCTTTTTTAATAGTCTTTCAGCTACTTTCAAAGTCTTCTTATTCAGAGTTATACTTCTAGAAGATTCTACACACATTCCAAGTCAGAGAAATTGGATCCCTTGCATCCTTCTGGACGATGTGGTATTCAGTCTGGACGCTCAACTATCCAAGCATCATCCGTCTAGACGACGAGAACTTTCCATCTGTACCTTCCTCTATGTCGAGAACCTTCGAACTGTTCTTGGTTCCATTCGTCTGGACGTCTCAGCAGCACGGACGGATGCCTTTCAATGTTCGACAACGAAAAGGACATTGTTCCAAAACACAGATATGGGAAGACAGCTGCAACCGTCCAGACGATGTGTGTTCCCATCCGAACGCTCTCCTTGATAAGGCAAGTCATGCATACAAAGTTTAACCGTCTGGATGCTCAAACCATATATTTGGAAATTGTGTACATCAGTTCAACTGTCTGGACGTCATACTTCATGGTTCGGACGCTTAAAGCCTTGATTTGGAAATTGCGTACAGCTAAAGTGCAACTGTCTAGACACTAGGGCAACACCATCCATACACGGTTCTATTCAGGAAAGAATTTCAAATGAATTTGGAAAGCCGATTGCATAGTTGTCCGTCCGGACGTCCTCAGCTACCGTTCGGACGCCGCCTAGGAAATTCAAGTCAGACCCGAATTTGGATTCCTGTAACCTATAAATGAAGGCTCCTAGGCATGTTATTTGTAAGAATTCGATAGTGAATTTCGTAGTATTTAGAGAGTTTATTTTAGAAGTTATTGTGCTAAACCGCTCACTCTCAAGCCGTTGCCAAGTGCTGTTGTTGTGCTAAACTTAAGTCTATCTTAGGGGTTAGCTCTAAGGTAAAGGATTCCATTGAAGACCCCTTCAAGTAGATGACTTGGTTAGGAGGCGTTCGTGTTGGGTTACACGTCAGAGTGCTAGATACGATCACTGCATCAGTTATGTGAGTGTTACTGTCGATGTACTAGCTTTGTCTTTTGAATAGTGGATATCCTGGGTTTGGCTGCCCCGGAGTGATTTTTCTCTTAATTAAGTTTCCACTTCGTCAACAAAATATCTGTCTCTTTAATTTCTGCATTGTGATATTTTGTTGCACATTATTGCACACACTTGGTAACTTAGAAGTCCTATAATTTTCATACTTACTTTTCTCCCCGAGACTTGTCTTCTCAAGGAGACTCTTTAGGGTCGTGTTATAGCAGTTCCGGCCCACCACTTGATCACCTTTCACTACTCCGACTCCTTTTACAGTCGGGATTTTCATGCTCGTGTGGAGTAGATGTCACGACTTTAAGCTCATTTAGTGATGTTCTTCCAATAATGGCGTTGTAAGCTGAGGGTCTGTCTACTAGCAGGAATTTCACCATTATAGTTTGTTGGCTTGGAAATGTTTCTGCAGTAACAAGGAGTTCAATAGAACCGATCAGTAACACCTGTTCTCCTAAAAACCCCACAAGGGGATATTTAGTAGGGACAATCTTCTCCCGACCTATCTTCATATGTACAAGATATCCGCCAAGCTTCCATTGTCAATCATAATCCGATGAATTTTGTGGTTGGCAATAGCCAATGTGAGCACTAAAGCATCGATTTGAAGGAGTGACACTCCCGAATAATCTTCATCAAAAAACCCTATCACCAGGGCTTTCACATCTCCTTGACTTCACAGGCCTCTCAACAGAATATACTTGAAAGTCCTTCATCTCCAAGGCATAAGCTTTCCGAGCCAAGCTTGTCTCTCCTCCTCCACCAAATCCGCTAGCAATAGTGTGTATCTCAGGAAGGTTGTCTTGATGCCCATGACGTGCTCGGCTCACCTCCTTTCATGCCTGTCCTGGTCATCTATTCAGGAAGTGCGTTCCCTGGTCCTCTCATGGGTCTTTTTCTAAGATCTTGATTCTCGGTGCCTGCGGTCTCAGTCATAGTCTAGGCCATCATCTACTTGAGGCTACTGAGTGCGGGTTGCATTATGCTGATTCCTCTGATCGGTAAAAAATCGAACTAGCTTCCCATTCTCAATGAACTTCTCCTCTATCAGGACCCTTAGAGATATGCAAGTTTCGGTGTTGTGGCCATTGACCTCGTGAAAAGAACAGTAAACGCTTGCAGTTAGAGTCGGTGGCTTCCTAAGTATTTTTCTCAGCTTCTCATATGAGGGATCTTTCTTGACCTCCATGAGGACCTCGGTATTGGCATTGAGGGGACTGAAGTTGTAATCTGCAAACGTCTTCCGCTGCTTGAGGTCGGCCTTGCTTTTCCTCCAGATCAACCTTCTTCTTCTTTTTGGGCACCTCGGAGGTTGATACCTGAGATGAATCAGGTCCGAGCATTGCCCAGAGAGTCTCTTCTTGGTTTATGAACTCCTCAGCTTTGTCCATAAATTCTTGAAGGGAATATGGCGGTTTCCAAGCTAGTTTTGCCATTAAGGGCCCATCCTTTCTGATTCCCTGGTACAGAGCTGCAAAGATGAATTCTTTCGACAAATTCTCTGTAGCAAGCTTCTCTTGGTTGAACCTAATTATGTAGTCTTCTAAGGACTCATCAGGGCCCTGGTGTAAGGACATCAGACATCCAGCGAGATTCCTATGTTTTCTTCTTACCAAGAATTGTGTTAGGAAAATCTTACCGAAAGCATCAAAGTCCCTGATAGACTTCAGAGGAAGCTTCCTGAACCAATCTGGGGCATTGCCCGATAATGTGAGTGGGAAGGCTCGGCAAGCTATCTCATCCGGTGTGCCGTGCAGATCCAAATGGGATTGGTAGTTCTCAATGTGCTCGATCAAATCTTTAAGTCCAGTGTGGATTGCAATATCCGAGGCTTTGAACTTTTTCAGGAGCCGAAAATTAGCCACCTAGTCGATAAACGGTGAAACTATTTTTTGCAAGAGGTTATCCACCAAGGAAGTCTTGCCTTTACCTCGCTAGTGAATTTACTTGGACAAGAGATTGCATCTTTGCTCCAGTTTGCTCACCACATCTCTCAGTTTCTCCTCTTGCTTTCGGCGACGAGTCTTCTTAGGATCTTCTTCTCCGTGACCTTCCTGGTCACCTTATTAGTTATCGTCCCAATTGTCTGCTATCACCCGAGGATGACTTTCACCTTCTTCGCGGCGCGCATTAATGGGATTATTATGCTCTTCTCTGTTTTTAGGAATCATATTAGGGTGAACAATCGTTGGTGTATGAGATTGCTCCGAAATCCGGGCTTGCAAAGCGGCATTCTGAGTTGTCAGATCTTCCACATTTTTCTCCATCCGGGCAAGGTACTCATTCAAGAGGGCTATTGTGGCTTCAGGATTGGAAGTTTGTCCGCCATCATGGACATTTGATCATGTAGTCACCATTGCAGATGTGTTTTTCATGTAAGAAACAATGTAACGTTTCCCACAGAAGGCGCCAAACTGTTGGTACAGTCTCTGGTTTGGTGAGGTGTTGCCTTATGATTAGCTTTCTCCATAATCTGCAAAACAATAAAAGCTTGTCGGGTGTGCCGACGGGGTCCCACTCCAATGCCTAAATTAGATTTTAATAGATAGATTCAAGGAGTATTGAGAGCACGTGAATATTAGAGAGATCATAGAGTTTTAATGCCTGGGGTAGTGGCCTATTTATAGGCATGTAGTTCTGATATAATTCAATTAGGAGCCTAATCCCTATGTGGGATTAGTCTCATCTTCTGAAGAGTATAGTTTGGGTAGGACTGTCCTTTAGCTGAGATCAAACTAGTCTCTTATCTCATATCTGGTGGGATAAAGACCTATCCTTAAAAATTCGGGATAGAGTCATTCTGCACCTTTCTAAGGAGTTATGGATCAAGCCTATCCCTTGGATCCCGGCCATGATTTTAGGATAAACATTTCAGCATGTTTTATCCATATCGCCTCATGGTGACCCCGGGAAAGCCGTTTCCCGGGATGAACTGGATATGGGCACTCTATATGTGTTCTTCTCGTGTTCCCAGAGCTTATGTTATGAGATGCGTCACTAATGCTTATTACCGGTTTTGATGACCAAGGATATCCATGAGATTCTTTATGGAATATTCTATACCCCATAACCGACCGGGTCTTCTCAGGTCTCTTCGGGTCGGTTCGACAGATTGGGCCCACCAATTCAGTCATAGGCTTGCTCGAGCTTTGGGGAATAATAATTTCCCCAACATGATCTCATTTTGCACTTTGGACTTACCTTTTACAATAGTTCTAATGTATATCACGTTTCAACTTTTACATGCGAGTACTCCCATGATGGCCTAGGCTTAAGCATCCATTATCCTTTAAATTAGGAACGTATCCTATGTCTTGGACCTAAGCACAGTTATTATACTTAGAGCGCACTTCAATGGTCTGGGAGTGGATTCTCTACAACGCAGGTGGAAAACAGGACCATGCCAAGGAACTAAGCCTCAATATAGAAGCTGTGCAGGCCAATTCAACCCAATTCCCAATAGAAAAACTCTTTTGCCGGAAGAACAAAAATAAAATCTGTAACTATTAAATTTAGAAACTCAAGCCCTAAGTAATAAGCTAGATCAAAACTAAAGTATTTTTGAGCAATTTCTCGATTTATTAATGTAGTGCATTTGACGTTCTCTTTAGTAGATTATAATAATTAAATCGAAAGTCACTATGTATATTTTTTTGTTTTTTAGAGATCATGTCACCTATTAATATAGATGATAGATCAAGCGGCCGACAGTCATTTATTGGGGGTTTTGATATTTTTAAATTACCATGTAGCTAGTTGAGATCCCAAAAGTTAAATTTCTAGAAGATTGAGCCAACGACCGACCACCATGGTCCAATTGTCAATTAACTTGGAACCCTTTGGGGTTTCCGAGTCCACAAGTTCGGCAGCTTTTGGGCAGGAGCGCACATCCTGACCTTCAAACGCATTATTTCTCTGCCCTCAACCCCCATTTCTTTCTTGTCCTTATCTTCCAACGAATGGGCCCAGCATACAGCAAGTCCACGACCCACCCTCATTAAAAGGCCAACTTCCTCAGTCAGGTCCTCACACAGAAGATAAAAAAGGCTCCTCTCCCTCCCTCCCTCCCTCACTCACTCACTCACATATTCTCTCTCTCTCTCTCTCGCTCTCAGTTCAACAAAGATGGCTCGGGGAAGAGGCAGTGCAATGGTTGTTGCTACAGCGTTGATGTGCATGTTGCTGCTCCACTCTGAGATGGCTCATGCAGCGGTCTTCACGGTTGGAGATGCTGGCGGTTGGACTTTTAACGTTGTTGGCTGGCCCAAGGGAAAGCGCTTTCGTGCCGGTGACATACTTGGTTAGTGTGTTCTATATATCTCCCTTATATTTTTTTATCTATCTCCGTATAATGGAAGTGCAATTTATTATTAAATTTGTGTAATTTATGTGTTGATAATATTTTAAAAAAATAACGTTATGTGTTTGGTGTTATTTTTGCACTTTTTTTTTTTTACAATATTTACACATGATCTCATAAATTTAACTGTGAATTTAAATATTTTTTTATGCAAGTATAAAAAAAATATGTAAGAAAATAATTTATTTTTTAATAAACTGAAATAACATGGTAGGAAGCAAACTCACCTCACCAACTGGCCACCGGCTGCGAAATCTGGATTTAAAACTCTTTAATCATCTAGATTCTAGTAAAATATTGAATTAAAGAGAAATTTGATGGACTACCTGACATCATGTATTTATCTCTTACAAAAGCTAATTAAGTTGGTTTGTGCAAGGCCTTGCACTTACCCAGAGAATAATTAAAAAAAGAAAAGAAAACATATTTGTGTAACGCCTCTAGTTTTTGTTGTCGACCAATTTTTGTGTGACGCCTCTTGTTTCATTCTCAAATATATATATTATCTATTTTTGAACAAAAGAGGTTTAAATTTATAATTAAATTTGTTAGATCTACGCCTGGGTCTTACAAGTTTAATGATAAATTTTAAGAAAAGATACACAAAAGAGTAAGTCTATTTAGTAGATTAATTGTGTTTGGTATCATTTTCTTTTACATTTTTTTTTTTGGCAAATTTATTATTAAATACGTGGAACTCACGTATGGTGCTACAGATTTAATGATAAATTTGTCCATCTCTTATACAAGAAAATGAAACCAAAGAAATTTTTTAAAAAGTTGATATAAAAAATAATATAAATACATCTCATACATATTTACTTACAGTTAAGACCCACAAATTTAACAACAGATTTAAAATTTAATTATACAAAAATCTATTAAAAATAGATAAAAGGAAAATTATATATATATTTCTCAATTATTATATAACTTCCGTACAATTAATATACAAATGACGTGACAGGGAAAAACTCACCTCACGTCACCGACTAGCTACTGCAGGCTGCGAAATCTGGATTTAAAACTTGTTAATCACACTAAGTCGCATCATCTAGATTCTACTAAAATATTGAAAGATAAATTTCTTGGAGTATGCATAGACAATAGACAAAATAGGAGTGGAGCTTTATCCCTATGCATACACGTACGGTAAAGATATTATTAGAATCCATTCCTATCTTAATTTATCTTTAGGGAAAAAAAAAACAGTTGAAATAGACACGAGCTTAATTAAGGGGATGAATCTGGTTGCTAACGCCAAGAAAAGGATTAGGCAATAATATATTAGCCAAGTAACAAAGGAAAGAAAAGTCAAAAAGTTTTTTTGCGCGTAATAAACACATTGGCTAGCTGCAGTGGTAACTTCACGTACTAGTAACTTGTGTGGTGTGTATTGATTGGCATTAAATTTTTCTTTGCAGTGTTCAACTACAGTCCTGCAGCACACAACGTGGTAACTGTCAACAAGGCGGGATATGATGCGTGCACGACCCCACGAGGATCGAAAGTCTATCAGACCGGAAAAGATCGGATCAAGCTTGTCAAGGGTCAGAACAACTTCATCTGCAGCTTTCCGGGCCACTGCCAGTCTGCAATGAAAATTTCTGTCACTGCCGTGTGATATTAGCATGTCACTACAAAACCAGGTGTCAGTAATAAGTACCCAGCCATATATGTGTTGTTGTACAAGCTAGGATCTATGTTTGCTCTCGTGCACTACTAATCAGTCTACCACTGTACTGGATTATAATGAAATAAACAACTTGTATTCTTGTGAATGGGAAAGTGTTGGAAAGCATGTGTCACAATTTATTTATGTTTTTAGGAGGAAAAGGTTAGGAATTATATTTTTGTCTTATAAATATTCTTCAACAATGTTAACGTGACAATTTCTGACAAAATATTTTACAGTTACCAAATTATCTCTAAAATTTGTTATCTAAATGAGCTAATTATGTGATGCAACCCACCGTTCCCAAGATGTAATGCAGGAGATTTAACAAAGAAATCACAGCTCACCGACAAGCTAAGGAAATACTCCACCATAACCAAAGGCAGTAGAAACAGAGGAGGGGAAAGAATGGGTGACGGTGGAGTCTTACACACGAGGAAAAAATAATATCAAAAGTGTCGTTTACACTCCAAACAATAATAAATTTTAAGCTTGTTTATTCAATCGAGAGCGTATTACTTGTGTATCAAAAGTCTAGTTTAGGCCCCAAACAATCCAAGCAAGTACTATAGTAATATGTATATATCAAATAGAATTTACTGCAGTGTTACAAAAATCAAACAAACAAAAGCAATAAGCATGTCTTGAGACAGGTCACCGACAAGCTAAGGAAATACTCCACATCAAATAACTACATTTTTGTTGATGAAGAGGAAATCCTTTGCCACTCAAAGGTAAAACCTTTTGGGGTAGCCAAATCGGTTCAAGGCTTACACCATAGATAACCTCTTGGCACACAACAATAAGCATCCCGTGTTATGAACAAAATGGGTAGTGGTGCTTAGCTCACAATGCTCTCTTGTCTCCTATAAGTGTTCTCCAAAATCATGTCTTGAGAGAGCTATTGAAAGAATGAGCAGGGCGAGCTTAAACAACCAAAGTTGGTTTCTGTTTGGCATGACGACGTCTAGACAACTGCGGTTTCAAGCCTAATTAAACCACCATGTCCGGAGTGCCAACACATTAGAGAACACAACTTTCTGGAATTCCACCATGTTTGGACATTAGGAAACAAAACAGAGAACACAACCTTTTGGAACTCACCATGTCTGAACATTAGGGAACATGGCAAAGAACATAACTCTCTAGAACTTGCCATGTCTAGACATCAGAGAACGCAATTGAGAAGACAACTTTTTGTCTCTTCTATGTCTGGACATCAACTTTAGTACTTGTCTTCTTGGAGAAATCTTCAATTTCTTCATTGCCCTCAAAAGAAAAAGACATGATTTGGATACCGAATGAGACAATTAAAAAACTAACAATATAGACTAGGATAACACGCCGTATTTGAAATGGAAAGGAAAACCAAACCACCTACTAACAATCCTTGTTTGAAAAGGAAAGAAAAACTTTCAAAAAAATAAAAATGCATAACACTGTCGAAACTGCATCAATTCTCTACCACCTAAAAGAACTTGACTTCTTCGAGCTCACATGATGGTCATAAAGATCGAGATTCAAAATTTGAACTTCCTTCACATAAAGCCAAGAATAATCGGACACAGGACAGTGCTTGCATTTCTCTAAGGGTAACGTCCAAGATATTAATTAAGTACTAAAAACATGAATTAGACTAATTAAGTGAATAATTAGGTAAAATGTGCAAGAAAAACACTTATAAAAACATTTAGAATTTAGTTTCTAGCTTGTGTGTCCAGACGGATCAATTGTGTCCGGATGGGTTAGTCAGTAAGTTCAATTCTCGGTACGTGTTCGAACTGACCCATTTGGTGTCCGGACGAGTTTGGCAGAACATTCATGTCCGCTGCTATGTCTGGACGGCTTGTGGACCGGACTTCCAGTAAATTCCAGTTTTTAAGCATGTCTTGACGAACGATTTACTCGTTCGGATAGCCTTACCCGAGAGTGGCACAATACACACGAATGTCCGGACAACCCACTTGCCTCTCTAAACAGGCTCACATTGAAGTTGCTAGAGGGAGTTTCTCCAGCTCAGTTCTCCCGTTTCTCTCTCTCTCTCTCTCTCTCTCACTCTCTCTCTCTCTCTCTCTCCCTCTCCCTCTCCCTCTCCCTCTCTCTCTCTCTCTCTCTCTCTCTCTCTCTCTCTCTCTCTCTCCCTCCTCCCTCCTAGGGTTTGCCTATAAACTCTAGATCCTAGTATTTCAAGCCTCCAAACTCAAATTCGACGTCAGAAACGTGTTCCTTGGGGGGTCGAATCTATGTTCTCACTGATTGGTTTGAGGTAAATCCAAAAATCCTAATTCTTCTAGATTTTGTACAGATTTTTGAGAGTTTGAGTTTGATCTCTTAATTTTCATTAGGCATTGTGCATTTTGAAGTGTTCTAGACAACCTCCAAGCATTGGGTTCCAGTTTTGGTAAGAAATCAAGGTAAGACCCAAAACCCAAGATTTTAATAAGTGTTGTAAATTTTTAGATTTTATGTCTAACCCTAAGATAATCTTATGGGTTATTGTTTTTAGTTAATGGTTTATCAAATGCAGCTCTAAAATTTTTATGGGTTTTCGATGGGTCTTAGTTCTTGAGCAATTCAAGAGCTAAGTAAGAATTTAGAGTTAGAAATGTCATGTGTTAGTTTTCATGAGTCATGTAATGTGCTAATGCAATGGTGTATTTCAAGGCTTTCGTTGGGATCTATCTTTAAGCCAATTACTGAGCAGCGAAAGTGAGTATTTTACTTACTAAGAAAAGATGTTAAGTTTTACAATGTGAAAATGTTGTGATTTTATAAATGCAAGCCAATGTTCTTTTAGTATGATATATGCTTGTGATTGTTTCAATGCCTTCAATTATGTTAAAGGGTTGATCTGATAAGGTTTATGAGTTTGAAGATGTGTTTGAGAATATGTGGATTGAGTTATATTTTATGTGCTTTATGAGAAGTTAAGAATGCATATTATGATGGAAAGGTTTTAGAAAAGCATGAGATGATATGAGTTGCATAAGTGTGAAAGCATGTACACATAGCATAGATGGTGTGGAAGCACTAGCATGTACGAAATCATGGACGCTAAACGTAAGACCCTGGTTGAAAGACACCTTGGCAAATCAAGTATAAGATCGGTGGGTATACAATCCCACGACATTAGAAATAAGTCCTAGGCTTGAAGCCTTGTAGGCACTAGAAACCAAGAAATAGAACAAAAGCATGCATAGCATGATGATGCGTGACATGTTTTAGAAAGTGTTTCATGCTACACGTATTAGTATACATATGAGTTTGAATGGGACGTAACATATGTATAGTGATAATCAGCTAGATTGCATCTGTGATTTATGAGATGTCATGTATTTGGAGTGCATGTATACCTGTATTCCCCAAAGGTTCAGAATGACATGTATGCATGTGAGGCCGAGTTATGATGTTGATTAACTTGTTGAGATCTAATGTTTTGGGAGTATACGTACACTTGTATTCCCCAAAGGTTCGGAAGAACTGTATGCATATATAACCGAAAAGTTATGTTGATGCTTTCCTGTGATTTAATGTTGGGTATGCAGTATGCACATATACTTGTATTCCCTAAAGGTTCGGAAGAATTGTATGCGTGTAATGCCGTAATGGTATATCCATTTATTTTCTTATGATGCCATGTTTGGGAGTATGCGGATATTAGAATTCTCTAAAGGTTTGGATGACTTGTATGCGCATAAAACTTAGACATAGTGTAAAAACATTTCCTTAGATATTCCTTTATGCATGTATTTCCCCAAAGGTTGGAAAGGTTGTATACAAGTATATCTGAGTTGCAATGTCCAAGATGTTAATTAAATGTTAAAAATATGAATTAGAGTAATTAAGTGATTAATTAGGTCAAATGTGGAAGAAAAACACTTAGAATTGAGTTTCTAGGTTATGCGTTTGGACGAACCAATTTTGTGTCCGGACGAGATAGTGAGTACGTTTATTTCTCAGCATGTGTTCAGACAGGCAAATCTTGTGTCCGGATGAGTTGGGTAGAAAGTTGAGTTCTTGATGTGTGTCTGGACAACTCACTAATCTGTCCGGACAGGTAAAGGTATAGAAGCTGAAACCCGCGTTTTAGTCTCATTTTCTTCCCTTTTCTCCCCCTTTCTCATGATTTTCTCTCTTCACTGACCTATGGTTTTCCCTCAACCTGAGGTATTGATTTGTAGCGACTTCCAAAGCCAAATCAGACTCCAAAAAAGTAATCATTGGTGCAAAATTTTTGTTTTCACCAATCATTTTGGGGTAAATCTAAAAATCCTAGTTCCTCTAGATTTTGTATATATTTTTTAGAGTTTGAGTTTGATCTCTTAGTTTCCTTTAGGTATTGGGTATTTTGAAGTGTTCTACACAATCTCCAAGCATTGGGTTTCACTTTTGGTGAGAAATCAAGGCAAGACCCAAAACCCTAGATTTTTCTAAGTGTTGTAAAATTAGCAATTTGTGTGTCTAACCCTTAGATTATCTTATGGGTTAGTATTGTTAGTTAATGGGTTGTCAAATGGAGCCCTAGAAAATTATGGGTTTTCTATGGGTCTCAACTCTTGAACAATTCAAGAACTAAGTTAGAAAATACTATGTATTAGTATTAATTGTCATCACATTGTATTGTACAGTGATACATTGCGTGGCTTACAAGGAAGTTTCTTCATAGCCAATTGTCAAGCAGCTTAGGTGAGTATTCAACTCACTGAGAAAAGATATTACATTTTGTGAAGTTTTTATGATGAAATGAATGTTAGGTTTATGATAAATCGAGCCAAAGATATTTTGAGATGATATGTGTTTGTGATTGATTTCAATACTTTCAATTACGTTAAGTTATGTTTTAAGAAGATTTTAAATGAGTTATGGTTTCATCTTACAATGAGAATGATGTGAAAAGTATGAAACGTTGAAGATTGCATAAGTGTGTGAAAGCATGAATGCATATGATGTAAATCACGAGAGCACAAGCATGTACAT
Organism: Alnus glutinosa; assembly: GCF_958979055.1. Lineage (NCBI taxonomy): Eukaryota > Viridiplantae > Streptophyta > Magnoliopsida > Fagales > Betulaceae > Alnus > Alnus glutinosa. The sequence goes on along the minus strand of NC_084896.1, from coordinate 11,662,224 downwards.
GAAATAAAACGCTAAACTAAAGACCCTTGGGTACCATGCAACAAGACCATTGGGTTGCGTACCCCTTGATACTATGAAATGAAAGACCCTTGGGCTGCGTACCCCTAGGCAACATGAAACGAAAGACCATTGGGCTGCGTACTTGTAACGTCCCGCCTTTCACAAAATGACGTAAGTGAAAATTTTGAATGTCAACGTGACATTACGACATCATCAGAGTTACGATTTGGCAAGGAAACATATATTTTTTTTCTTAAAGACTTGGGAATATCACGCGTTAGAGCTGACAGAATTACCTTTCTAATTAATCATGTGTGTGTGAACAGTGTGCAACAAAATATTCAATGCGGAATTTAAAGGAAACAGACATTTTGTTGATGAAGTGGAAACTTAGTTAAGAGAAGAACCACTGCGGGGCAGCCAAACCCAGAATTTCCACTATTCAAAAGACAAAGCTAGTTACAAAGCAGTAGCACTCACATACCCCTGATGCAGTGGTCGTACCTTGAACTCTGACGCATAACCCAACATGAACACCTTCCAACCAAGTCACCTACTTGAAGGGGTCTTCAATAGAATCCTTTACCTTAGGACTCCTCCCTAAGATAGACTTCACAGCTGATCAAATCACACACTGGCAACAGCTAGAAAGCTAGCAAATCTTCAAATCTCCCTTAACACCCTCTCAAGCTACAGAGAATTCAATACCGAATTCTTTAAATTGTACATGCCAAGAGGCCTCTATTTATAGGCTACAGAAGACCTAAATTGAGTCTGAATCGATTTTCTCTAGGCAGCGTCCGGATGGTATCTGAGTGCATCCGGACGGACAACTATGCAACAGGCTTTCCAAATTTGCTGATATTCTTTCCTGAATAAGGCCTCTTCCGGACAGTGTTGCCTTAGCGTCCGGACGGTTGCACTTCTACTGCATGCAATTTCCATAACAAGGACTAGTGTCAGGACGGTGTTACCCTGATGTCCGGAAGGTTGCAATTCTTCTCCACGTCTTGCCTTATTAAGGATAGCGTCTGGACGATGTAGACCTGTCGTTCGGATGGTTGCAACTGTCGTTCCATATCTGTGTCTGTGAAGGAAATCCTTTTACTTGTCGAACACTAAAAGGCGTCTGGGCGGATTCATTGATGCACTTGATTGCTGGATTCTTCTGGAACTCTGAAGAGCATCCAGACGTGTTGCTGAGACGTCCGAATGGATGCAAGCTTGAACTGTTCGAAGCTTCTCGACACTAATGGGAGTCCGAACGGTATTGCCGCCACGTCCAGACGGATGTTACTGACTGATGAGCGTCCGGATGCTTTACTATGCCTTCCGAACGGTAAACTGGGGATTCGACTTTTGTTGAGCTGTAAATTGCGCAGAGTCTTCCTGGAGTCTGGAAATTGCCTTCTTGATGCTTGTGACACTAATACTTGTCATATTAAGGCCCTTTCCATATTGGAGAAATAATCTTTGAATATTTGAAGACTCTGAAATATACGACATCCCTGTTAAAGCAGAGATATTACATGATAGTGATTTTGTCAACAAAATGCAGCCAATACGAAAACTAACAAACTCCCCCTTTGGCCATTCTGGGACAAAAATCACTTGATCGGTTAAAAAAAAAATTCCAGTCCAAAAACTGACATATTCCCCCTTTTTGTCTCAAAAGGACGAAGGGTAAAATAGAGTATGAAAACCACAGCCATAAAATACTCTCCCTTGATGTTCCAACAGGACAAGGGTAAACAAAGTATAGAAAATTCATAAAAAAGGTTCTAAAATCCAAAATAATAGGAATAATAGAGAAGAGTCTGCAAGTGGCCCAAAAGAGAGGAACAAAAATCCTCCAAGTGCCAAATCTTGCTGATCCACTAAAAGCAAGTAATGGAGAGGAATCCTTACAAAAAGTTGAATCTGTGCTACTTCGGCTTCTAGCTCCGGAAGCCGAGAACCATAGACTAAAAAAAAAACTTAAGTCGCTTGATTTTGCAAAGCTGAAACTTGTTATTTGCAGATTGGCATCCTCTAAGTAACTAGTCTGAAAGATAAATGAGAAGATTCACCACTAAACCTCTAATTGATACAGATTTGAGAAAGATGCTACGGAAGGCTATGCATGAGCTGGGGAAAAAAGCTCATCTTAAATCCTAAGACCTTTGGAAATATTGAACATATTACCTCAAACAAAATTAATTTTCCAAAGGATCTATCTGTCGGACACTGTGCTGAGAGTCGCTGGATGACATATTCCTAAACCAAAATTAAATAGAAATATCTCCAAAAGTACCAATACCAAAAAAAATCAGATCCTGTTAGTTCAAAAAACAATGTGGTATTTGTGACGGCTGTCAAATGGATTCCAAAGAAAATTATAACCAATGCAGCAATTCATAAGGCACAAATAAATCAAGATCAACCTAGCACATAGACATAATAGGATTTTCATGCACAATATCTCAAAAAAAATTCCAATCAACAAATATTCCAATATTCTAAAAGCACAAAAACTTAAAAGAATAAAGGAAGACACAATAAAGATCATGGAATGAGAAGAGCAGTGTAGAGAGTGCCAAAATCTCGAGTGAAATCCACGAGAAAAACACACAACATGACATGATAAATCAATAAAAATGTAGAGATGTGTGTATGACAGAGAAAGAGACGCAAGTCTTAAACCTGTAGAGATCCCGTCCGGACGAGTCACTTAACCATCCGGACTGCAACTGATAGGTCAGCGTACGACAAGATTGCTCTCGTCTGGACGTAAGAATAAGTTTGTCTGGACACTTCACACTGAAAATCTGAAACTGGAGAAAAATTTGTAGAAAATATTTTTCCCTAAAGTTAGCTTCAGAACACGCATATATAATCAACTGATAAAGCAGTCAAATAGCATTGCAAAAATATGCAAAGATATAAAAGAGAGTTAAGTATTAAATAAGCACAAATTTTCCTACAAATAGAAATTTTAAATAGATTACTCAACTCATGCAATGCGTGTGTGTGTGTGTGAAAGCTTTCTCAATAAGGCATGAAGTTCACTGATATGACTTAAAGCAAATGGATTTTCTAAACAAGGGAGAAAATCATTGATAGATTAGTCAAAAGTCAAACCTTATTTTATTAGGGCCTAGTCACCCTCATCTAATACACTCCCCTTAAGCTGCAGTACTTTATCTTTTACTTAGTCCTTTAGTGACCATCTATTTCCGTAATGATTTGGTCACTAACTGTTTCTTTAGGGACAAGTTCAAGAACAGATTTATAGCACAATAAGCAGTGGATCTTTTTATTTATCCATATTTATTCAGTTTTGAATGCTTTTTATCACTTGGTGCTGCAACTTAGAAAGAATGCCAGAATTTATGGGTTCTAGGTTCAACTAGTGAGTTGGTCAATTTGACAATTATAGCAAAAAAAAAAAAAAAAATCTCTCATCAGAATTTCCAGAAGCTAAAAGTTAGAAAGAAAAAAATTGTACCTTAGGGGAGCTTTGGATAGTACACAATTTTTCATCGCTTGAGAAAATCAACTATCTATCGTTAAGATGCAACAGGAAAACTTAGCAGATATCAGACATAAACTCTCAATCATATATAAGCATATTTAATCAATGCACAATGAAGTTGACATATTAGGCAAAAACACATGCAATATTTGAAAAGCTATCAAAAGAAAAAAAAAATAAAAATTCTGCATCTTCTCCCCCAATTGATTTATTTATTTTTGTTAGTTTGTGATTAACTGCATTCTGTTAGACAAAATCACTTCTATGTAATGATGCCTTTTATAAAGGGATGTTGTTTTATTCAGAGTCTACACTTAAGTTATGAGCTTCAAGAAGACTCTGTGCAAGATTCAAAACAGTGTAGTTCAGTTCCCTTGCATCTGTTTGGACGATGTGGTATTCCGTCCGGACGCTTATCTGTCAAAGCATCATTCGTTCGGACGACGAGAACTTTCCGTTCGAACGTCTGTGGCGGCCCCTTTTTTTTTTTTTTTTTGAAAACATACAAACGGATCTTCACAGTGGCACAACTACATGTCGCTCAGCCAACATAACGTACACGTTCCATTACGTGTACCTGATATTCAGAGTTACATCTAATAGCGAAATATAATAATCAATGTGCAACGGAACACATATCATAAGCGGAAATACATCTAATACATAACAGTTAATTACAACAAGAGCCATTTACAAGTTCTATTTTAGGCTAATAAAACACATTACACTAATTACATACTAAAGTACATGCTCAACAAATACATATGCTACGTAGGACACGAGCCATAAATAAAATACCCAAATGCGGACTATCCATGAGTCCGTGACTTATGACTGTCGCGACGTGCTCCAATCATAACATCCTATACACTAGGTGGACAGGTCAATATCTATATTCGCAGAACCTGCAACCAAAGTATCAATGTCTACACGGTTGCGGGGGTTGTCGCATCCGTACAGGTGGAATTATGAGCCCACCGTCTTAGCATAAATAAATACACTAAGATTTCAAAGGTATACTATTCACTGAGTTTTCGCAAAGAACCAACTTTTTCTTTTTAGTCATGCGTACACTATAACAGCTACCAATTTTATAAACTTTTGTTTGAAAACCCCCATAGCTGATATAGCAAACACCGACTAATAGAAAACAGTTAAACATACTAGGCAGGTAAGATTATACGTAGAAGGTCTGTTGTAGAAACAACTACGTACGACCTTTGTGGTTTGTTTGCTCAGGTTTACATAACCCTTAAGTTAGAAAACAATGGCATTTAAATCATGCAACCATCCGATAGAAACATACATAAGCTCTTTCCCGTTGAGACTCTTATGCATACTAAGGCCTCGTTTGGTTTGCGGAATGTCTATTCCATTAGGAAAAGGAATAACTATTCATGGGAATAGATGAAGGTGGAATGGAATAACTATTCCTATTCTTTTGTTTGGTTGTAACGGTGGAATAGAACATTGCATATGTATTCTTTTGTTTGGTACAGTGCAATACATTGGTGAATGGAATCATATTATAATCAAATTTCCTAAAACACCCTTATAATACAAATATAATTTATATTCTTAAGGACATTTTTTTTTTCTTTATTTAAGAAACATAAACAATCATACTATGACCTTTTTTTGTTTTTTTTTTTTTTTAATTTCATAGAGTTCATGGCTTCTTTTTTTTTTTTTTTTTTCATATACAATTACGCTACAAAATGATTTATAAGGGAAAAAAAAAAAAAAAAAAACACACACACACACACAGACATAATCATCATATCACCATCATAAAAATAAATAAATAAAAATAAAATAGATCATCTGCAAAGCCCTTTTTATTTTATTCTTTTTTATTTGTTTTTCAGCAACAAACATTCATTCTTTGCTTACAAAGTAAAATGATTTATAAGATAAAAAAAAAAAAAAAACATAATCATCATAAAAAAAATAAATCATCTACAAAGCCCTTTTTATTTTATTATTTTTTATTTGTTTTTCAGCAACAAACAATCGTTATTTGCTTACAAAGTTTTTCTCAAACCTCCACAAGACAATTGGAGTCCCCCCAATATTAAGAGGTACTCGTTTTGCTACGTCTAAGTGCATTCTGTAGGCTAAATCATAGGAGGAGGAAAAAAAAGAAAAAAAAAAAAAGAAAAAAAAAAAAAGACTACCCCACAACAAATTAAGTTGGTTGAGAAACAGAGAGAGGAGGATGAGAATATAATTGCAGAGATGGAGAGAGATACTGATGGTGCATTTGAGTGATGAATTTTTGAAATCAGAATTAAATTCTTATTCTGTTTGCGAATTTTGAGATTTGACTTTTTAGAAAAAAAATTGAATAAAATATGATTTGTTTATAAAAAGTTGAATAAAATATAATTTGTTTTTTTAAAAAGTTGAATAAAATATGATTTATTTTGAAAAAAGTAGAATCAGAATTATATTTTATTGTCAAAATTTCGTATCCAAACACACTGTGAGTTGAGAAACAGAGAGAGAGAGAAGGATAAGAGACTTGGGTGTTGAGAGGGTTGGGGTTTTTTGGTAAAAGACGAATTTTATTTATTCCCACAGGAAAGGAATAGGTATTCCACTCCTTTTTGAGTGGAATACCTATTCCTCTTCGTAAGGGAATAGCTATTCCGTGGGAATAACTATTCCCTTAAATAATATACAACCAAACAAAGGAATAGCTATTCCGTAGGAATAGCTATTCTTTTCCATGGGTCTAATCCGCAAACCAAACGAGGCCTAATACGTCTAACAAAACTACTCATAGTATAAAAACATCACTCATAAAAATAATGCTATACATGATCATGTAAGTTTCTGTTTGTATTCCTAAGGGGCTTAGGTCCCCCTAGGGCTTAGGTCCCCAAATACTAGTACATGCGTATGTTCCTATGGGGCTTAGGTCCCCTTCGGGCTTAGGTCCCCCTAGGGCTTAGTTCCCCCTAGGGCTTAGGTCCCCCAATACTAGTTTTGTTTGCGTAACGGGCTTAGTCCCTGGTTCTGGGCTTAGGTCCCCAATTCTGGGCTTAGGTCCCCAGTGTTTCGTTTTCGTGTCAGGCTTAGGTCCCCGATTTTCATATGCATGTTGTATGTCATATGCTTATGCTCCGTACTTAAAACAATATACATTTCATTTCATGAATCATGCCTTTAACACATTCTTTATAAAACATAAATAGTTCAACATGTCATTTCTTAAACAATTTGCAAAACTTAAATCTCTAACTGTAGCAGGCATCAAATACATAAATCATATATCATTTGTCAAACATTTAAAACATAATTCAAGTCATACTTCACACACATTACAAATTCCTATAACATCATTGGCATAATTTCAACATACTCGAAACTACTCAAATCATCCAAAACATATATTTTAACATATCGTCGGTTCAGTAAGAAAATCATATATTATTTGCATTCCTATAAAATACATAAAAAGTATCTTTTCTCAGTGAATAGAATACTCACCTTGGCTGCGCGGATATAAGCACTAGGTCTCCTAAACACCACCTTGCAATGTATCACTGTGGAATAACACATTGCACTATTTAGCACTTTAAATAATTAACACCCTAATTAGCACTTGAATCGCTCAAGGCTAAATTGTTGAAAAACCCATAATATTTTTAATGATTCCAAATGTAAAGACCAAGGAAACAAATAGGATATTTGGCAATTAATAAATCATATTTATTAATATGGGATTAATGTTAGTTTTTGTGTTGGCTGCATTCTGTTGGACAAAATCACTTTTATGTAATGTTGCTGCTTTCACAGGGATGTTGCTTTATCCAGAGTCTACTCTTCAACTTTGTTCTTCGAGAAGATTCTGTGAAGTTTTCAAGGATTTATTTCGATTCCCTGTCAGCCGTCCAGACGACGTGGTATTCCGTCCGGACGCTCATCAGTCAGCAACATCCGTCCGGACAACGAGATCTTTCCGTCCGGACGCCCACCAGTGTCTAGAAGCTTAGAACAGTTCAAGATTGCATCCGTCCAGACGTAATGGCAAATCGTCCGGACACTCTTCAGAGTTTGAGAAAATCCCAGTGTTTCAGTGCATCTGTCCGGAAGACGTGGTTATACCATCCGGACGCCATTCAGTGTTTGACAAGAATTAGGGTTTCTGCCTCAAGACACAGTTATGGGAAGACGGCTACTACCGTCCAGACGATGTGTGATCCCGTCCGGACGATGTCCTTTATAAGGCAAGAACGTGCATAACAAGTTCAACCGTCCGGATGTCAGCCTTCATGGTCTGGACGATCAAGCTTCATATATAGAAATTGCGTGCACCAGTTCAATCGTCCGGACGTTAGTCTTCAAGGTCTGGATGCTCCAAGCCTTATTATGGTAATTTCGTGCAGGCAAAGTGTAACCGTCCGGACGCTAGGGCAACACCGTCCGGACATGGCCTTGTTATAGAAGCTTTCAGTGCTACTTTGGAAAGGTGGTTGCAGTTGACCGTCCGGATGCTCGGTCAAGCCGTCCGAACTCCCTCTGGTATTTTGATCATAAGTTTTTACTCAAATATCGGATTGGGACGAAATTGGCGTCGTTGGAAAGCTGACAAAAAATGCTATCAATTGACTGTCAGGACGGCCAATAGAAGCGTCCGGACGGAAAGATTTGCCCGTTCGGACGGCCCTTAAAAAAGATCCAGAATTACTTTCCGGACAAGAAAAACTTGACCCGTCCGGACGACCTTGGCTCCCGTCCGGACGCGCGTGCCACAGAATCTATTTTTGACTCAAAATAGGGTTTCCTAAGCCTATAAATAAGAGGCTCTAGGCATGCTTTCAACACAGGATTCAGTGGTGAATTCTCTACAGCTTAGAGACGTGATATTTCCTTTAAAGCCTTGCCAAGTGTGTGATTTGATCAGCTGTGAAGTCTATCTTAGGGGTTGGCCCTAAGGTAAAGGATTCCATTGAAGACCCCTTCAGGTAGGAGACTTGGTTGGGAAGCGTTCGTGTTGGGTTACACGTTAGAGAGCAAGGTACGACCACTGAATCAGGGGTATGTGAGTGTTACTGCTTTGTATCTAGCTTTGTCTTCTGAATAGTGGATATCCTGGGTTTGGCTGCCCCGAAGTGGTTTTTCTCTTAACTGAGTTTCCACTTCGTCAACAAAATATTTGTCTCCTTTAAATTCCGCATTTAATATTTTGTTGCACACTGTTCACACACACTGTTAAATTTAGAAGTCCATATTATTTTTCAATTGGTATCAGAGCAGGTACACTCTGTTTAGGATTTATTTCCTGAGTGTGATCCTCATCTCTTGTGACTTCTGTTTTTTTAATTACACCTTTTATCATGAATTCTTCTCTTTTTTCTAATGAAGATTCTGATATTAAGCTCTTTAAGGTTTTTAATAAATTGAAGAATGCTCAACATTCTAAAAAGCTTAAAAAGGTGAAGCAAGAAAAATAGTCTTTGATTATTCAGTTATCTGAATCTCATGCTTTGATTGACTCTTTGAGATCTGAGAATACCATGTTGTTTGACATTATTGATACACTTGAGAATAAATTAAAAGAAACTGAGGATCTCCTGAAAAAATTCTCAAGTGATAATTTGAAAAGCATGCTGTGTATTCATTCAAATATTTCGAACAAGCTTGATTTGACTGCTGATTTAAATACTTCTACTTCACATGCTTCTGATTCTAAATTAGACTCTATTGGTATTAAGCATGTGATAGTAGATGCAGCTTGTTCTAAAAATTCTTGCGTAGATAAATGTGTGATGCCTAACTCCAAGGATTCAGGAACACAAGGTAAGTTTGTTCCTATTTGTCATAATTGTGGGAAAATTGGTCATATTAGACCAAATTGTGTTGTGTCAAAATCTCACAGACCTTGGAAGAAGCATGAGGACTCCAAAAAGGGCGTTATTGAGAAAACCTCTTCAGATAAATATGTCCCACCCCATATATCTCAAAGAGGTAAGGATTTTGTTGTTTGTGAAAATGCTAATCTTAAATTTGCAGAGCCCTTCAAGAAGCATTTCAGCAAACGAAGTCAGCCTACCTGCTATCATTGTGGTGTCTCTGGACACATCAGGCCACGCTGTCCTCAAATCCGACATCAGTAGCCTCGGATCAGGAAAACAGAGCAAAAGACAAGTAAGTCTAGCTCTAAACCTTCTAAGCCTCATCATGTTTTTCGGCAACAACGGCATTATCCTCAAAGGGATTCTCCCTCATGCTATCACTGTGGTAAGTATGGCCACATCAAAGCCGAATGCTTCAAAGTGAAGCCTCACAAGCCCAAGAAGAATCAGACCAATGAAGGGCTTGTCAACATGATGAAGAATGTCCTAGTCAGACTGATCAATTGGGACATGGCTCACACCCCTGCCTCACAGGTAAAGAATGTATGGGTAAGGAAGGATGAGACAATTCACCCCTTAAGGGGGAGTGGACTCACCTAGTAGGTGAGGTCTCCCATGCCTAGGATTTTGGTTCCTAAATCCTAGTGCATGTCAGGTATGTTTGCATTGCATTGTTTATCTTGTCATATCGTACTCATGCCTTGCATTCTGTTTGAGGAACCGTTTATTTTATCCCCATATTTTCTCTTGTTGTCTTGAGAAACATCTGCAGATATTTTTGGGGATGACAGTTAAAGTACGTCGGGCGGCTGCTTTTCTGTCTTGGTATTTCTAAACCTCTATCCATGAGGACAGGTTTGGTTTTACCTTACATGCTGGGATTAGATTTCTTTTCCTTTTCTGAGCATGTGTTTGTTGTTTTTCTGTTTATCGGTTTTAAACAAAAAAAAAAAAAAAAATTGGGGAGAAGATGTGGAACTTTATTTCTTTCTTTTGATAGCTTTTCAAATATTGCATGTGTTTTTGCTTGATATCTCAGTTCATTGTGCATTGATTAAATATGCTTATATATGATTGAGAGTTTATGCATGATATCTGCTAAGTTTTCCTGTTGCATCTTAATGATAGATAGTTACTTTCCTCATGCGATGAAAATGTGCACTATCTAAGACTCCCCTAAGGTACATCTTTTCCTTCTCTGACTTTTTACTTCTAGAAATTCTAGATAAGAGAAGAGGTCTTTGATTAAGATGGTCAAATTGACCACATGCTAGTTGAACCCAGAGCCTAAAAATTCTGGCACACTCTAGGTTGCAGCACCATAAGAATCAAGCAGTAAATCATATGCATTATGCGCTTTTAAATTGTATATTCACTGCTTATGTGCTGAATTTGCTATATGCCTAGCCCTTTACGTGCAAGTAAAAATTTTACTTTGTCCTTCATGGTACAAGTAAAACAATTAGGTGCTGGATCTTAGGGGGAGTTTACAGATGAGGGTAACTAGGCCCTAGTAAGATAAGATTTGACTTTTGGCTGATCTTTCATTGATTTTCTCTCTTGTTTGGAAAATCTGGTTGCTTTTTGTCATATCAGTTGAATTCATACCTTTTGGGAAAAGTCTTCACACACACACACGCATTGCATGAGTTGAGTAATCTATTTAAAATTTCTATCTGCAGGGAAATTTGTGCTTATTGAATACTTAACTCTCATTTATATCTTTGCATATTTTTGCAATGCTATTTGACTGTTTTATTAGTTGATTATACATGCATGTTCTGAAGCTAACTTTTGAGAAAAATATTTTTCTGCAAATTTTTCTCCAGTTTCAGATTTTCAGTGTGAAGCGTCCGGATGGACCTACTCTTACATCCAGACGAGTGCAGTCTTGCTATATGCTGATCTAGCAGTTGTCATTCGGATGGTTAAGTGACACATCCGAACAGGATCTCTACAGGCTTAAGACTTGCGTCTCTTTTTCTGCCATACACACATCTTTTCTTTTTTATTGATTTATCATGGCATGTTGTGTGTTTTTCTTGTGGATTTCTCCTGAGATTTTGGCATTCTTTGCACATTTCTTCTCATTCCATGATCTTCATTGTGTTTTTCATTATTCTTTTAAGTTTTTATGCTTTTAGAATATTGAAATATTTGTTGGGATCTTTTCCTGAGATACTGTGCATGAAAATCCTTCTCTGTCTGTGTGTTGGGTTGATCATGATATATTTATGCCTTATGAGTAGCTGCATTGCTTATATTTCTCTTTGGCATCCATTTGACAGTCGTGTTAAATACCACATTATGTTTGGAACTAACAGGATCTAATGGTATTTTCGGAGATATTTCTGGTTGGTTTTTTCAGGAATACGACATCCAGCGGCTCCCAGCACAGTGATTGACAGATGCATTCTTTGGAAAACTAACTATTGTTGAAGTCGGATGTTCAATTTCCAAAGGTCTTGGGATTTGATACTTGGAGGATTTCTGTTCCTCTCTTTTGGGCCACTTGAAGACTTTTCTCTATTCTCCTATTGTTTTGGATTTTAGAAAGTTTTTGTCTGTGGATATTATTACTCTATTTACCCTTGTACTTCTGAGACATTGAGGGGGAGTAATTGTTGTGTGGTTTTTCTCATTACTCTGTTTTACCCTTTGTCACTTTGTGACAAAAAGGGGAGTAATTTTTGATTTAGACCGGGATTGTATTTTTAACTAGTCAAGTGATTTTTGTCCCAAAATGGCCACAGGGGGAGTTTGTTAGTTTTTGTGTTGGCTGTATTCTGTTGGACAAAATCACTTTTATGTAATGTTGCTGCTTTCACAGGGATGCTGCTTTATCCAGAGTCTACTCTTCAGCTATGTTCTTCGAGAAGATTCTGTGAAGTTTTCAAGGATTTATTTCGGTTCCCTGTCAGCTGTCCGGACGATGTGGTATTCCGTCCGGACGCTCATCAGTCAGCAACATCCGTCCGGACGATGAGATCTTTCCGTCTGGACGCCCATCAGTGTCTAGAAGCTTCGAACAGTTCAAGATTGCATCCGTCCAGACGTAATGGCAAATTGTCCGGACGCTTTTCAGAGTTTGAGAAAATCCCAGTGTTTCAGTGCATCCGTCCAGACGACGTGGTTATACCGTCTGGACGCCATTCAGTGTTTGACAAGAATTAGGGTTTCTGCCTCAAGACACAGTTATGGGAAGACGGCTGCTACCGTCCGAACGATGTGTGATCCCGTCCGGACGATGTCCTCTATAAGGCAAGAACGTCCATACCAAGTTCAACAGTTCGGACGTCAGCCTTCATGGTCCGGACGATCAAGCTTCATATATGGAAATTGCGTGCACCAGTTCAACCGTCTAAAACGTTAGCCTTCAAGGTCCGGAGCTCCAAGCCTTGTTATGGTAATTTCGTGCAGCCGAAGTGTAACCGTCCGGACGCTACGGCAACACCGTCTGGACGTGGCCTTGTTATAGAAGCTTTCCGTGCTACTTTGAAAAGGCGGCTGTAGTAGACCGTCTGGACGCTCGGTCAAGCCATCTGGACTCCCTCCGGTATTTTGATCATAAGTTTTTACTCAAATATCGGATTGGGATTAAATTGGCGTTGTTAGAAAGCTGACAAAAAATGCTGTCAACTGAATGTCTGGATGGCCACTATAAGCCTCCAGAAGGCCCTTCAAAAAATTCTAGAATTACTTTCCGGACAAGAAAAACTTGACCCGTCCGGACGGCCTTGGCTCCCATCCAGACACGCGTGCCACAGAATTCATTTTTGACTCAAAATAGGGTTTCCTAAGCCTATAAATAAGAGGCTCTAGGCATGCTTTCAACACAGGATTCGGTGGTGAATTCTCTACAGCTTAGAGATGTGATATTTCCTCTAAAGCCTTGCCATGTGTGTGATTTGATCAGCTGTGAAGTCTATCTTATGGGTTGGCCCTAAGGTAAAGGATTCCATTGAAGACCCCTTCAGGTAAGAGACCTGGTTGGGAAGCGTTCGTATTGGGTTACACGTTCGAGAGCAAAGTACGACCACTGCATCAAGGTATGTGAGTGTTACTGCTTTGTATCTAGCTTTGTCTTCTGAATATTGGATATCCTGGGTTTGGCTGCCCCGGAGTGATTTTTCTCTTAACTGAGTTTCCACTTCGTCAACAAAATATTTGTCTCCTTTAAATTCCGCATTTAATATTTTGTTGTACATTGTTCACACACTGTTAAATTTAGAAGTCCATATTATTTTTCAATTTATAATTATATTCTATGTAATAATATTTATATTATGGAAATAATAATGAGTCCTAGAGTAATAAATAATTAATGGTATGAATAGAATGTAGCTAAATTAAATGTGGGGCCGAATATTAATTGATAAATGTAGAAATAAAATTAGATGGGGTCCTACTATAGTTAAAAGTAGTTGGGGGCTTTAGATAAAATGAAATCCTACCTTGCCACATGTCACCACCGAATTGGTTAGGGAATATTATACTATCCTCTCTCAACCAACCATAAAGTGACACATGGTCACATTATCTCTTCTCTTCTTTTTCTCTTTCTTTCTCTCTCTTTCTTTTCTTCCTTTTCTTTTGGGACTGCATGTTCTCCTCTCCCCCTCTCTAGCACACTCTTCTCTTCTTCTCTCTTTTTCTTCCTCTCTCCCCCACGAGACAGAACCCTCTTCCTCTCTTCTCTTCCTCTTCTTTCGCGTAGCTCACACGTTTCCTCTCCCCCATCTCCTTCTTCTTTTCATCCCTTTTATCACACACACCAGGAACCGTAAGGGTGATGAACCAATCAAGATGGAGCTCGAGAGTGAGAGAGAGATTCTATCGAGAGATGTTAGTATTTTGGCCTTATTCTGTGTTTGGACAAAATCACTTATGTGTAAATGATGCGGCAAACAGGGATTCCACTTTTCAGAGTGAAGTAAGAAGAATTTCAAAGTTTCCTGTCAGCCGTCCAGACGATGTGTCATCTCGTCCGGACGCCCATCTGTCTATTGTTCCTTCCGTTCGGACGACGTGTCACTCTGTCCGGACATCAGACAGAAGAGCATAACCTGTCCGGACGACGTGTTTCTTCCGTCCGAACACCTACATCGCATCGAGAAGCTTCTGTGCAAACTTGATCCGTTCGGACGTTTCAGCAGCACATCCGGACGCCTATCAGTTCTCGAACGGTTCACTGATTCTTTCCAAGTTCAAGAAAGGGAAGATCAATCAACCGTCCGAACGGTATGGTATCCTGTCTGGACGCGTATCTCTGTAAGGCAAGAATTACAGTTCAAAATGAACCGTCCGGACATCTGACAGCTGTGGTCTGGACGCTAGTGCATCGTATATGGTAACTGACGATTCGACTTCAACCGTCCGGATGTCTCCCCCTCATGGTCCGGACGTACGCGTATCAGATATGGAAATTGCGTGTTGAAGTTTAGCCGTCCGGACACTCCTGCCCCATGGTTCGGACGAGCAAAGCTTGTTATGGAAATTACTTGTAGCGGACGTGCATCTGTCCAGACGATCGAGCCATCCCGTTCGGACGATGTTCTTATACAGGAAAGATTTCTCTGCAAAAATTTCAGAAAATCCTGTCGCACAGTTGTCCATCCGGACGGCCATGGTCCAACGTCCGGACGGCTCCCAGGCAAAATTTGCCTGACTCCCATTCTGACCCCCAGCTTATAAATAGGGGTCCTTAGGCACTTAGAGCTGCAAGAATTCGGTGTGAATTCCATTAGAGCTCAGAGCCGTGATATCTCCTCTGAAGCCGTTTTTCAAGTGTGCTGTGCTGCAAACCGAAGTCTATCTTAGAGGTCGGCTCTAAGGTAAGGAGTTCCATTGAAGACCCCTTCAGGTAGGTGAACCTGGTTGGGAAGCGTTCGTGTTGGGTTACACGTCAGAGATCAAGTTACGACCACTACATCGGTACATTTGAGTGTTACTGTCTTGTATCTAGCTTTGTCTTCTGAATAGTGGAATTCCTGGGTTTGGCTGCCCCGGAGTGGTTTTTCTCTTAACTGAGTTTCCACTTTGTCAACAAAAATATCTGTGTCATTTACTTTCTGTTGTGCTTTAAATTTTGTTGACACTTATGCACACACTTTACTTTTAGAAGTCATTTCAATTTTTCAATTGGTATCAGAGCAGGTACACTCTATTTTGGATTTATTTCCTGAGTGTGATCCTCATCTTTTGTGACTTCTATTTTTTTTACACCTTTTATCATGAATTCTTCTCTGTTATCTAGTGAGGATTTTGATATTATACTCTTTAAGGTTTTTAATAAATTGAAGAATGCTTAACATTCTAAAATTTATCATAAAGAGCTTAAAAAGGTGAAGCAAGAAAAAGAGTCTTTGATTGTTCAATTGTCTGAATCACATGCTTTGATTGACTCTTTGAGATCTGAGAATACCATGCTATTTGACATTATTGATTCACTTGAGAAGAAATTGCAAAAATTCTCTAATGATAATTTGAAAAGCATGCTTTGTATTCATTCAGATATTTCCAACAAGCCTGATTTAGTTGTTGATGACTTGAGTGCTTCTACTTCACATGTTGCTGATTCTGAATTAGATTCCATTATTATTAAGCCTGTGATAGTAGACACTGCTTGTTTGGATAGTTCTTGCTTGAATAATTGTGTGATGCCCAAGCCCAAGGAATCAGGAACACAAAGTAAGTTTGTTCCTACTTGTCATAATTGTGGGAAAATTGGTCATATTAGGCCAAATTGTTATTTGTTGGAATCCCACAGGCCTGGGATTAAGCAGGATGCTATGAGGAAAAGTGAAGTTGATGATTCTTCCTCATCAAAATATGTCCCTCCACATAGGAGACATATAAGAGGTAAGGTCAATGTTATTTGTAAGAATGCTAACCATAATTTTGCAGAGAATACAAAGAAGCATTCAAACAAAATAAGCTTGCCTACCTGCCATCACTGCGGCATCACTAGTCACATCCGACCCAATTGTCCACATCTCCAGGCTCAGAAGTCGAAGGTTCAGAAGGAGCTGCCAACAAAAGCTACATCAGGCACTCTACTTCCTACGGCACTTCAGGCTCCGCAACATCAGCAAAGGTTTGTTCTTGCCAATCAGAGTGGCAAACCAAGGAAGAACAAATCAAGGTGCTACAAGAGAAAGCTGCAAAAGCCCAATGGCAGCCATGGCTATGAAGGATTGCTTAGCCTAATGCAAGGTATGCTAAGGAGAATGGACAACATGGACAAGACCTGCAAGCCACCGCCTCGAGTCAAGCAGGTATGGGTTAAGAGTGATGAGACCATTCACCCCATGAGGGGGAACGAACGCACCTAGCAGGAGAAGGTGTTCATGCCTAGGATTCGGTTCCTAATCCTAAGGCATCAGGTTTGATTGCTTGCACATTTACTTGTTATATTTGTGTGCTTACTATCTAGGAACCAGTTTGTTGTGCCCCCTATTCTCTTAAGAGAGCATTGCAGGTACTGTTTGGTGAAGACAGAAAAAGCAGGTCGAGCGACTGTTTTTTTCTGTATTGGCATCATCAGGTTTGATCTTGCCATGCATATATGTTTTCTTTCCATATTACATTTGTTTTTAATAAATTAAAAGAAAAATATTTTGGGGAGAATTTGCAGGATTTTTTTTTCTCTTTGGCTTATTAGATATTGCATGCATTCTTGCCTGATATCTCAATTCGGTTTGCATTGATTCAATATGCTTAGATATAATTGAGAATTTTGACTATATTGGCCAAAGTGTTTTTCCTGTTTATACAAAAGTAGGATAGCTTCTTTCCTCATACGATGAAAAAGTGCACTATCCCGGACTCCCCTAAAGGTACATCT